>NC_142771.1:43614189-43939467 GCF_988280905.1 Pimephales promelas
GTCAGTCCAGGGTGAGTCAGCTGAACAAAATGATTCTCCATTATCAGAGCAAGTAGATTTATTGGCAGAGAATTTGGATGGTGTTGTGAGGCCTCGACATGTATCATGTGCATCATGCACAGAGAAATCTGAGGCAAGGCGTAAAGAGCTTAATTCTGTGTTATTAGAGACGACTGAAATCAGAAAATCCTCCCGTGATAAACGTTTAACTCCAAAGATGCAGGAGTTAAAAGAGCAAGAACTGATTCAAAAGGAGAGGAAGTTTAAATCTGTATATGAGAAATGGAAGTCTCAAGCCAGAGATGTTCGTTCAAAGTTAAAACGTGAGTGCTCTGAAAAAGACTTGTGTGACATGATGGATGAGGTTGAGAGGCAAGAGTTTGAATTGAAAGAGTTATATGATAACATGCGACTCCAAGCACCACCAAGCCAAGAAACTAGGAGAAAAATTGATGCATGTTCGGCTGTAACGGCAGACTTGATGAAATTAATGAGGGTACGCATGGTGGAAGATGGCATAGAATTTGATGCTGAAGCTGAGAGAGCAAGGTTACGTATGCTACTGGACTGTGAGTACGCTAGGTCTATATATGGATCCACGGTGGGTAGAGCTACGGTCGTTAGCAATCATTCTAAACCTGCATCGGAGTCTGAAAGCATTTCAGCTAAGAGAGCAGAGACTGCTGCGCTGTTGGCCGCGAAAAAGGCTGAAGTGGAAATGGAGGCTGACATCGAAGCACAAAGGCAGCAACTGAAGAAGCTGGAAGATCGTAGAGACATTGAGGTTATGGAGGCAAGGCTCAGAGTGTATACTGAGGAGGAGTCAAGGATAAAAAGTCAACGGTGTGATTCAGTATGTGACGTGAGTAACCACAGCCCCCTGGTTCCTAACACATGTTTGAATCAGCAAGTTACAAGAAGTGAAGTATCCTTAGTACAGGCCTTACAAGGGTCTATGGCTCTATCTCGACTCCCAGCTCCAGAACCCTTTGTATTTTATGGCGACCCATTGAAGTTTATAGAATGGAGCACCACCTTTAAAGCTCTAATAGAGGGACGGTGCTCAAATCCCGCAGATAAGCTCTTCTACTTACAGAAGTATGTTGACGGTGAGGCAAGATCGGCTCTGGAAGGTAGCTTCTACAGGAAAGATGAACAGGCCTATCAGCAAGCGTGGGAGAAGTTGAATGCCAGATATGGTCACTCCTTTGTGGTGCAACGTGCCTTTAGAGAGAAACTTAATAGGTGGCCTAAGATTGGTGCAGCCGAGTACGTCAAGTTAAGAGAGTTCAGTGACTTCCTACAATCATGTAGTGATGCTTTGCCGCATATTAAGGGTCTTCAAGTGCTGGATGATTGCGAGGAAAATCAGAGGATACTGGCCAAACTTCCTTTCTGGGTGACAAGCAGGTGGAACCGTTATGTCACAGAACAGCTGGATAAAGACCAAGATTATCCAAGCTTTAATCAGTTTGCCTCATTTGTATCAAAAGAAGCACGCATAGCGTGCAATCCTGTGTCATCATTGTATGCACTAAAGACTGTTGAAGAGAAGCCATCTAAGGAAATAAAGCGTTCAAGAGTAAACACGTTTGCAACCACTGCGAAGGCTTTAGATGCAGCATATGCTACGGCTGAATTCAGTGACCTTACCGACCGTGAGACTGAAGAGACTTGTAGGAAGAAAACTACCTTTGTGAGTGGCCTAAATTCAGTTGAATGTATGTTCTGTGATGATCGTCATTCTATTCAGGAATGTCCAAAACTAATGGAAAGGGTAGTAGAGGAAAAGAGGAAGTTTGTCATGGAGAATAAGTTGTGCTTTGCATGTTTAAGAAGAGGGCATGGCTCCAAAGACTGCAGAAATAGAGCTGTGTGTAGGTTATGCAAGAAGCGCCACCCCACTTCATTACATGAAGATCGTCAGCCAGAAAACAAGTCGTCTCCACGGATAGCTTTGCAGACGGAAGAGAATGCATTCTCTCTAACATGCTGTACGAAGGGTGGAGAAGGTGATATAACATCTATGATTGTCCCAGTATGGCTGTCTTTATCTAACTCAGAGTCTGAAGTCTGTGTATATGCTTTACTAGACACCCAGAGTAGTCACACATTTGTGGATCAGGAAGTGTGTGAAAGCTTGCAGGCATTAATGGAACCGGTAAAACTAAAGCTTTCCACAATGATGGAAAAAGACTCTGTTGTAATGAGTCACAGTGTAAGTGGACTTCAGGTTAGAGGATTTTCTTCGGACATCCCTATCTGTCTGCCTCCTGTTTACACAAGAGACTTTATTCCCTTTGTGCCCACACATATTCCAACCTGCGAAACAGCTAAACGGTGGAGACACCTAGAGGTGATCGCTAATGAAATGCCCGTACGGATGGATTGTGGAGTAGGTCTATTGATCGGCTATGATTGCTCCAGAGCACTGATGCCACGACAGGTCATCACTGGTGGGGATGAAGAGCCTTATGCCATCAAGACGGACCTTGGCTGGAGCATCATAGGAGGAACTCCAGGATGTGTAAACTCCAAGTTTGGGACTGGTTTATGCCATCGCATATCAGTCAGAGAACTCCCCTCCGTGACACCTGCCACTGTTATTAGGGCACTTGAGCTGGATTTTATAGATATTTCATCCGGTGAAAAGAGTAAATCACAAGATGATATTCAGTTCCTGCAGGTAGTAAAAGAGGGTGTCTATCAAAATGAGTATGGCCATCTTGAGATGCCTCTTCCTTTTAAAATACGGCCTCAGCTTCCAAATAATAGGAGTCTTGCATTGGGACGGTTGAAGCACCTCAAGAGGAAACTGGACAAGAATCCTCAATTCAGACAGGACTATGTGAAGTTTATGGAAGATGTCTTCAGAGATGGAGATGCGGAAATAGCAAATGAGCAACCAGACCCGGGTAATGTGTGGTATATTCCCCATCAAGGCGTCTATCACCATAGGAAACCAAATAAGATCAGGATAGTCTTTGACTGCGCCGCTAGGTATGAAGGTACCGCGTTAAATGACCATCTATTGACAGGGCCTGACCTTACCAATGGATTGACTGGAGTGCTTTGCCGTTTCCGTAAACACCCTATCGCTGTCATGTGTGACATTGAGAAAATGTTTCATAGATTTCATGTTATTAAGGAAGATCGGGACTATCTGCGTTTTCTGTGGTGGGCAAATGGGGATACCGACGCAGAACCCAGAGAATATCGCATGAAAGTACACCTTTTTGGAGCATCATCTTCTCCAGGCTGCGCCAATTATGGCCTGAAGTATCTCGCCAATATGAATGAGAGTGAGTATCCTTTGGCAGCGGGGTTTATCAGGAACCATTTTTATGTGGACGACGGCCTTGTAAGCCTGGAATCTGTTGAGGTAGCAATCAAGCTGGTGAAGGAAGCTCAGGCCGTGTGTGCTAAGGGAAAGCTGCATCTTCACAAGTTTATTTCAAACAACCGAGAAGTGTTGGAGTCAATCAGTCCGTGTGATCATGCTGCTGAAGTAAAGAACGTTGACTTTCATCATGACTTTCTTCCAGTACAAAATGTCTTGGGCGTAAGGTGGGATGTAGAGAATGATGTATTCACATTCAAGGTTGTTCTTGAAAGGAAACCTGCGACACGACGTGGAATTCTGTCCATGGTGGCTTCAGTCTATGACCCTTTGGGGTTTTTGGCCCCATTTGTCATATCTGGCAAGAAGGTCCTGCAGGAGATGTGCCAGAAGGGCATCAGTTGGGATGAACCGTTACCCTCTGAACTGAGACCAAGGTGGGAGAGTTGGTTGAATGATCTGCCCAACCTAGGGAAGGTACAGATTCCACGATGTTTCGCCCCTCCAAATTTTGGGCCGATTCTGAGCATTGAATTGCACCACTTTTCTGATGCTAGCAGTCAAGGCTATGGGCAGTGCTCTTATATCAGATTGATGAGTGAAAGTAAGATACATTGTGCTTTAGTTATGGGTAAAGCAAGAGTTGCTCCCATCAAAGTTGTCACTATACCAAGATTAGAGTTAACTGCAGCAGTCATCTCTGCTGCTGTTAGTAGTACGTTGAAAGAGGAGTTGGCACTCAGAGTCGATAGAGAATATTTCTGGACAGATTCTCAAGTGGTCCTTGGCTATATCAACAATGAAGCAAGAAGATTTCATGTCTTTGTTGCTAACCGGGTCCAGAGAATTCGGGAGGCCACCGATCCAAGACAGTGGTATTACATCAATACAGAAGAGAATCCTGCTGACCATGCCTCGAGGGGCCTTACTGTAGAGGAGTTGATCAGTTCAAACTGGTTGACAGGGCCCAGATTCCTCTGGGAGAAAGAGATATTTGCTAAACAAGGAACGTTGGAGCTGTCGGTGGGAGACCCGGAGGTCAAGGCTGTCCAGGTATTGAGGACCGAGATTATGACTGAGGTGGATTTTCAACAGCGACTATCACGACTATCAAAATGGACTACAGCTGTGAATGTCATTGCTCGCATCCAAAGATTAGCAAGGAAGATGAAGACTCCAACATCTTTAAATGTCGAGGAGAGGAGGAGGGCCTCATTTACTCTTATTCAGCTTGCACAACAGGATGCTTTCAAAGAAGAGTTGAATGTACTCAGTCAGGACTCGGGCAGGCTGCCTTCAAGCCATCCTCTGTATCAGCTTGATCCATTCATGCAGGATGGAATAATGAGGGTGGGAGGACGATTGAGGAGGGCATGTGCTCCTCTTGAATTACGATACCCAGCAATCCTTCCAAGTAATGGTCTGATCACATACCTTGTATTGGCACACTATCATCAAAAAATTCAACATCAAGGCAGGGGACAGACTCTGAATGAACTGCGAGCCAATGGCTTTTGGATCAGGGGTGGCAGTAAGGTGGTAGCGCACTACATACGACAGTGTGTTCCTTGTAGGAGAGCACGTAGGCCGCCAGAACAACAACGGATGGCGGACTTGCCCCATGACCGAACTGACCCCTCCCCGCCATTTACCTATTGTGGCATGGACTGTTTTGGTCCTTTTTACACCAAGCAAGGTCGTAAAACACATAAACGATATGGCCTTCTTTTTACTTGTCTTTGCTCCAGAGCAGTCCACGTAGAGATGTTGGAGGACATGACGACTGATGCATTCATCAACGCTTTACGGTGTTTTCTAGCCATCCGTGGAGCTGTCAGACATATTAGATCAGACCAAGGAACAAACTTCATGGGGGCAAGGAATGAGTTGAAGAAAGCTTTAAGAGAAGTGAGTAAAGAGAGAGTGGCAGCATATCTGGCAGAGAAGCAGTGCGATTTCTGCCTGAATGCACCCAGTTCAAGTCACGCTGGAGGTGTCTGGGAACGGCAGATTCGAACTGTAAAGGGTGTGATGAGTTCAGTTTTGGCACTAAGTAGTGGAAGACTTAATGATGCCTCTTTACGTACATTCTTCTATGAAGCTATGTCAATAGTCAACAATCGGCCATTGACAGTGGATGGTCTCAGTGATCCTACAAGTCCAGAGCCCTTAACCCCCAATCACCTGCTTACCATGAAGTCGTCTGTCCCACTTCCTCCTCCGGGTGCATTTGTTAAGGAAGATCTTTATGCAAAGAAACGTTGGAGGCAGGTGCAGTATTTGAGTGAACAGTTTTGGAGCAGATGGAGGAAAGAATATCTTGCTAATATCTCTCTAAGGCAAAGATGGCATGCACTAAGGCGGAATGTGCAAGTGGGGGACATTGTCATTGTTAAGGAAGAGGAAACTCCCCGCAACGAATGGAGGTTGGCTAGGGTCGTTGAAGTTTGCAAGGCTGATGATGGACTGGTACGGAAAGCTAAAATACAGATTGGTGATCGGAAGTTGGGGAAAAGGGGTGAACGCCTCACTAAACCCTCTGTTATTGAACGACCCATCCAAAAATTGGTAGTTCTTGTAGCAAAAGGTGAAAATTAATATCTTATCACTCATTAGAAGTTGAATCATGTTAGTACCATGCTGTGATATGTTGATTTGTGCTGCCCTAATGCTGGTTGACAGTAGAATGTGAAGAATGGTGAACAATTTGTTCATTTTAACAGAAGATTGTGTAATTATGAAATATGAACCTTTTTTTTGTGGTGGTTTTTTTTTGTTGTTTTTTGCTTTTTTTGCCGATTTTCATGTTTCCTGTTGGAGCTTGGAAATTACCATTTGATTGGTTGTGTTTGTTTCTTATCACTCAATGGTAATTTGGTGGGAGTGTAGCTGACGCTGGAAGGTCAGCTCAGGGGATGATATTTTGGTGATTTGAGTGGTTAATGTTTATTTTGACTTTATAGTTTATTTTGTGATTTCATAGTTTAAATGTGTATTTCTGTATGGTGAATTTCTTAATTTGTTTGCCGTTTGTATTTTATTATTATTCTATCGTTGAAGTTGAGGTCATGTGATCCTGTGTGTGCTGATTAATTCAGCTGGACGTGTTAGCGTCAATGTAATGATGTGATGTGAAACTAAGACCGCAGGATAGTGCTCCTGACTTAAATCTACTGTTGGTTACCAGGCGAATACGGTAAATGTTTTAATACTTTGTATATTATGTTGGTTTGTGTTTGTAGTGGTGTTGTGTGTAAAATTATGGTTTGGTTTTCCTTTGTGTCTAGTTTTCACGGTGTCTCTGGAATAAATAAACAAAAATGGACATCAGTACTTCGGAAGCGTGGACTGTTTTGTAATCAGCGAGTAGTTACAGGCACTGTTAAATAAATGATTGTCTGTTTATAAAAGCAACCAGGAAAAAGGCTGAGAAATAAAAATAATAATGATGCTCCTGACCCTGGCAGAAGAGCTGACCCTTGGGTTGAATGTGAATTGGCCTGTTGTGAAGGGCATCCCTGGGTTCAGTTCTTCCAGACCCACATCAGGGACCAGTAGCAGCAACACCTTCATCACTGGAAAATGAGATTTAAATTATCTTTGTACACTGTGAAATAATTTGTTGGTGCATTAAATTAAGTAGACCTATAATCCAAATTGTCTAGTTTAGTCATTTCAACTGTTAAATCTTGAGTAATAATAAATTGCTTTGTCTTGTGAAAGTAAAAACTGATAATACTTATGTTAATGTATTGCCATGAGTTATCAATCACATTGCACTGGAGAGTGAAGAAAACTTCTCAGATGACTGTCCTTTGGAGGAAGTACTTTAATTTAATTGATGGCTTTAATTGATTTCTACTTGTGCCTATGCCTATTATTTCTGACAGGAGTCCACATGTACAGAAAGGCCTACAGAAGAGTCTGCACACAGCAGTGATACAGGGGTGGGGAGTGTAGAGACAACTTTTGCTTTTTATTTGTTGCATGAGGCATGGGTGACACAAATGACACAGGGTTAAATTTGTTCCCTATATGAGTCTTCAAAAGAAAATAGAGTATTTTGAAAAAACAAAAATCAGGGGGAGAAACAGAACTTGACTAAGAAAAAACTGCACTAGAAATAGAGTTGCTTCAAAATAAACTTCAGAGTAAAATCACACAGAGTACTATTACTGACCTTGTATAATATCTTTTAAAAAGATGATTGAATGACTGGCTTTTCTTTACAAAGAACTATTGAAATAAAACTCTAAGCAAATAGAGTTTTGCAAATTTGTCTTGTCTTTTATTTTAGGCTTAATTTTTTTCTTTTTCTGATGTTGACAGTGTTGTGTAATATGGCACATGCAATGTCACAGGCCCTGTCAGGTGCAACCCTCAGGCTTTTTAGACCCTGAAATCTTCCCTTTAGTTGGCCAAAGCTCATGTCATTGTGTGCCCTTGTCCTAGAGCTGCATTGTAACTGGTCTGGGGTTTGGGTCAGGGTCAGGGAATGGGGTCATAAAACACCTGTCTCCATGCAGGATCCTGTTGTAATCACCTGTTTAATGGAAAAATGCAGTTCTCAGCATAAGTATATGTAATACCGTGAGTTTGATATTTATAATTGTCCTTACCATGTTCAAATAATGTTCATAAATGTGAATCTCTTAAAATTCTTGAGTCATGCACTGGTCATTTTGCTTTACACTGATTTGTGATATAGAACATGGTCACACACCATCTAAAAGATTTTACTCATCAAAAGATTTTTACTTGTCAAATGCCTTTTAAAAAAAGTGATATAATATTCCAAATCTGGAATATTAAAAATTGTAATAGTAATTTGGCTGCACTGTATAAGCCCCCTTTCTGCTCACAAAATCCCTTCATTGAGGCCTTGATGGGAACATGTGTGTAGTCTACAGTGTATGGCACCAATCACGTAAGTTAAGCCTGAGGGACTGTAAGTCATAATTGGCATGGTCATCATGATTGCATTATCTTCATTAAAAATTATAATATACCCTAAGTTGGCAAAAAAAAAAAAAAAAAAAAGAAAAACTAAGAGCACTACTTTGTGAATGGCACGACAGAAAGCTTCTCAAGTTCTCCGCATCTCCAATAGTGTAAAGGAAGCCACTCGCAAATAATTTTAGGGCAATGCAAACATTTTGTGCTGTTGTTGAAGCCCGACATCGAATCGAACGTTAATGTGCATTTCCAACAAAATAATAATCGACCCTCGAATAATGGGACCCAAAACGACACCCTCACGATGATCGTTTCACGAGAAAAAAAATAAAAAATCTCAGAAATTAAGCTACACTATCGCGCTGCGCTGAAGGACTTCCCGTATCAGCCGCGATCTAATCCTGTTTACATAAAATAAGCCTGCTCGCGAGCAGGTTCAAGCTGACGGACCTGTTGCTATGACAGCAAATCCAGGATGAGCGTCGAAGAACCAAACGATCCAAGATCATGGCAAATCGCCAACAATCAAATCCAGCTAACTGAGTTAGCGACGTACGAAGAACGAGCCCCAGGACCGGTGTCAAGTCAAGTCAAGTCACATTTATTTATATAGCGCTTTTAACAATACAGATTGTATCAAAGCAGCTTCACACTGATAACATGAAAGTAGCACAACACAGGATCAACAACATTGCTAAACACTAAATAATCCCAACTGAGCAAGCTCAAAGCAAGCCAAAAGCAAGGCGACAGTGGCAAGGAACCAAACTCCATCAGATTGGATGGAGAAAAAACCTTGGGAGAACCCAGGCTCAGTCGGGGGCCAGTTCTCCTCTGGCTTACATTCATATTGTTTAAATATAAATATTAAATATAAATATTGTTTATGAATAAAACGGCGCCATAACATATCGCAGGCGTTGAGTCGTCTCTTCACAGGCGTTGAGTCGTCTCATCACAGGTGTTGGGGCATCCGAAATCCCCGTGAGAGGCTGGACACAAAACTGGACCTGACGAACGCCATTTTTCTCGGGACAAGCGTCCCGAGATAACAGCAGAAAGGCAGATGGGAAATAATTAGCATCTAGCAAATAGTGTCTTGAAAAACAAAACTGTTTTGGAGAGGGTTTTACAAACCACCATTGAAAATGAAATCTGGAGACTTACAATAGAGAATTCTGCATGGTGTTATGGTGGTTCCCATTCAGGGAACTTCGAGCTGCGTGTAAACGCCGTGGGAACGCCTCTGCGTGATGAGTCATGAAGCACGTATGAAATCTGTCCAATGGCGAGACGGAACGTCATAGGTGGGGTGACGTATCGACCAGGAAACTATAAAGCATCACCGAAACACAAGCGCAACAGCTTCTGAGTCTTCACAAGTGCTCTATGTATGAACTTTGTCTGTCTGTCTAATATTGTCTATATATATATATATATATTGAAAATGGCGAGCAAACAACAGCATTTCAGAAAGTGTGTTCATCCCTGCCCTCGCTTCATCACGGGTGAGGATACACACGATCTGTGTGTTGCTTGTTTGGGAGTGCAGCATGCTCAGTCGGCTCTCGAGGGGGCTGGCTGTGAGCATTGCGAGTGTCTGCCCATGAAGACACTCCGCTCCCGCCGGGCACTCTTCGAGGACAGTGGTTCGGTGCGCGCTCCCCGCGGCTCGGGTCCCGCTGCTGCCGAGGCACAGCGAAGGCTTGCGTCATGGGGATCGCAGATGGATCTATCAGCGGGGATGGAGACGGGCTCCGCCCTTTCTCTGCCCTTACCTGGTAGATCCAGTGCCTCAGATCTCGGTGCGGGGGTCCGCGTTGCGGTTTCTCCTGCCCAGGCTGAGGCTCCATCACTTCAATTATCCAGTTCTGAGGAGCTGGATGTTGAAAGTGTGGATGCAGAGTCGATGGACTCAGTGGAGATCGGGGACTCGCCATCCCAGTCTCCCGCGAATGTAGAGCTGATGGAGGTTTTGACTCGGGCTGTGGAAAAATTAAGCATTGAATGGCCAGTTGAGAAACAAGAGTCGAGAGTGAAGAGTAAAATGGATGAGAGATTTTTAGCGTCACACTCACTACCTCCGCGCCGGTGTTTGCCCTTCTTTCCCGATCTACACACCGAGGTGTGTAGATCGTGGAACAAACCAGTGTCAGCTAGAATTTTGACACACCAGACCTCTATGTATTCCAATATTGCTGGGTCTAGGAGGCAGGGTTATGGGGCGATGCCGAGGATGGAGGAAGTTTTGGCGAGCCATCTTTCTCCTGAGACGGCATCGTCTTTTAAAACACCGGCGTTGCCCACCAAGCCACTCAGAAATACTTCGGTTTTGGTGGGCAAAGCTTATTCAGCGGCGGGACAGGCAGCATCTTGCTTGCATACGATGGCCATTCTCCAGGCGTATCAAGCAGATCTGCTGAAGGATATGAGTGAGGGGGAGGTCGTCAGCACTGATGTGATTAAAGAGCTGCGTCAGGCGGCAGATATTTCTCTCCGTGCCACCAAGGAGACAGCCAGATCAGTCGGCCGTTCTATGGCAGCCCTGGTGGCCACGGAGAGGCATTTGTGGCTAAATCTGGCTAATATGAAGGAGAGAGATAAAGCTTTTCTCCTGGATGCGCCGCTGTCGACCGAAGGTCTTTTTGGTGGTTCTGTGAACGCGGTAATTGAGAGATTCCAAGAAGGAAGATAGCAGGCAGCGGCGCTCCAGAAATGTCTCCCCCTCCGTACTCATCCTTCTGGGGCTGCTGGGCGAGAGCAGCCCCGCCCGTCGGGTTCCTCGCATAGGGCGCAGCAGAAGAAGACCGTCACGTCTCGGGCTCCTCCCCAGCAAAACTGGGCCGAGACGCGGCGTTCTCAGGCGAGGTCTTCCCGGGACAGAACGGATCTGAGGACGGTTATTGTCGCCAAGGAAGGCCTCGTCGAAGAAGCCCTGACGCCACTGGTGTCAGGCTGCTGAGGGTGGTCCCCACCGTGAGACAGAGGTGTTCGCCGCTGAATCCGGCGCCCGCTCTCTCTCGGTGCCCTCAGGGGTCCGTTCTGCCAACCCTGCCTGTAATGGGGGGCGCAGACGGTCCCAGCGAGCGATTTCCCGAGGGACGCTCGTTTGCTTCGAGGAGCGATACAGAACGGTCGTTAAACCCTGCCTGTGCGCGGTCACAGGGCGCTGTTTCTGTTTTAAAAACTACTCCAGAGGCCAGTCTCGAGAGACTGGTACCCTTAGTAGAATTTCTGGTAGAATGGGAAAGTCTTCCAAATATATCTCGTTGGGTCCTGCAGACTATTGAACACGGGTACGCGATCCAGTTCAGGTCGCGTCCACCTCGTTTTCGGGGGGTTTTGCCCACAGTGGTGACCCCCGAGCAGGCTCTGGTTATGGAACAAGAGGTGAAAGCTCTGTTACTGAAGGGGGCGATAGAACGAGTTCTTCCTCCCGACAGAGAGCTGGGGTATTACAGCCGGTACTTCATTGTTCCAAAGAAGGATGGGGGGCTGCGTCCGATTTTAGACCTGCGCCTCTTAAATCGGTCAGTAGGGAAGCTCAAGTTCAAAATGCTAACTCTCAAGCAGATCGTGTCACAGATCAGGTCTGAGGACTGGTTTGTCACGATAGACCTAAAAGACGCTTACTTCCATATCTCCATCCTTCCGCAACATCGGAAGTTCCTGAGGTTCGCTTTTCGGGGCGAAGTGTACCAATATCGGGTTCTTCCATTCGGCCTAGCATTATCTCCTCGAACCTTCACGAAATGCATGGACGCGGCTTTGGCCCCGCTGCGTCTCCAGGGCATTCGCATTTTAAATTACATCGACGATTGGTTGATTCTGGCTCAATCGAAGCATCAGGCGATTCGGCATCGAGATGCCGTCCTCGCCCACATCAGAAGGTTGGGGTTGAGACTCAACGCCAAGAAGAGTGTGCTGTCGCCAGTTCAGCGGACCACTTTCCTAGGCGTGGTATGGGATTCGACGACGATGCAGGCACGTCTGTCGCCGGCTCGTATAGCCTCGATTATCTCAACTGTCAAGCAAGTGAAGCTAGGCCAGCCACAGTCACTCACTGTAAAGGAATTCCAGAGAATTCTGGGTCTGATGGCAGCAGCATCCAACGTGTTACCGTGCGGCCTGCTATACATGAGACCACTACAGTGGTGGCTCAGGACCAAGGGGTTCTCCCCGAGGGGAAACCCGCTCCGCAAGATCAAGGTCACGCGACGTGGTCTCCGTGCCCTGGCTATGTGGAAAGAACCTTGGTTCCTGTCCCTGGGACCTGCGCTGGGAGCCCGTGTCGCCGGGTAACGGTGACAACGGATGCCTCTCTCACGGGTTGGGGAGCGATCATGAGTGGTCGCTCGGCCCGCGGGCTGTGGCAGGACCATCATCTCCTGTGGCATATAAATTGTCTAGAGATGATGGCGGTGTTTCAGGCTCTGAAACACTTTCTCCCAGACCTCAGAGATCATCATGTTCTTGTCCGGTCAGACAACATGTCTGTGGTCTCTTACATAAACCACCAGGGGGGTCTGCGCTCACGTCCATTGTACAAGCTGGCGCGCCAGATCCTGTTGTGGTCCCAGGGGAAACTTCGGTCGCTGAGAGCGATTTATATCCCAGGATACTTAAATCGGGGAGCAGACATCCTGTCGAGGCAGGGGCCGAGGCCCGGGGAGTGGAGACTTCACCCCGAGGTGGTGGAGCTCCTTTGGAGGCACTTCGGTCGGGCCGAAGTGGACCTCTTTGCATCCAGGGAAAATTCACACTGCCCGCTGTGGTTTTCCCTGAGTCCTCCAGCTCCATTGGGGCTGAATGCGTTGGTACAGGAGTGGCCGAGGGCACCCCTGTATGCATTTCCCCCGATTGCTCTGCTCCCAGGGGTTCTGGAAAGGATTCGCCAGGAAGGGGTCAGTGTACTTCTGGTGGCCCCCTATTGGCCAACCAGGGTATGGTTTGCGGACCTGATTTCCCTCTCTCGAGGGTCTTCCTCTGGAGATTCCGGTCAGGAGGGACCTTCTGTCTCAAGCAGACGGGGGGATACTCCACCCCCGTCCGGAACTGTGGAGGTTGTGGGCTTGGCCTCTGAGGGGGCCCAGCTCATAGATTCAGGTCTCTCGACTAAGGTCGTGGAGACCATCCTCCAGTCCAGAGCCCCATCCACGAGGAAGTTGTATGCCTTGAGGTGGAAACTGTTCACCTCTTGGTGTGGAGAGCGACAGTTGGATCCAGTTAACTGCCCGTTGCCGGCAGTGCTGGAATTCCTTCAGGAACGCTTCTCCACAGGGTTATCGTACTCCACACTAAAGGTGTACGTGGCGGCCCTATCCGCCTACCATGTCCCTTTGAGTGGAGCTTCTCTCGGGAGACATCCCCTGGTAACCCGTTTCCTTCGTGGTATCCTGAGGCTGAGGCCGGTAGTGCGTACGAGGGTACCGACCTGGGATCTAGCGGTTGTGTTGGAGGGGCTCTGTTTAGCCCCTTTCGAGCCCATTGATGAGGTGCCTGAGAAGTTTGTTACTCTCAAAACTATCTTTCTCCTAGCCATTTCTTCCCTAAAGAGGATCGGAGATATCCAGGCGCTGTCGGTTTCCCCCTCATGCGTGGAATTTGCTCCCGGTATGGTGAAGGCTTTCATCCTCCCTAGACCGGGGTATGTTCCGAAGGTGCCAACTACGGTTGTCAGACCTATAGTGCTACAGGCCTTCTGTCCTCCTCCGTTTCGGACACCAGACCAGGAGAAACTAAATCTGCTCTGCCCGGTGAGGGCAGCTCTGTGGACGCTTATGTCCACAGAGCTGCCCTGTGGAGGAAATCAGAACAATTATTTGTCTGCTTTGGGCCTCCTAATAGAGGTTCTGCCGCGTCGAAGCAGAGGATGAGTAAGTGGGTGGTCGAGGCCATTTCACTTGCTTATGAGTCCTCCGGTCAGCCTTCTCCCTTGGCTGTCCGGGCTCATTCAACCCGGAGTATGGCTGCCTCTAAGGCGTTATTATCAGGAGTTCCCTTGTGTGACATCTGTGAGGCGGCAGGATGGTCTTCACCGCACACATTTGTGAAGTTTTACCATCTGGACTTCAGCTCCACTCCAGGGGCGCAGATGCTTTCGTCAGAATGTGCATTCTGATATTCATACAACGGACACCTGCTCGCATGGCGGCGTTGGTATTAGCGTTCCCACGGCGTTTACACGCAGCTCGAAGTTCCCTGAATGGGAACGTCTCTGGTTACGTATGTAACCTTAGTTCCCTGAAGGGAACGAGACGCTGCGTGTCCGTGCCATACTCCCAGCATGCCCATGAGCGCTTGCTTCAGTCCTATCAGAAGCTGTTGCGCTTGTGTTTCGGGGATGCTTTATAGTTTCCTGGTCGATACGTCACCCCGCCTATGACGTTCCGTCTCGCCATTGGACAGATTTCATACGTGCTTCATGACTCATCACGCAGAGGCGTTCCCACGGCGTTTACACACAGCGTCTCGTTCCCTTCAGGGAACTAAGGTTACATACGTAACCAGAGACGTTCACACCACATTAATCCAAATGTTAATGATGATAAGTGGACGTTTTGTATGTTTTTTTTTATGTTGTTGCATTGTTTTTTAGAATGTGTGGGACTTTTTGTCTTGCTGAGTCAAATATTTTTCAAATTTGCACAATGCTTTTATTTTCGGGGCAGGGTACAGTCAAAAATGGGTAAAATATAAACTTCATGATGATCTATACAAGTAGGAAAAATAAGATGGAGAATAGACTTGCTCATGAGATTATGAACGGTTTAAAGCCTATATCAAGTCCAGGAATTGTTGTTGATTTTAAGTATTATAAAGTCATGAATCATTTGAAATGCCTCTTTTCTTTGTCAGCCCCAGGAAGCACCTTCCGGTTTCTCTACTTTTAACAGACGAGCAAGCTGCAGTTTTGATCCAGGCATTCTGGAGGGGATATAAGGTAAGAATAATACAAAATGATACTGTCTGAAAGGGTTGCGGAGATGCTACCTGTCAGGGTACCCTACTCTTTACCTTATATTGTTTTCTGTAGGTATGTCCTGCAATGTGCTATTAGAGTCCCTCTGAAATTCAACTGCCTTAAGAAAAATGAGGAAAGTCTATAATGGGGCAAAGGGGGGCTTTTTTAAACAGCTCTTGACTATACCACTCCAATGCTATGTGGATACAACTATCAATCCAATGAATATACTACTAAATTACTGTAATCAAAGCATTTCTTTTATTAAATACATAAAGGATTCTGACCTCATTTGATTTCACTCAAAAGCGGACCAAAAATGGTCATAAAAGATGGCAGTACCAGTATGCACGTTCGTGACTCTCCTGTTCGAACTCATCTTTTTTCGTGTCATTTGGTTCATTCAACGAATGAAATGAACGAGTTGACTCTGGAAAAGATTCGTTCATTTTGATGAACGAGTTCGAACAGGAGCGTCACGAACGCGCATCACAGAACAGAGCAAGGCGAGCATTTGAGCTTATAAAACTTAAACTTGTAATTTTTTTTAAATGAGCGATCGTTTTGCTTGACAAGACCCTTAAGCCCGGAACACACCGAGCCGACGGTCAGCCGCCTGGCAGATTTTGTGCGTCGGCCAACTAAGTTTCTTCTGTGTGATACGCACGGTTCCGTGCCGTTGGCTGAAAATAGTCCTCTTCGGCTTTGTTTTTGCTGGGCCGTTGGGGAAAGAGAGAACTCTGATTGGCTGTTCAGCTTAGTGAAAGAGTCAGTGCACGAGAATAAACGCTAAACAGCAAGCAAAGAAGTCCAAACGGTAAAGATAGAAGGCTGTTCTTATGTTACTTCTTCTTACCTGAGTGTTCCTTGGCGAATATTTCAATATTAACATGAGCGGAGTGGAAAAGAAAGTGTTCAGCAGGATTGATATTCAAAACGCGCTGCTTTGTTTACGTTATGTGTATCTGCAGCCGGCAGCGTCGGTTTTCCTTTTTGAATGATGAATATAGACTAATATATCTGCAGAAATAGACAGTTGGCTCATTACATGCAGGCACAGAACGCACATTCTAGCTGACAGACTAGCTTTTACCCCGACGAGAGGCGTCAACACAGTTGGCTTTCGTCAACGCTAGTTTGTTGGCGTCGGCTTGGTGTGTTCCGGGCTTTATTCACCATCTGGAATCGTTTAAAGCCCTTTGAACAGTTTGCACTGAATCTGTCTTTTGGACCTTGAACCGTTTGGTTACCATTGAAGTCCATTATGGAGAAAAATCCTGGAATGTTTTCATCAAAAACCTTAATTTCTTTTCGACTGAAGAAAGAAAGACGTGGACATCTTGGACGACATGGGGGTGAGAAAATTATCAGCAAAAGGTTTTTTTTAAAAGTGAACTACTCCTTTAACTCATTGTGCTGCCATCTTGAACATCAGTGAATGTTTTCACCTTTTTAAGTCCTTTTTGAGTCCTTGAATTGTCCTTAGTGTGAAAAGATGGATCTCAAAATCACATAGTCACTGTCGAAAAGGGTTTAAATATGCAGAAGATGCTAGAAAAGTAAAGAGTCTGCAAGACTTGGAGGATTTTTCTGAAGAACAGCTTGCAGTTCAAGGTTACAAAACATAAAAACAGTCGTCGGTCATCCAGGTTTTAAGATTCATGGGTATGTTAACCTTTGAACTGGTTCATTTGTGTAAATTCACATATTATTTTGTCTTGTGGAATATATGTAAACACATGCTTATACTGAAAAGTACTAAAACTATCATGCTTGTTTTTTAATATAACAGCATTCTGCATATTCTGCAAGGGGTATGCAAACTTGTGAGCAGGAACAAACACATAGTAGCCTATCCTGGTACCACAATGTTTTCTACCACAGGAATAATTAGTAAATTATTATTTTAATGGGGAAACATGAATGGTTTACTTATTATTCCTGTGCTACCACACAGGCATTGTGGCACCAAAACTTATCTAATTTGGTCCAATGGCGGCATCCGATAGAACCGGTGAACTACTAATAGAACCGATAGACGGTGTTCCTATCTTTCCGTGTGGCAAAGTCATTTAAGCTTTTATCTGACTCCATTTTATATTGGACTCCATTTTATAAAGACCTCAAATTTAGGTTAGATTGCCATTTGGTCATTGGTCAAATATATAATAGTTTAGCAATACATTTGATTGTTCTATTTAACTCTTTACTTTATATTTTACTTATTCATTAGGAAGCTATGTCGCTCAGAGTCTCGCGTCGGCCGTTTACACGGATCACACGATCACAAACTCGCCAGTCTGATAGATAACCAGAAGTTACAGCAGTTCAACTAGGCTGCATAGTTAGTCAGGAATCCCATCAGATGTGCCCCACGCTTCGACACTGGGAACCCTGGACACAGATTTGTGGAAACATAAGACTTCACTTAATCTACTTAATCTAAAAATAATTAATTCAGAATAAAATCAAATATTATGTCAGGTAAATGTGTCATGCCAATTTCATAATCAGTTCAAAGATAATCAATACAATAACCTTAAATGCTCAGACATCAAAAGTAAAAGATGTAGGCTAAACCCAAAATTTAGAAAATTCTGGAGTCTTTGAGGTCCTTCAACATTATGGGCTGATCTGAGGTACAGAATCGTCTTGTTGCGTTTCTTTATATAGACAGAAACTTCTTTCACATGGAAACATTTGCTAACAATGGGGATTTGCCTTCAGAGTTTACACCTCTTGGGAGCAGGACACACCCTCCTCTGTAAGCTCTAAACTCTTAAAGGAGAACTCCGGCGAACAATGAACCTTTGGTCTAATAAAACATCGGTACATAGTCAACCGTTCTCTGAGATTTGTTTTCATGATAATCGAATGTAAAGAGTTTTATCTTTAAAAACTGTTTAGCGTATAATGCTAGTAATGGGGGCATTGACTAAGTAAAAAGAAATCGCTAGTTTATACCACTAACAAGGCTCAAAATAGCCCCACACTAACGCAGTAACATAATGAGGCTCCATACATAAAAAACGAAGCATTGAGAACTTTGTAAGTGTACAGACCGTTTAATAAGAAGATACTTTATGAAGTTAGTCCCAAGCGTTGGTTCGCGGACAAAAGCCTATGTTAAAAAGCTGCCAACGGACGCATAATGGCCCCGATGGATCGCAGGAGTTCGTGGGATGCCCACTCCCCTATAAGCTTGGTAGAGAGTGGGCCTTTTTCGACTAACCACCTTTTTACCAATACGCATGGATTTCGTCCGATTCGGACGCCTATAGTTGGCGCTAGAGAGTCGAAACCCCCCCCCCCCATCCCACGTAAATGAATGTATTCGCCACAGCGGTTTCGTGGACGCCGCTTCGCAACGGCCTATCGACTAGGGGGCGCCGTTTTCCTTCTCGCCACGGCCCCCCGGCGCGGG
The DNA here is from genome assembly GCF_988280905.1 of Pimephales promelas. Taxonomy (NCBI): domain Eukaryota; kingdom Metazoa; phylum Chordata; class Actinopteri; order Cypriniformes; family Leuciscidae; genus Pimephales; species Pimephales promelas. The sequence continues at coordinate 43,632,874 of NC_142771.1, forward strand.
CGGAAAAGTTTGGGGGCCCACGGACCTCGTTCGCCGGTCGAAAGGCCCCGAAAAGGGACGTGTGTCCGCAAAACCGCTGCGAAACAGGTGGTCCCTGGACCGGCCCCCGTACGGAGACGCAGGGTCGTGGCGCGTTGAGATTTGAGATCCTGGCCCTCCAGGGGCCCCTGACGCGGGGCCCCGGAGCGCGGATCTCTGGGGCCTTTAGAAAAATTTGACTTTGCTCTAGCGCCCCCTGCTTTTGGTATGTCGGTCGGGGAGGGCCAAGGGGTGGGCGTGCCAAATTTGGGGCCTCGGGGACATTTTGAAAGAAATCCCACTCGCCCACTGAATGAATGTATTTCGCCACAGCGGTTTCGTGGACGCCGCTTCGAAACGGCCTATCAACTGGTGGGCGCCGTTTTCCTTCTCGCCACGGCCCCCCGGTGCGGGCGGGAAAGTTTGGGGGCCCTCGGACCTCGTTCGGCGGTCGAAAGGCCCCGAAAAGGGACGCGTGTCCGCAAAACCACAGCGAAACAAGTGGTCCTTGGACGGCCCCCGTACGGGGATGAAGGGCCGTGGCGTCTTGAGATTACAGATTACGACTCTCCGGGGGCCCCTGACCCGGGGCCCCGAAGCGTGGATCTCTAGGACCTTTTGAAAAAATCGCCCCTCCCCCGCTAAATGACTGAAATGGCATTTTCAGTCTCAGAGTTAAAAAAAGCCATGGGAGAGGATTTTTTCACACAGGCCGGGAAAAGTGTGCCTCTGCTCTAGCGCCCCCTGCTTTCGGTATGTCGGTCAGGGGGGGCCGAGGTGCCAGCACGGCGAATTTCGGGCCCCTGGGACGTTTCGAAAAATATCCCGCTCGCCCATTAAATGAATGTATTTTGCCAAACGGGCCTTCGTGGACGCCGCTTCGCGACGGCCGATCGACTCGGGCGCGACGTTTTCCGACTCGTCACGGGCCCCCGACGCGGGCGGCAAATTTTGGGGGCCCTCGGACCTCGTTCAGGGGCCGAAAGGTCGAAAAAGGGTGAAAAATTCACATTTTGAAAATGACAAAGGTCAAAAAGGTCAAACCGACGAAACGAGCCGCCACACGGAGACGGAACGTCGCAGCACCCCCAAACTCGGCGGGCTCCGTCGTCTAGGGACCTCGAGCGGGGCCCCCGAGTTTGAGGGCCCTGGCTGCTTTCTAAGCATTTCGTAGGCCCCCGTTTGTAACGGGCCATTCATTGTGGATGGTGACTGAAAAGTGGCCCCCGCACGCAGACGGAGGGTCGCGGCACCTCGAAACTTCAAGTTCCGACTCCCCGGGGGCCCCTGACTCGGGGCCCCGAATTTCGGAACTCTAGGACCTTTGCAAAAAAACGCCTCTCCCCCGTCATCAACTCATTTAAAGGCTTGAATGGCTCTTTCAGGGTAAGAGTGAAACATCCTTGAGCGTGACATGTTGCGCAGAGGCTAAAAAATATTTTCCTGGGCCCCAGGGCCCGGTGCTCTCGGCATGTCGCTCGGGGGCCGTTTCTATGTTTAATTAGCATTAAAAAAAAGCGGCGGCGGAACCACATTTTGGCGGGAAAAAATAGGTTGGAAGTGGGATGCTGTCGCGTTTCCTCCTCCCGTCATTTGTGGCGCCGGTTCCCGTCGATTAAACCACCTCTACCGTACTAAGCGCGCTCGGCCAAACGCGTGGCGCCGTTTTCCCGAGTCGTTTGAGTGTTTGATTGCCAAGAAAACCAGCATCCTCGAAGACGCGTTTTGGCGGAAATTTTTTTTTAAGCCAGTCTGTGGGAATATCTTGGTGAAAACTTTTTTTAAATGTGATATTCTGACTCTCTGGGCCATTGTGACTGCAAAATCAAGCTGTTTTGTGAAATTAGTCATGCAACAGGCTTTGTAATTAGGCCACACCTACGGTTTGGCCGTTTAAAAACAGTGGGCACCAATGGGCTCTTTGTAAGCGTCTATTTGAGCTGAAAAGAATGGTATAAGTTTTATAAAATTTGGTCCAGTATTCGCGGAGATATTGGCCGAAAACCGTCGCCCACGTGTCATAATGGCGCACGGTGATGGCGTCCCGACCCTAGGCCATCACCAGGTCCACATTTGAACGCGATTAACTCCGGAACCACGCCGACTTTGGGCTTCAAACTTTGGGGTATTGGAGGGCCCATTAGTACCTCCCCACACACCGAGTTTGGAGTTCCAACTCGGCTTGGTTCACGAGATACATCCGGTCAAATCTGGACAGGAAGTGCCCGTATCTCGGAAACAGAAAGGCCCAGGACCTCGAAACTTTGGGGTGTTGAGGGGACCCCTAGGAGCTCCCCACACCCTGAGTTTTGAGCTCCAACTCGGTTTGGTTCCCGAGATACACCCCGTTATACATAAGGAACTTTTGGACAAAACGGTCAATATCTCGGAAATGACGAGTCCCAGCGGTTCGTCCTTTGGGGTGGTGAGTGGCCCCTAGGGGCCCTTTCAGAGCCCAGAGTCCCGAGGTTCTGGGACCCTTCCTTCTGAAGTGACCCTTTTCTGTTGGGCCCCATATCTCGGCCTGTGGGGGCGCTAGAGCCTCTGGCTAGGGCCCGTTGGAGAGGGCCCCTAGAGACCCCAAGTTGACCCGAGTTTGGTGCATCTGGGCGGCTTGGTCCCAGAGTTATAGCCGTTCAAACTTTAGGGTTTATGCTCACTGGCCTTCAACACATAAGCTGCAAATGGACACAATCCCGCCTGCAATCTTTTGAATGGGTTTTCGGGTAGTATTTAAAAAATTGTGGGTTATTGGACACATAGTGGGTTCTTGGACAGTGGGATAGATTGCAGGTGGGATTCTGTCCATTTGCAGCTTATTGCATGGAGGCTGGGGTTAGTATATTTCAAAAATAGTGGGTTATTGGACACATAGTGGGTTCTTGGACAGTGGAATTATGGGATGGCACTTGGTTCTACAGACTCAGGGCCCCAGCTGAGTGCAGATACATGGTTTTCATCCAAATATCTTGAAAGCTAAGCTTTGAGTTTCTCCGATCTTCTCGAAACTCTGGATTCGGATAGAGGGCCATGGGACAAGGACCTGAGTACAAAAATGGAGGCTCTAGACCCTCCCAGAGCTGAGATATCGAGATCCCACGTAGCATTTGTGCCATTATAAAAATAGTGGGTTCGTGGACGGTGGAATTTGGGGGCGGCGCTTGGTGCCGCGGACTCAGGGGGCTCCCCTGAGTGCAGTAATATAGTTTTTATCATGAAAAAAAAATGGTCAAAAAAAAGTAAAAAAAATACCATACTCAAATCCCTATTCAATCGATGGAAGGCGGGATTCTGTCCATTCGCAGTTTATTGCATGAAGATCGGGGTTAGTAGATTTCAAAAATAGTGGGTTATTGGACACATAGTGGGTTCTTGGACAGTGGAATTATGGGATGGCACTTGGTTCTACAGACTCAGGGGCCCCAGCTGAGGGCACGAAAGTAGTTTTCATCCAAATATTTTGAAAGCTAAGCTTAAAAACCACTGTCCAAATACCTACTTTTGGTCCAATAACCCACTATTTTTCAAATGTACTTACCCGGACCATCATGCAATAAGCTGCAAATGGACAGAATCCCGCCGGCAATCTATTCAATGGATTTTCGGGTAGTATATTTCTAAAATAGTGGGTTATTGGACACATGTGGGTTGTTGGACAGTGGGATAGGTTACAGGTGGGATTCTGTCCATTTGCAGCTTATTTCATGGAGGCTGGGGTTAGTACATTTGAAAATAGTGGGTTATTGGACAAAAAGTGGGTTCTTGGACAGTTGGTTATTGGACAAATAGTGGGTTCTTGGACAATGGGATAGATTGCAGGTGGGATTCTGTCCATTTGCAGCTTATTGCATGGAGGCTGAGGTTAATACATTTGAAAAATAGTGGGTTATTGGACAAATAGTGGGTTCTTGGACAGTGGGATAGATTGCTGGTGGGATTCTGTCCATTTGCAGCTTATTGCATGGAGGCTGGGGTTAGTACATTTGAAAATAGTGGGTTATTGGACAAAAAGTGGGTTCTTGGACAGTTGGTTATTGGACAAATAGTGGGTTATTGGACAGTGGGATAGATTGCAGGTGGGATTCTGTCCATTTGCAGCTTATTGCATGGAGGCTGAGGTTAGTACATTTGAAAAATAGTGGGTTATTGGACAAATAGTGGGTTTTTGGACAGTGGGATAGATTGCAGGTGGGATTCTGTCCATTTGCAGCTTATTGCATGGAGGCTGAGGTTAGTACATTTGAAAAATAGTGGGTTATTGGACAAATAGTGGGTTCTTGGACAGTGGGATAGGTTGCAGGTGGGATTCTGTCCATTTGCAGCTTATTGCATGGAGGCTGAGGTTAGTACATTTGAAAAATAGTGGGTTATTGGACAAATAGTGGGTTCTTGGACAGTGGAATTATGGGATGGCACTTGGTTCTACAGACTCAGGGGCCCCAGCTGAGTGCAGATACATGGTTTTCATCCAAATATCTTGAAAGCTAAGCTTAAAAACCACTGTCCAAATACACACTATTTGTCCAATAACCCACTATTTTTCAAATGTACTACCCCCGACCTTCATGCAAAAAGCTGCAAATGGACGGAATCCCGCCTGCAATCAATTCAATGGGGATTTGAGTATGGTATTTTTTTGACTTTTTTTTGACCGTTTTTTTCTTGATAAAAACTATATTACTGCACTCAGGGCGGCCCCCTGAGTCTGTGGCACCAAGCGCTATCCCTTAATTCCACCGTCCACGAACCCACTATTTTTATAATGGCATAAATGCTACGTGGGATCTCGATATCTCAGCTCAGGAAGGGTCTAGAGCCTCCATTTTTGCACTCAGGTCTAAGTCCCAAGGCCCTCTATCCGAATCCCGAGTTTCGAGAAGATCGGAGAAACTTGTTTTTTCGGACCAAAAAACCGACAGGGGTACCCCTGTCGCTTTTTTTGGCTCAAAATTTTGAGTTTCTCCGATCTTCTCGAAAACTCTGGATTCGGATAGAGGGCCATGGGACAAGGACCTGAGTGCAAAAATGGAGGCTCTAGACCCTCCCAGAGCTGAGATATCGAGATCCCACGTAGCATTTGTCCCATTATAAAAATAGTGGGTTCGTGGACGGTGGAATTTGGGGGCGGCGCTTGGTTCTACAGACTCAGGGGCCCCAGCTGAGTGCAGTAATATAGTTTTTATCATGAAAAAAAATGGTCAAAAAAAGTAAAAAAAATACCATACCCAAATCCCCATTCAATCGATGGCAGGTGGGATTCTGTCCATTCGCAGCTTTTTGCATGAAGATAGGGGTTAGTAGATTTCAAAAATAGTGGATTATTGGACACATAGTGGGTTCTTGGACAGTGGAATTATGGGATGGCACTTGGTTCTACAGACTCAGGGGCCCCAGCTGAGTGCAGATACATGGTTTTCATCCAAATATCTTGAAAGCTAAGCTTAAAAACTACTGTCCAAATACACACTATTTGTCCAATAACCCACTATTTTTCAAATGTACTTACCCGGACCATCATGCAATAAGCTGCAAATGGACAGAATCCCGCCGGCAATCTATTCAATGGGTTTTCGGGTAGTATATTTCTAAAATAGTGGGTTATTGAACAAAAAGTGGGTTCTTGGACAGTTGGTTATTGGACAAATAGTGGGTTCTTGGACAATGGGATAGATTGCAGGTGGGATTCTGTCCATTTGCAGATTTTGTCCATTCTGTCCACCACCCACCAATGGGCTCTTTGTAAGCGTCTATTTGAGCTGAAAAGAATGGTATAAGTTTTATAAAATTTAGTCCAGTATTCGCGGAGATATTGGCCGAAAACCGTCGCCCACGTGTCATAATGGCGCACGGTGATGACGTCACGACCCTAGGCCATCACCAGGTCCACATTTGAACGCGATTAACTCCGGAACCACGCCGACTTTGGGCTTCAAACTTTGGGGTATTGGAGGGCCCATTAGTACCTCCCCACACACCGAGTTTGGAGTTCCAACTCGGCTTGGTTCCCGAGATACATCCGGTCAAATCTGGACAGGAAGTGCCCGTATCTCGGAAACGGAAAGGCCCAGGACCTCGAAACTTTGGGGTGTTGGGGGGACCCCTAGGGGCTCCCCACACCCGGAGTTTTGAGCTCCAACTCGGTTTGGTTCCCGAGATACACCCGGACAAAACTGGACAGGAAGTGGAAGTGCCCGTATCTCGGAAACGGTAGAGCCCAGGACCTCGAAACTTTGGGGTCTTGAAGGGACCCATAGGGGCTCCCCACACCCGGAGTTTTGAGCTCCAACTCGGTTTGGTTCCCGAGATACACCCCGTTATACATAAGGAACTTTTGGACAAAACGGTCAATATCTCGGAAATGACGAGTCCCAGCGGTTCGTCCTTTGGGGTGGTGAGTGGCCCCTAGGGGCCCTCTCAGACCCCAGAGTCCCGAGGTTCTGGGACCCTTCCTTCTGAAGTGACCCTTTTCTGTTGGGCCCCATATCTCGGCCTGTGGGGGCACTAGAGCCTCTGGCTAGGGCCCGTTGGAGAGGGCCCCTAGAGACCCCAAGTTGACCCGAGTTTGGTGCATCTGGGCGGCTTGGTCCCAGAGTTATAGCCATTCAAACTTTAGGGTTTATGCTCACTGGCCTTCAACACATAAGCTGCAAATGGACGCAATCCCGCCTGCAATCTTTTGAATGGGTTTTCGGGTAGTATTTAAAAAATTGTGGGTTATTGGACAAATAGTGGGTTCTTGGACAGTGGGATAGATTGCAGGTGGGATTCTCTCCATTTGCAGCTTATTGCATGGAGGCTGGGGTTAGTACATTTCAAAAATAGTGGGTTATTGGACACATAGTGGGTTCTTGGACAGTGGAATTATGGGATGGCACTTGGTTCTACAGACTCAGGGCCCCAGCTGAGTGCAGATACATGGTTTTCATCCAAATATCTTGAAAGCTAAGCTTAAAAACCACTGTCCAAATAAACACTATTTGTCCAATAACCCACTATTTTTCAAATGTACTACCCCCGACCTTCATGCAAAAAGCTGCAAATGGACGGAATCCCGCCTGCAATCAATTCAATGGGGATTTAAGTATGGTATTTTTTTTTACTTTTTTTGACCATTTTTTTTCTTGATAAAAACTATATTACTGCACTCAGGGCGGCCCCCTGAGTCCGCGGCACCAAGCGCCATCCCATAATTCCACCGTCCACGAACCCACTATTTTTATAATGGCACAAATGCTACGTGGGATCTCGATATCTCAGCTCAGGAAGGGTCTAGAGCCTCCATTTTTGCACTCAGGTCTAAGTCCCAAGGCCCTCTATCCGAATCCCGAGTTTCGAGAAGATCGGAGAAACTTGTTTTTTCGGACCTAAAAAACCGACAGGGGTACCCCTGTCGCTTTTTTTGGCTCAAAATTTTGAGTTTCTCCGATCTTCTCGAAAACTCTGGATTCGGATAGAGGGCCATGGGACAAGGACCTGAGTGCAAAAATGGAGGCTCTAGACCCTCCCAGAGCTGAGATATCGAGATCCCACGTAGCATTTGTCCCATTATAAAAATAGTGGGTTCGTGGACGGTGGAATTTGGGGGCGGCGCTTGGTTCTACAGACTCAGGGGCCCCAGCTGAGTGCAGATACATGGTTTTCATCCAAATATCTTGAAAGCTAAGCTTAAAAACTACTGTCCAAATACACACTATTTGTCCAATAACCCACTATTTTTCAAATGTACTTACCCGGACCATCATGCAATAAGCTGCAAATGGACAGAATCCCGCCGGCAATCTATTCAATGGGTTTTCGGGTAGTATATTTCTAAAATAGTGGGTTATTGGACAAAAAGTGGGTTCTTGGACAGTTGGTTATTGGACAAATAGTGGGTTCTTGGACAATGGGATAGATTGCAGGTGGGATTCTGTCCATTTGCAGCTTATTGCATGGAGGCTGAGGTTAGTACATTTGAAAAATAGTGGGTTATTGGACAAATAGTGGGTTTTTGGACAGTGGGATAGATTGCAGGTGGGATTCTGTCCATTTGCAGCTTATTGCATGGAGGCTGAGGTTAGTACATTTGAAAAAAATAGTGGGATATTGGACAAATAGTGGGTTCTTGGACCGTGGAATTATGGGATGGCACTTGGTTCTACAGACTCAGGGGCCCCAGCTGAGTGCAGATACATGGTTTTCATCCAAATATCTTGAAAGCTAAGCTTAAAAACCACTGTCCAAATACACACTATTTGTCCAATAACCCACTATTTTTCAAATGTACTACCCCCGACCTTCATGCAAAAAGCTGCAAATGGACGGAATCCCGCCTGCAATCAATTCAATGGGGATTTGAGTATGGTATTTTTTTTAAATTTTTTTGACCGTTTTTTTCTTGATAAAAACTATATTACTGCACTCAGGGCGGCCCCCTGAGTCCGCGGCACCAAGCGCCGTCCCATAATTCCACCGTCCACGAACCCACTATTTTTATAATGGCATAAATGCTACGTGGGATCTCGATATCTCAGCTCAGGAAGGGTCTAGAGCCTCCATTTTTGCACTCAGGTCTAAGTCCCAAGGCCCTCTATCCGAATCCCGAGTTTCGAGAAGATCGGAGAAACTTGTTTTTTCGGACCAAAAAAACCGACAGGGGTACCCCTGTCGCTTTTTTTGGCTCAAAATTTTGAGTTTCTCCGATCTTCTCGAAACTCTGGATTCGGATAGAGGGCCATGGGACAAGGACCTGAGTACAAAAATGGAGGCTCTAGACCCTCCCAGAGCTGAGATATCGAGATCCCACGTAGCATTTGTCCCATTATAAAAATAGTGGGTTCGTGGACGGTGGAATTTGGGGGCAGCGCTTGGTGCCGCGGACTCAGGGGGCCCCCCTGAGTGCAGTAATATAGTTTTTATCATGAAAAAAATGGTCAAAAAAAGTAAAAAAAATACCATACCCAAATCCCCATTCAATCGATGGCAGGTGGGATTCTGTCCATTCGCAGCTTTTTGCATGAAGATAGGGGTTAGTAGATTTCAAAAATAGTGGATTATTGGACACATAGTGGGTTCTTGGACAGTGGAATTATGGGATGGCACTTGGTTCTACAGACTCAGGGGCCCCAGCTGAGTGCAGATACATGGTTTTCATCCAAATATCTTGAAAGCTAAGCTTAAAAACTACTGTCCAAATACACACTATTTGTCCAATAACCCACTATTTTTCAAATGTACTTACCCGGACCATCATGCAATAAGCTGCAAATGGACAGAATCCCGCCGGCAATCTATTCAATGGGTTTTCGGGTAGTATATTTCTAAAATAGTGGGTTATTGAACAAAAAGTGGGTTCTTGGACAGTTGGTTATTGGACAAATAGTGGGTTCTTGGACAATGGGATAGATTGCAGGTGGGATTCTGTCCATTTGCAGATTTTGTCCATTCTGTCCACCACCCACCAATGGGCTCTTTGTAAGCGTCTATTTGAGCTGAAAAGAATGGTATAAGTTTTATAAAATTTGGTCCAGTATTCGCGGAGATATTGGCCGAAAACCGTCGCCCACGTGTCATAATGGCGCACGGTGATGACGTCACGACCCTAGGCCATCACCAGGTCCACATTTGAACGCGATTAACTCCGGAACCACGCCGACTTTGGGCTTCAAACTTTGGGGTATTGGAGGGCCCATTAGTACCTCCCCACACACCGAGTTTGGAGTTCCAACTCGGCTTGGTTCCCGAGATACATCCGGTCAAATCTGGACAGGAAGTGCCCGTATCTCGGAAACGGAAAGGCCCAGGACCTCGAAACTTTGGGGTGTTGGGGGGACCCCTAGGGGCTCCCCACACCCGGAGTTTTGAGCTCCAACTCGGTTTGGTTCCCGAGATACACCAGGACAAAACTGGACAGGAAGTGGAAGTGCCCGTATCTCGGAAACGGTAGAGCCCAGGACCTCGAAACTTTGGGGTCTTGAAGGGACCCATAGGGGCTCCCCACACCCGGAGTTTTGAGCTCCAACTCGGTTTGGTTCCCGAGATACACCCCGTTATACATAAGGAACTTTTGGACAAAACGGTCAATATCTCGGAAATGACGAGTCCCAGCGGTTCGTCCTTTGGGGTGGTGAGTGGCCCCTAGGGGCCCTCTCAGACCCCAGAGTCCCGAGGTTCTGGGACCCTTCCTTCTGAAGTGACCCTTTTCTGTTGGGCCCCATATCTCGGCCTGTGGGGGCGCTAGAGCCTCTGGCTAGGGCCCGTTGGAGAGGGCCCCTAGAGACCCCAAGTTGACCCGAGTTTGGTGCATCTGGGCGGCTTGGTCCCAGAGTTATAGCCATTCAAACTTTAGGGTTTATGCTCACTGGCCTTCAACACATAAGCTGCAAATGGACACAATCCCGCCTGCAATCTTTTGAATGGGTTTTCGGGTAGTATTTAAAAAATTGTGGGTTATTGGACAAATAGTGGGTTCTTGGACAGTGGGATAGATTGCAGGTGGGATTCTCTCCATTTGCAGCTTATTGCATGGAGGCTGGGGTTAGTACATTTCAAAAATAGTGGGTTATTGGACACATAGTGGGTTCTTGGACAGTGGAATTATGGGATGGCACTTGGTTCTACAGACTCAGGGCCCCAGCTGAGTGCAGATACATGGTTTTCATCCAAATATCTTGAAAGCTAAGCTTAAAAACCACTGTCCAAATAAACACTATTTGTCCAATAACCCACTATTTTTCAAATGTACTACCCCCGACCTTCATGCAAAAAGCTGCAAATGGACGGAATCCCGCCTGCAATCAATTCAATGGGGATTTAAGTATGGTATTTTTTTTTACTTTTTTTGACCATTTTTTTTCTTGATAAAAACTATATTACTGCACTCAGGGCGGCCCCCTGAGTCCGCGGCACCAAGCGCCATCCCATAATTCCACCGTCCACGAACCCACTATTTTTATAATGGCACAAATGCTACGTGGGATCTCGATATCTCAGCTCAGGAAGGGTCTAGAGCCTCCATTTTTGCACTCAGGTCTAAGTCCCAAGGCCCTCTATCCGAATCCCGAGTTTCGAGAAGATCGGAGAAACTTGTTTTTTCGGACCTAAAAAACCGACAGGGGTACCCCTGTCGCTTTTTTTGGCTCAAAATTTTGAGTTTCTCCGATCTTCGCGAAAACTCTGGATTCGGATAGAGGGCCATGGGACAAGGACCTGAGTGCAAAAATGGAGGCTCTAGACCCTCCCAGAGCTGAGATATCGAGATCCCACGTAGCATTTGTCCCATTATAAAAATAGTGGGTTCGTGGACGGTGGAATTTGGGGGCGGCGCTTGGTTCTACAGACTCAGGGGCCCCAGCTGAGTGCAGATACATGGTTTTCATCCAAATATCTTGAAAGCTAAGCTTAAAAACTACTGTCCAAATACACACTATTTGTCCAATAACCCACTATTTTTCAAATGTACTTACCCGGACCATCATGCAATAAGCTGCAAATGGACAGAATCCCGCCGGCAATCTATTCAATGGGTTTTCGGGTAGTATATTTCTAAAATAGTGGGTTATTGGACAAAAAGTGGGTTCTTGGACAGTTGGTTATTGGACAAATAGTGGGTTCTTGGACAATGGGATAGATTGCAGGTGGGATTCTGTCCATTTGCAGCTTATTGCATGGAGGCTGAGGTTAGTACATTTGAAAAATAGTGGGTTATTGGACAAATAGTGGGTTTTTGGACAGTGGGATAGATTGCAGGTGGGATTCTGTCCATTTGCAGCTTATTGCATGGAGGCTGAGGTTAGTACATTTGAAAAAAATAGTGGGTTATTGGACAAATAGTGGGTTCTTGGACCGTGGAATTATGGGATGGCACTTGGTTCTACAGACTCAGGGGCCCCAGCTGAGTGCAGATACATGGTTTTCATCCAAATATCTTGAAAGCTAAGCTTAAAAACCACTGTCCAAATACACACTATTTGTCCAATAACCCACTATTTTTCAAATGTACTACCCCCGACCTTCATGCAAAAAGCTGCAAATGGACGGAATCCCGCCTGCAATCAATTCAATGGGGATTTGAGTATGGTATTTTTTTTAAATTTTTTTGACCGTTTTTTTCTTGATAAAAACTATATTACTGCACTCAGGGCGGCCCCCTGAGTCCGCGGCACCAAGCGCCGTCCCATAATTCCACCGTCCACGAACCCACTATTTTTATAATGGCATAAATGCTACGTGGGATCTCGATATCTCAGCTCAGGAAGGGTCTAGAGCCTCCATTTTTGCACTCAGGTCTAAGTCCCAAGGCCCTCTATCCGAATCCCGAGTTTCGAGAAGATCGGAGAAACTTGTTTTTTCGGACCAAAAAAACCGACAGGGGTACCCCTGTCGCTTTTTTTGGCTCAAAATTTTGAGTTTCTCCGATCTTCTCGAAACTCTGGATTCGGATAGAGGGCCATGGGACAAGGACCTGAGTACAAAAATGTAGGCTCTAGACCCTCCCAGAGCTGAGATATCGAGATCCCACGTAGCATTTGTCCCATTATAAAAATAGTGGGTTCGTGGACGGTGGAATTTGGGGGCAGCGCTTGGTGCCGCGGACTCAGGGGGCCCCCCTGAGTGCAGTAATATAGTTTTTATCATGAAAAAAATGGTCAAAAAAAGTAAAAAAAATACCATACCCAAATCCCCATTCAATCGATGGCAGGTGGGATTCTGTCCATTCGCAGCTTTTTGCATGAAGATAGGGGTTAGTAGATTTCAAAAATAGTGGATTATTGGACACATAGTGGGTTCTTGGACAGTGGAATTATGGGATGGCACTTGGTTCTACAGACTCAGGGGCCCCAGCTGAGTGCAGATACATGGTTTTCATCCAAATATCTTGAAAGCTAAGCTTAAAAACTACTGTCCAAATACACACTATTTGTCCAATAACCCACTATTTTTCAAATGTACTTACCCGGACCATCATGCAATAAGCTGCAAATGGACAGAATCCCGCCGGCAATCTATTCAATGGGTTTTCGGGTAGTATATTTCTAAAATAGTGGGTTATTGAACAAAAAGTGGGTTCTTGGACAGTTGGTTATTGGACAAATAGTGGGTTCTTGGACAATGGGATAGATTGCAGGTGGGATTCTGTCCATTTGCAGATTTTGTCCATTCTGTCCACCACCCACCAATGGGCTCTTTGTAAGCGTCTATTTGAGCTGAAAAGAATGGTATAAGTTTTATAAAATTTGGTCCAGTATTCGCGGAGATATTGGCCGAAAACCGTCGCCCACGTGTCATAATGGCGCACGGTGATGACGTCACGACCCTAGGCCATCACCAGGTCCACATTTGAACGCGATTAACTCCGGAACCACGCCGACTTTGGGCTTCAAACTTTGGGGTATTGGAGGGCCCATTAGTACCTCCCCACACACCGAGTTTGGAGTTCCAACTCGGCTTGGTTCCCGAGATACATCCGGTCAAATCTGGACAGGAAGTGCCCGTATCTCGGAAACGGAAAGGCCCAGGACCTCGAAACTTTGGGGTGTTGGGGGGACCCCTAGGGGCTCCCCACACCCGGAGTTTTGAGCTCCAACTCGGTTTGGTTCCCGAGATACACCCGGACAAAACTGGACAGGAAGTGGAAGTGCCCGTATCTCAGAAACGGTAGAGCCCAGGACCTCGAAACTTTGGGGTCTTGAAGGGACCCATAGGGGCTCCCCACACCCGGAGTTTTGAGCTCCAACTCGGTTTGGTTCCCGAGATACACCCTGTTATACATAAGGAACTTTTGTACAAAACGGTCAATATCTCGGAAATGACGAGTCCCAGCGGTTCGTCCTTTGGGGTGGTGAGTGGCCCCTAGGGGCCCTCTCAGACCCCAGAGTCCCGAGGTTCTGGGACCCTTCCTTCTGAAGTGACCCTTTTCTGTTGGGCCCCATATCTCGGCCTGTGGGGGCGCTAGAGCCTCTGGCTAGGGCCCGTTGGAGAGGGCCCCTAGAGACCCCAAGTTGACCCGAGTTTGGTGCATCTGGGCGGCTTGGTCCCGGAGTTATAGCCATTCAAACTTTAGGGTTTATGCTCACTGGCCTTCAACACATAAGCTGCAAATGGACACAATCCCGCCTGCAATCTTTTGAATGGGTTTTCGGGTAGTATTTAAAAAATTGTGGGTTATTGGACAAATAGTGGGTTCTTGGACAGTGGGATAGATTGCAGGTGGGATTCTCTCCATTTGCAGCTTATTGCATGGAGGCTGGGGTTAGTACATTTCAAAAATAGTGGGTTATTGGACACATAGTGGGTTCTTGGACAGTGGAATTATGGGATGGCACTTGGTTCTACAGACTCAGGGCCCCAGCTGAGTGCAGATACATGGTTTTCATCCAAATATCTTGAAAGCTAAGCTTAAAAACCACTGTCCAAATAAACACTATTTGTCCAATAACCCACTATTTTTCAAATGTACTACCCCCGACCTTCATGCAAAAAGCTGCAAATGGACGGAATCCCGCCTGCAATCAATTCAATGGGGATTTAAGTATGGTATTTTTTTTACTTTTTTTGACCATTTTTTTTCTTGATAAAAACTATATTACTGCACTCAGGGCGGCCCCCTGAGTCCGCGGCACCAAGCGCCATCCCATAATTCCACCGTCCACGAACCCACTATTTTTATAATGGCACAAATGCTACGTGGGATCTCGATATCTCAGCTCAGGAAGGGTCTAGAGCCTCCATTTTTGCACTCAGGTCTAAGTCCCAAGGCCCTCTATCCGAATCCCGAGTTTCGAGAAGATCGGAGAAACTTATTTTCGGACCTAAAAAACCGACAGGCCTGTCGCTTTTTTTGGCTCAAAATTTTGAGTTTCTCCGATCTTCTCGAAAACTCTGGATTCGGATAGAGGGCCATGGGACAAGGACCTGAGTGCAAAAATGGAGGCTCTAGACCCTCCCAGAGCTGAGATATCGAGATCCCACGTAGCATTTGTGCCATTATAAAAATAGTGGGTTCATGGACGGTGGAATTTGGGGGCGGCGCTTGGTGCCGCGGACTCAGGGGGCTCCCCTGAGTGCAGTAATATAGTTTTTATCATGAAAAAAAATGGTAAAAAAAAAGTAAAAAAAATACCATACTCAAATCCCCATTCAATCGATGGCAGGCGGGATTCTGTCCATTCGCAGCTTATTGCATGAAGATCGGGGTTAGTAGATTTAAAAAATAGTGGGTTATTGGACACATAGTGGGTTCTTGGACAGTGGAATTATGGGATGGCACTTGGTTCTACAGACTCAGGGGCCCCAGCTGAGGGCACGAAAGTAGTTTTCATCCAAATATTTTGAAAGCTAAGCTTAAAAACCACTGTCCAAATACCTACTTTTGGTCCAATAACCCACTATTTTTCAAATGTACTTACCCGGACCATCATGCAATAAGCTGCAAATGGACAGAATCCCGCCGGCAATCTATTCAATGGGTTTTCGGGTAGTATATTTCTAAAATAGTGGGTTATTGGACAAATAGTGGGTTCTTGGACAGTGGGATGGATTGCAGGTGGGATTCTGTCCATTTGCAGCTTATTGCATGGAGGCTGAGGTTAGTACATTTGAAAAATAGTGGGTTATTGGACAAATAGTGGGTTCTTGGACAGTGGGATAGGTTGCAGGTTGGATTCTGTCCATTTGCAGCTTATTGCATGGAGGGTGGGGTTAGTACATTTGAAAATAGTGGGTTATTGGACAAATAGTGGGTTCTTGGACAGTTGGTTATTGGACAAATAGTGGGTTCTTGGACAGTGGGATAGATTGCAGGTGGGATTCTGTCCATTTGCAGCTTATTGCATGGAGGCTGAGGTTAGTACATTTGAAAAATAGTGGGTTATTGGACAAATAGTGGGTTTTTGGACAGTTGGTTATTGGACAAATAGTGGGTTCTTGGACAGTGGGATAGATTGCAGGTGGGATTCTGTCCATTTGCAGCTTATTGCATGGAGGCTGAGGTTAGTACATTTGAAAAATAGTGGGTTATTGGACAAATAGTGGGTTTTTGGACAGTTGGTTATTGGACAAATAGTGGGTTCTTGGACAGTGGGATAGATTGCAGGTGGGATTCTGTCCATTTGCAGCTTATTGCATGGAGGCTGAGGTTAGTACATTTGAAAAATAGTGGGTTATTGGACAAATAGTGGGTTCTTGGACAGTGGGATAGGTTGCAGGTGGGATTCTGTCCATTTGCAGCTTATTGCATGGAGGGTGGGGTTAGTACATTTGAAAATAGTGGGTTATTGGACAAATAGTGGGTTCTTGGACAGTTGGTTATTGGACAAATAGTGGGTTCTTGGACAGTGGGATTGATTGCAAGTGGGATTCTGTCCATTTGCAGCTTATTGCATGGAGGCTGAGGTTAGTATTTGAAAAATAGTGAGTTATTGGACAAATAGTGGGTTTTTGGACAGTTGGTTATTGGACAAATAGTGGGTTCTTGGACAGTGGGATAGATTGCAGGTGGGATTCTGTCCATTTGCAGCTTATTGCATGGAGGCTGAGGTTAGTACATTTGAAAAATAGTGAGTTATTGGACAAATAGTGGGTTCTTGGACAGTGGGATAGGTTGCAGGTGGGATTCTGTCCATTTGCAGCTTATTGCATGGAGGCTGAGGTTAGTACATTTGAAAAATAGTGGGTTATTGGACAAATAGTGGGTTCTTGGACAGTTGGTTATTGGACAAATAGTGGGATTCTGTCCATTTGCAGCTTATTGCATGGAGGCTGGGGTTAGTACATTTGAAAATAGTGGGTTATTGGACAAATAGTGGGTTCTTGGACAGTTGGTTATTGGACAAATAGTGGGTTATTGGACAGTGGGATAGATTGCAAGTGGGATTCTGTCCATTTGCAGCTTATTGCATGGAGACTGAGGTTAGTACATTTGAAAAATAGTGGGTTATTGGACAAATAGTGGGTTCTTGGACAGTTGGTTATTGGACAAATAGTGGGTTCTTGGACAATGGGATAGGTTGCAGGTGGGATTCTGTCCATTTGCAGCTTATTGCATGGAGGCTGAGGTTAGTACATTTGAAAAATAGTGGGTTATTGGACAAATAGTGGGTTCTTGGACAGTGGGATAGGTTGCAGGTGGGATTCTGTCCATTTGCAGCTTATTGCATGGAGGCTGGGGTTAGTACATTTGAAAATAGTGGGTTATTGGACAAATAGTGGGTTCTTGGACAGTTGGTTATTGGACAAATAGTGGGTTCTTGGTCAGTGGGATAGATTGCAAGTGGGATTCTGTCCATTTGCAGCTTATTGCATGGAGGCTGAGGTTAGTACATTTGAAAAATAGTGGGTTATTGGACAAATAGTGGGTTCTTGGACAGTTGGTTATCGGACAAATAGTGGGTTCTTGGACAGTGGGATAGATTGCAGGTGGGATTCTGTCCATTTGCAGCTTATTGCATGGAGGCTGAGGTTAGTACATTTGAAAAATAGTGGGTTATTGGACAAATAGTGGGTTCTTGGACAGTGGGATAGGTTGCAGGTGGGATTCTGTCCATTTGCAGCTTATTGCATGGAGGGTGGAGTTAGTACATTTGAAAATAGTGGGTTATTGGACAAATAGTGGGTTCTTGGACAGTTGGTTATTGGACAAATAGTGGGTTCTTGGACAGTGGGATAGATTGCAAGTGGGATTTTGTCCATTTGCAGCTTATTGCATGGAGGCTGAGGGTAGTACATTTGAAAAATAGTGGGTTATTGGACAAATAGTGGGTTTTTGGACAGTTGGTTATTGGACAAATAGTGGGTTCTTGGACAGTGGGATAGATTGCAGGTGGGATTCTGTCCATTTGCAGCTTATTGCATGGAGGCTGAGGTTAGTACATTTGAAAAATAGTGAGTTATTGGACAAATAGTGGGTTCTTGGACAGTGGGATAGGTTGCAGGTGGGATTCTGTCCATTTGCAGCTTATTGCATGGAGGCTGGGGTTAGTACATTTGAAAATAGTGGGTTATTGGACACATAGTGGGTTCGTGGACAGTGGAATTATGGGACGGCGCTCGGTGCTACGGACTCGGGGGCCCCGGCTGAGCGCAGACGAGTGGTTTTCGTCACGACGGGAACTCCGATTAAAACGTCTATCGAAAACACGGCCCGAATCCCCACCCGACAGATCGGCGGCGTGACCGTGTCCGATCGCTGCGCGTCGGGCGAACTGGGGAAAAAAAAAACAGTGGGTTATTGGACGAATAGTGGGTCCGTGGGACAGGGGCGTGGCCCGGGAGCGGTCCCGGGACGTTTTTGCAAATATAGTGGGTTATTGGACAAATAGTGGGTCCGTGGGACGGGGGCGTGGCCGGGGGGCGTTCCCGAGACGTTTGCCCGATTTAGTGGGTTATTGGACGAATAGTGGGTTCGTGGGACGGGGGCGTGTCCCGGGGGCGGGCGGGGGGCGTCCCCGAGAGCCGGCCCGACTCGGTGGGCAATCGGACGAATAGTGGGTTGGCGGGACGGGGGCGTGGCCGGGGGCGGGTCGCCGGACCCCCTGTGGGAGCGGTGGCCGGTCGGACGTTTAGTGGGTTCGCGGGATGTTCTGTGGACGGCTCCCCCGTGGGGGTCGAGGTGGAACTGCCCCTGCGGTCCCGAAACTTGCGGCCCCTCCCGTCGGCGCCCCGGGGGGCTCGGGGCCCGGCCCGCCTGCGCGCCCCCCCCCGCGCCGGGCGAGGCCCGGGGGCGCCGTCGGCCGGCCCCCCAAAAATTCCGGGGGGCCGGCACGCTCGTCCGCAGACCGCCGTCCGGGGAGGGACTCCCTGCTGGTGGAACGGACCTTTTTCAAAGTCTTGGACTAGCTAGAGACAGTTCACTTCGTGTATACAGACAGGAGCCATCTTAAAAAATAGTCTCGATAAGTCAAACCACGAACGTCGTGCTGAGTGATCTGAACTCTATGAAGTTCAACAAACTTCTGAACTGTATGAACGGCGTTCGTGGTTCGACTTATCGAGACTATTTCCTAAGATGGCTCCTGTCTGTATACGCGAAGTGAACTGTCTTCATAAAGTATCTTCTTATTAAACGGTCTGTACACTTACAAAGTTCTCAATGCTTCGTTTTGCATGTATGGAGCCTCATTATGTTACTGCGTTGGTGTGGGGCTATTTTGAGCCTTGTTAGTGGTATAAACTAGCGATTTCTTTTTACTTACTCAATGCCCCCATTACTAGCGTTATACGCTAAACAGTTTTTAGAGATAAAACTCTTTACATTCAATTATCATGAAAACAAATCTCAGAGAACGGTTGATTAGGTACCAATGTTTTATTAGACCAAAGGTTCATTGTTCGCCGGAGTTCTCCTTTAAGAACTGTATTACCTTATGGTTTACTTCTTTGGGAATGAGACATTTGTACCAGTCGCACGGAGACATTTCAAATGATACCAAACATGTATAATACTGTATGATAATTATTCACATTAAACCATATATATTTTTGGGTGAAAATCAGGTGATCTCAGCATGAGAGAGATGACGTGACTGGGGAGGTGATTGACTCGGGATGCTAGTTTCTCAAGAGAGAGTCAAATGTTAATTTTGAGAAAGGTGCTTTGTCTTCTCGGGAGTGGTCGTTACTCAACCACACTTCCCAGCATTTCCTAATTTCTCAGTTCTTACACCAAGACAGGCTACACTGAAGGGCCGAGGGTTTTCTCCTGCCCCAGCGCCCTGTGCTCTTGGTGAAGAATGCAGATATCATTTTATTGTAAACAGTGTTTGTTTTCAGGTGCGTGTGCGTCCAGACGTGCAAGAGTTGAGGCAGTGGCAGAGAGAACTGCGGGAAGAGAACTGTGACATCAACAAAACGATTCAAGACTTCTGGACACGCCAGGAGAACAGAGGTGAACAACACACACTCATGCTCTCTCTGACAAGCCTTACAAAACAACATTACATCACACAAACACACAGATGAACACAGGAGAACAGAGGTGAACAACACACACTCATGCTCTCTCTGACAAGCCTTACACAACAACATTGCATCACACAACACGCATTTCACACAGACTGGGAAGCCCAGATGGGTTGGAATTTGAGCTGTGTAAAAAAAAAAAAAGGAGGGAACTGACCAATCTGAAGTATTTGTTGGTATCCGAAGTATACCACATTATAAGCTGAGAGAGAGAGAGAGAGAAAAGTTCTTGTAACTTTTCTAAAGTGAGCTGTAATGAACACTGAAATGCAGTGTACTTTATTACTGAACCCCAGAAGTGCCACACCAGGGCCATGACGAGGCCAGCGGTGCTTCAGAGGACTGTTAATAGAGTTAACTAACAGTTAATAGAGCTGGAATCTTTCCCTGTGTGGAGACCAACTGCTGTACTTGTGTGTGTGTGTGTGTGTGTGTGTGTGTGTCTTGAATGGCATCACAGTACTCATGTATTGTGTTTATTCTTGCACCCTTAGCTGAGTAGGTATGGTGATTGTGGCTCGAGAGCAAGACTGAAGTCAGGCGGAGAATCTGTGTTTGCATCATTGTTAACATATCTCCATCTGCTGTGGCCTCAACTTCTCTTCAACTACTTGGAAATATCTGGAACACATGAGATGTGCATCAATCATACACATAAATGCATTTATCTTTAGGGATTTAGGGACCTAAGAGTCCTTATTCTATGCCTATTTTAGGGAGTTTTATTTCCTTTTTTAAAATTAATTTCTTATTCTTAAATTAATAATTTTTATATTTGGATTATTGAAATAAATAATATGGTATTACAATCAATATTGAGAATTTTTGTGGCATTATTGCAAAACCAAGACCTCAAGGACCAGAAAATACCCGGATCTTTAAGGCCCTCTGCTGGATGTGTAACGTTACAGTCTTTACACTTTATTTTCTGAAACTGTATTTCCTACAGATTTTCCTCTAACCAGCAGATAACAGAATTCTGCCGCTCACAGTTCGATTAATATCCACAAACAACTCGTATTTAATTTTGATAATCACAAGAGTTTTTTTTTTTTTTTATAAAAATGTAATATTTCATGTAAGCTAATGGTGTAGTTGAGGAATTTTCCAGTTAAAGGACAACTCGGTCAATTTTAACATTGAGCTAATTTTTTTGTACATTTGGAGTGCTGTCAGTATGGACAAAAACGACAAAAATCTGTGTTTCCTACACCGTGTTATCCTCTTTTTAACATTCGCACCCTGTTGACTTCAATTAGGCAAGTTCTGTTTTTAGCCTCTTAACATCCTTGCCGTTTGAGAAATATATTTTTTTCTGCTAACACAGCAGAAATGCTTTAAAGCTACACTGTGTAACTTTTTTGGTTTATTCTTAGGTAAAAACACTTAGTTCTTTCAAAAAATATATGTGCTCATTAATGTTTATTCGTTCAAGTAAAAAAGTATTCTCGTGAGTGTATAATATGCCATTGAAAAACATACGGGTAAGGGGTTCTAATGTCGGTCGACATGTTGCCCCTCCATGTTGAAAGTACATTAGCCAAAGAGGGACATACCCGTTAATTCAAGCTTCGCCTTACACTCGATGGCAACGTGGCGAATGTGAAGAGGGGGATTGAAATGGTATATGATTGAAATACACTATGCAATGTTGCCCACAGTTGCTAGGGTGCTGTAACTGGTTGCTATGGTGTGGCAATGAAGATTTTAGGCCATTACTTATTGGCTGCTTGATTGAAATAAATCCTCCTAGGGAAACGCTGTTCCCTTTCGTAGTCACTTCGAGTTACGTCAGAAGTGACGGAGATTGGGGATTTCGCATAGAAAGCCAATCCTCTTCGAGTATTTAATCACGAGCCAATGGCATGCAATGCCTTGAGGCTGCGGAAATTTGCATAGCGCAATCCGCCCTACTCCGTGAGTATAAAAGGAGGAAGTGAACGCAACCGCAGTATGTTTTCGCTTCGGAGCCGAGAGACTTCTTCACTCCTAAGCCATTGTCACTGACAAAACTCTTCGAGACGAGCTCCTCTTCAGTGTTGGTGTGACGGCGGTACCCAGCGAGACTCTGCATTGCCTGCGATCTGAGCAGTGGTCTGCCAGACTGTGCTCCAGAGAATGATGCGATGACGATCGCAGCATCACAAGGCGGGCTTGACTCCGCGGGAAGTGAGGATACGGCCGCGTTGTCTCCCTCGGGAGAATCAACGTCGCCGTGTCTGATCCCGCGATGACGGCCATGCTATCTCGGGCCTCCGTGACCATCGGGTAGGGGTGGAACTCCGCCCTGTCCTGATCTCTCGCGGCTGGATAATTGGTTTTTGGGTAACGCTGCCGCCTTATGGCCACGGCCAACCCCAATTTCCTTTTTTCCCCGAGTTGCATGCGGAACTGACACGCACTTGAAAAAAAAAAAAAAAAAGGCCCTGAGAGCGTGCTTCAGTTTCCCCGCCTTTCCTCCCCTCGGCAACGCGGTTGCCTGTGGGTACACTGGGACTCCCCCGGTGGAGCGCTCTGTTGTGATGCAGCTGCGTCCGCAGGGCATTTCTCCCGCGGTGCTCCCAGATGCCCATCCAAAGCCTATTCGGTTGTTAAGTCTGACGTCACGCGTGACGTTTAGCCTCTTCCGGGTCCAAGCACTCCGCTCGTCCATATCTTAACGTTACAACCCATAACGTTAGAGTAAGCCCTTTTCTTAAAGGACTGGCTTCGCTTCAGCGCCAGTGGGTGTTAGGGATAAAGGAAAGAATTGTAACTTACCTTATCAACTGCAGCCATTTTCTCTTTTCTTTCTCGTCACAGGGAAAGCGGTAGAATGACAGTTGAATGTCACTTGTTTTATTTTAACTCCGATCTATTTAAACAACATGGGACACAGCACTGCGGCATGTTAAAACTTGGGCAAAAGCGGTAAGCAGATAGAGAGGACCCAGCATTTGGACCCGGAAACAGTATTATCAGAGTGTGATTACGTCACGACTTAACAACCGAATAGGTTCTCGCCGTCTATGGCGGCGCGATCCCGTAGAGCGGCGGGACAGGCGGCCCCCGCCCTGCATATGATGAGCACCTGCTAGCTGCTCAGGATTGTGCACGAGGAGGGGACGGACCAAGCGGGCTGCGAGCCTGCCGCCGACCTCGACGAAAGCGGCTGCTCGCTCCCTTGGTCAGGTGATGCCCACTACTGTGGTCCAGGAGTATCATCTAAGGAGCATCATCGTTTCGGCAGTGCGGTCCAGGACTTCGACCAGCAGTTCTCGACCGCCTAGGAGCAGACGATGGCGGGTTTACACTTCTGCCCCGACGGCCAGCTGCTGCCTCACCCAGCCGTCGGCTCAGACGCTTCCGCCTGCTCGCCGCCAAGGACGCCTCCCTGCGGCTCCCTTCCCTCCCACACGGCCCCAGCAGCAGCCTTCAGCCGGTTCGCGTCGTGTTGGAGGCCACAGGTAAGTGTCATAGCCCCTTCAGGCCGCGTGCCCCGCTAACGCCAGGCGAAGCGATGTTCCTGAGACGGGCTGCTCAGTGATAGTGTCATGTTTTTCTCAGGAGGCGGTAGCAGGGCCCCTCCTTCCCCCGGTGGAGGGCCGGTGGAGAATCTCTTGTTCTAGCTAGCTCCTCGCTGCTCACCCAAGAGTGAGCAGCGCCTTGAGCTGGTTAAAGAAAAACTGACACTATCATTGAGCACACAGACTGGAATGAGCGCGCACGACGTCCCAGCGCGTCGCCCCGCTCATTCCTCTCTGTCTCTGAGGGTGCGGAGGGGAGCAGGTGTTGTCCCTCGACTACACCACTCCCCTCCCCCTCTATCGCCAGACCCCCGGCAGAACAGACCCCCGTGGAACGCTGGCCCTTCCCTGGTCTCTTCTGTCGGGGAACGGGGCTCGACTGTGCATCCGCACAGGGTAACTCCTATGTGCATGCCGGTCTCCCTGTACCGCTGCCCCTCCGGGGGGACATCTGTGGTTCGCATGACTCCGCTGGTTGAGTTCCTGGGAGCCTGGCTAGAGCTCCTCAACCTGTCCCGCTGTGTCATCAGAACGATCAGATTCGGCTACGCGACTCAGTTCGCGAGGTCTCCTCCCCGTTCAGGGGAGTTCGCTCCACGGTGGTCGGTGGCTATGCCCCGGTCATGAGAGCGGAGATTGCGACCCTACTGGCGAAGGGTGCAATCGAGACGGCCCTCCAGCCGAGGTGAGGTCCGGGGTTACAGCCCATACTTCACTGTCCCCAAGAGACCGGTGGGTTACGACCGGTCCTGAATCTGCGCATTTTGAGCCACCGCTCAAATGCTCATAGCCAAACGCATTTTCGTCTTCACAAAGATCGTCGAGGCAGCCCTTGTTCCCGTTCGCGAACACGGGGTTCGCATCCTGAATTATCTTGACGATTGGCTGATACTGGCACACTCTCGAGAACAGCTTTGCGGACACAGAGACCTGGTGCTCTTGCACCTAGCCCGTCTGGGCCTTCGGGTCAACCGGGACAAGAGCAAACTTTGCCCCGTGCAGAGGATCTCTTTTCTCGGCATGGAGATAGACTCGGTCCCAATGTCAGCGCAGCTCACGAACGAGCGCGCACACTCACTGCTGACTTGTCTTCGGCAGTTCGAAGGCAAGAATGTGGTTCCACTGAAACTCTTTTCAGAGGCTCCTGGGGCATATGGCATCCGCAGCCGCGGCAACGCCGTTCGGTTTGCGTCATATGAGACCACTTCAGCTGTGGCTTTGCGATCGAGTCCCGAGGTGGGCATGGCATCGCAGCTCGCTTCGAGTTCCAGTGACTCCAGCGTGCCGCCGTACCTTCTTCCCGTGGTCGAACCTCGGCTTTTTGCGGGCCGGTGTCCCGCTCCAGCGAGCTTCCAGGCATCTCGCTGTCTCCACGGATGCATCGACCACGGTTCGGTGTGCCATGTGCAATGGGCATGCAGCCGCGGGTTCCTGGACAGGACCCCAGCGCCTCATGCACTTAATTGCCTCGAGCTGTTGGCAGTACGCCTGGCCCTGCACCGCTTTCGAGCACTGCTCAGGGGCCAACATGTACATGTCCGTTCAGACAACACCACTGCTGTAGCGTATATCAACCACCAGGGGGGTCTACGCTCGCGCCAGTTGTCGCAGCTCGCCCGCCACCTCTTGCTATGGAGTCAGAAGCACCTGAGGTCCCTTCGTGCAGTGTACATTCCAGGAGACCGGAACCTGGAGGAGGCAGACCCAGCCTTGGCACTGCTCTGTCCGGTACGTGCACTCCGCACCTACGTTGACAGAACGCAGTGACCTCAGACCAGCTCTTTGTCTGTCATGGAGGGAGCCAGTGGGAAGGGCTCTCTCAAAGCAACGGCTGTCTCACTGGCAGTGGATGCCATTGCTTTGTCTTACCAGCAGCAAGGCCGTCCGTGCCCCCTTGGTGTGACGGCCCATTCCACTCGGAGTGTGGCCTCCTCTTGGGCTCTAGCGCACGGCGCCTCGCTAACAGACATCTGTAGAGCTGCAGGCTGGGCGACACCAAACACCTTCGCCAGATTCTATAATCTACGAGTCGAACCGGTGTCCTCTCACATACTCGCTTCCGCCAGTACCGGACCCGCTTAGGTGTCTTCGCTTGCTCGCCATTCCACTCTCGACTGGATAAGTGCGATATTCCTCAGTAGTCTTCCTTTGAAGCCTTGAGTTCTCCAGCACCCAAGACGTGGGCACCACTGCTTCGCTCTGGTTGCCGGCTAGGTGCCTCCATGTGCACGGTTCCCTATGGTAACTGTCCCATGTGTATTGTCCACTGTAAGCCTCTCTGAGCATGTGTCTTCCCTTGGCAAGCCATCTGCCACCCCTGGAGCCTAAGTACCACCTGCGGTTGGTGCTCCAGTGATTCCCATATGCGTCCCCTGAGGCCATATGTGTTTTGTAAGTCCTCCCTACGGTAGGCATCTGGTAACATCTCCCTCCCGGGATATGTTTCCCAGTGTACCTTGGTATTCTTGTGTCAAGTAGGACTCCTGGTTAAGTCAGTTACCAGTCAGGGGTCTAGACTTTCGCAGGGCACTGGAAGACAGCTGTAAGATGGCGTGATGGCATTGATCCCTAATCTCCGTCACTTCTGACGTAACTCGAAGTGACTACGAAAGGCAACGTCTCGGTTACGGATGTAACCCTCATTCCCTGAGTAGGGAACGGAGACGTTACGTCTCCCTGCCACTTTTGCTGTACCGCTGGGTAGACGCCTGAGTTCAGTCTCGGCTCCTCAGCGAAGACATACTGCGGTTGCGTTCACTTCCTCCTTTTATACTCACGGAGTAGGGCGGAGTGCGCTATGCAAATTTCCGCAGCCCCAAGGCATTGCATGCCATTGGCTCGTGATTAAATACTCGAAGAGGATTGGCTTTCTATGCGAAATCCCCAATCTCTGTCACTTCTGACGTAACGTCTCCGTTCCCTACTCAGGGAACGAGGGTTACATACGTAACCGAGACGTTATTTACCTTTTTGGAAAACATCATTTACCCTTTGAATCTAGACCCTCTTTACACCGTGTCCTAACTACACGCGACGCGATAAAATTACAGCGACAGTGTAATAAAGCCTGAGACACAATACATGTGTAGAAAGAATTATTTTTATTTCAAAAGCAGTAATTGTTTTTCTAAGCATAATAAAAGGAAATTATTTAGAGCAGGGATATCCAACACGTCACTCGCGAGCTATCAGTAGCCATGGCCTGATTTGGTGGTGGTAGCTCGCCTTGGGCCTGTTCACATATCGCGCTCACGTATTTCGCACGCTCAAGTACGTTTCAAATGTAGGCGCGCATCAAGCGCCCAGCGCGCTCATAATTGAAGCGACGCGCTCATTTTTTCCAGGCGCAGTATATTTGTACTTCGTGGTTGTTTATGACAACTATTTACAACAAACCGACCGCAAGCTGTCACGAGACTATATATGGTAGCCCATTAGGGATAAAAATAATAATAATAAAAAAAAAACGCGGCAAACGCAACGACGGGCCGCACTAACATTAAACTTTAATATCAAGTAGGGGGCCACAAAATGGCCGCGAGTTTGAGACCTCTGCTTTAGACAGTGCACAATAGGCCGCCTAATGCATTTTCTGCCCAACTTGCAGCGATATTTCTCGGCCGCCTCAGAGGTTGCGTTTAATTTGACATTGTCCCATTAGAGTAGAGCTACTACGATATCCACATTTTGAGCAGTTTGTCCTGTAGAATATTTTTTTTAATGATTTTTTTAATTTTTCACTTTAGACAGTGCACAATAAGCCGCCTAATGCATTTTCTGCCCATTTCGCGACACTGTTTCTCGGCCGCCTCAGAGGGTGCGTTAAATTGGGCATTGTCCCATTAGAGTAGAGCTACTATGACGAAATCCACATTTTGAGCAGTTTTTCCTGTAGAATATTTTTTTTTAATGATTTTTTTAATTTTTCACTTTAGACAGTGCACAATAAGCCGCCTAATGCATTTTCTGCCCATTTCGCGGCACTGTTCCTCGGCCGCCTCAGAGGGTGCGTTAAATTGGACATTGTCCCATTAGAGTAGAGCTACTATGACGAAATCCACATTTTGAGCAGTTTTTCCTGTGGAAAATTTTTTTAATTAATTTTTTGAATTTTTCACTTTAGACAGTGCACAATAAGCCGCCTATTGCATTTTCTGCCCATTTCGCGGCACTCTTCCTCGGCTGCCTCAGAGGGTGCGTTAAATTTGACATTGTCCCATTAGAGTAGAGCTACTATGACGAAATCCACATTTTGAGCAGTTTTTCCTGTGGAAAATTTTTTTAATTAATTTTTTTAATTTTTCACTTTAGACAGTGCACAATAAGCCGCCTAATGCATTTTCTGCCCATTTCGCGGCTCTGTTCATCGGCCGCCTCACAGGGTGCATTAAATTCGATATTGTCCCATTAGAGTAGAGCTACTATGCCGAAATCCACATTTTGAACAGTTTTTCCTGTAGAATATTTTTTAATGAATTTTTGCATTTTTCACTTTAGACAGTGCACAATAAGCCGCCTAATGCATTTTCTGCCCATTTCGCGGCACTGTTCATCGGCCGCCTCAGAGGGTGCATTAAATTGGACATTGTCCCATTAGAGTAGAGCTACTATGACGAAATTCACATTTTGAGTAGTTTTTCCTGTAGAATATTTTTTTAATGAATTTTTGAATTTTTCACTTTAGACAGTGCACAATAAGCCGCCTAATGCATTTTCTGCCCATTTCGTGGCTCCGTTTCTCGGCCGCCTCAGAGGGTGCATTAAATTGGACATTGTCCCATTAGAGTAGAGCTACTATGACGAAATCCACATTTTGAGCAGTTTTTCCTGTAGAATATTTTTTAATAAATTTTTGAATTTTTCTCTTTAGACAGTGCACAATAAGCTGCCTAATGCATTTTCTGCCCATTTCGCGGCACTGTTTCTCTGCCGCCTCAGAGGGTGCATTAAATTTGACATTGTCCCTTTAGAGTAGAGCTACTACGACGAAATCCACATTTTGAGCAGTTTTACCTGTAGAATATTTTTTTAATGAATTTTTGAATTTTTCGCTTTAGAAAGTGCACAATAAGCCGCCTAATGCATTTTCTGCCCATTTCGTGGCTCTGTTTCTCGGCCGCCTCAGAGGGTGCGTTAAATTGGGCATTGTCCCATTAGAGTAGAGCTACTATGACGAAATCCACATTTTGAACAGTTTTTCCTGTAGAATATTTTTTAATGAATTTTTGAATTTTTCACTTTAGACATTGCACAATAAGCCGCCTAATGCATTTTCTGCCCATTTCGCGGCACTGTTCCTCGGCCGCCTCAGAGGGTGCATTAAATTGGGCATTGTCCCATTAGAGTAGAGCTACTATGACGAAATCCACATTTTGAGCAGTTTTTCCTGTAGAATATTTTTTAATGAATTTTTGAATTTTTCGCTTTAGAAAGTGCACAATAAGCCGCCTAATGCATTTTCTGCCCATTTTGTGGAGCTGTTTCTCGGCCGCCTCAGAGGGTGCATTAAAATGGACATTGCCCCATTAGAGTAGAGCTACTATGACGAAATCCACATTTTGAGCACTTTTACCTGTAGAATATTTTTTTAATGAATTTTTTTAATTTTTCGCTTTAGACAGTGCACAATAAGCCGCCTAATGCATTTTCTGCCCATTTCGCGGCACTGTTTCTCGGCCGCCTCAGAGGGTGCGTTAAATTTGACATTGCCCCATTAGAGTAGAGCTACTATGATGAAATCCACATTTTGAGCACTTTTACCTGTAGAATATTTTTTAAGGAATTTTTGAATTTTTCACTTTAGACAGTGCACAATAAGCCGCCTAATGCATTTTCTGCCCATTTCGCGGCACTGTTTCTCGGCCGCCTCAGAGTGTGTTTTAATTTTGACATTGTCCCATTAGAGTAGAGCTACTATGACGAAATCCACATTTTGAACAGTTTTTCCTGTAGAATATTTTTTTATGAATTTTTGAATTTTTCACTTTAGACAGTGCACAATAAGCCGCCTAATGCATTTTCTGCCCATTTCGCGGCACTGTTTCTCGGCCGACTCAGAGGGTGTTTTAATTTTGACATTGTCCCATTAGAGTAGAGCTACTATGACGAAATCCACATTTTGAACAGTTTTTCCTGTAGAATATTTTTTAATGAATTTTTGCATTTTTCACTTTAGACAGTGCACAATAAGCCGCCTAATGCATTTTCTGCCCATTTCGCGGCACTGTTCATCGGCCGCCTCAGAGGGTGCATTAAATTGGACATTGTCCCATTAGAGTAGAGCTACTATGACGAAATTCACATTTTGAGTAGTTTTTCCTGTAGAATATTTTTTTAATGAATTTTTGAATTTTTCGCTTTAGACAGTGCACAATAAGCCGCCTAATGCATTTTCTGCCCATTTCGTGGCACTGTTCCTCGGCCGCCTCAGAGGGTGTGTTAAATTTGACATTGTCCCATTAGAGTAGAGCTACTATGATGAAATTCACATTTTGAGTAGTTTTTCCTGTAGAATATTTTTTTAATGAATTTTTGAATTTTTCACTTTAGACAGTGTACAATAAGCCGCCTAATGCATTTTCTGCCCATTTCGTGGCTCCGTTTCTCGGCCGCCTCAGAGGGTGCATTAAATTGGACATTGTCCCATTAGAGTAGAGCTACTATGACGAAATCCAGATTTTGAGCAGTTTTTCCTGTAGAATATTTTTTAATGAATTTTTGAATTTTTCGCTTTAGAAAGTGCACAATAAGCCGCCTAATGCATTTTCTGCCCATTTTGTGGCGCTGTTTCTCGGCCGCCTCAGAGGGTGCATTAAAATGGACATTGCCCCATTAGAGTAGAGCTACTATGACGAAATCCACATTTTGAGCACTTTTACCTGTAGAATATTTTTTTAATGAATTTTTTTTAAATTTTTCGCTTTAGACAGTGCACAATAAGCCGCCTAATGCATTTTATGCCCATTTCGCGGCACTGTTTCTCAGCCGCCTCAGAGGGTGCGTTAAATTTGACATTGCCCCATTAGAGTAGAGCTACTATGATGAAATCCACATTTTGAGCACTTTTACCTGTAGAATATTTTTTAATGAATTTTTGAATTTTTCACTTTAGACAGTGCACAATAAGCCGCCTAATGCATTTTCTGCCCATTTCGCGGCACTGTTTCTCGGCCGCCTCAGAGTGTGTTTTAATTTTGACATTGTCCCATTAGAGTAGAGCTACTATGACGAAATCCACATTTTGAACAGTTTTTCCTGTAGAATATTTTTTTATGAATTTTTGAATTTTTCTCTTTAGACAGTGCACAATAAGCTGCCTAATGCATTTTCTGCCCATTTCGCGGCACTGTTTCTCTGCCGCCTCAGAAGGTTCATTAAATTGGACATTGTCGCATTAGAGTAGAGCTACTATGACGAAATCCACATTTTGAGCAGTTTTTCCTGTAGAATATTTTTTTAATGAAATTGTTGCATATTTCACTTTAGACAGTGCACAATAAGCCGCCTAATGCATTTTCTGCCCATTTCGCGGCACTGTTTCTCGGCCGCCTCAGAGTGTGTTTTAATTTTGACATTGTCCCATTAGAGTAGAGCTACTATGACGAAATCCACATTTTGAACAGTTTTTCCTGTAGAATATTTTTTTATGAATTTTTGAATTTTTCACTTTAGACAGTGCACAATAAGCCGCCTAATGCATTTTCTGCCCATTTCGCGGCACTGTTTCTCGGCCGACTCAGAGGGTGTTTTAATTTTGACATTGTCCCATTAGAGTAGAGCTACTATGACGAAATCCACATTTTGAACAGTTTTTCCTGTAGAATATTTTTTAATGAATTTTTGCATTTTTCACTTTAGACAGTGCACAATAAGCCGCCTAATGCATTTTCTGCCCATTTCGCGGCACTGTTCATCGGCCGCCTCAGAGGGTGCATTAAATTGGACATTGTCCCATTAGAGTAGAGCTACTATGACGAAATTCACATTTTGAGTAGTTTTTCCTGTAGAATATTTTTTTAATGAATTTTTGAATTTTTCGCTTTAGACAGTGCACAATAAGCCGCCTAATGCATTTTCTGCCCATTTCGTGGCACTGTTCCTCGGCCGCCTCAGAGGGTGTGTTAAATTTGACATTGTCCCATTAGAGTAGAGCTACTATGACGAAATCCACATTTTGAGCAGTTTTTCCTGTAGAATATTTTTATTTTTATGAATTTTTGAATTTTTCACTTTAGACAGTGTACAATAAGCCGCCTAATGCATTTTCTGCCCATTTCGTGGCTCCGTTTCTCGGCCGCCTCAGAGGGTGCATTAAATTGGACATTGTCCCATTAGAGTAGAGCTACTATGACGAAATCCAGATTTTGAGCAGTTTTTCCTGTAGAATATTTTTTAATGAATTTTTGAATTTTTCGCTTTAGAAAGTGCACAATAAGCCGCCTAATGCATTTTCTGCCCATTTTGTGGCGCTGTTTCTCGGCCGCCTCAGAGGGTGCATTAAAATGGACATTGCCCCATTAGAGTAGAGCTACTATGACGAAATCCACATTTTGAGCACTTTTACCTGTAGAATATTTTTTTAATGAATTTTTTTTAAATTTTTCGCTTTAGACAGTGCACAATAAGCCGCCTAATGCATTTTATGCCCATTTCGCGGCACTGTTTCTCAGCCGCCTCAGAGGGTGCGTTAAATTTGACATTGCCCCATTAGAGTAGAGCTACTATGATGAAATCCACATTTTGAGCACTTTTACCTGTAGAATATTTTTTAATGAATTTTTGAATTTTTCACTTTAGACAGTGCACAATAAGCCGCCTAATGCATTTTCTGCCCATTTCGCGGCACTGTTTCTCGGCCGCCTCAGAGTGTGTTTTAATTTTGACATTGTCCCATTAGAGTAGAGCTACTATGACGAAATCCACATTTTGAACAGTTTTTCCTGTAGAATATTTTTTTATGAATTTTTGAATTTTTCTCTTTAGACAGTGCACAATAAGCTGCCTAATGCATTTTCTGCCCATTTCGCGGCACTGTTTCTCTGCCGCCTCAGAAGGTTCATTAAATTGGACATTGTCGCATTAGAGTAGAGCTACTATGACGAAATCCACATTTTGAGCAGTTTTTCCTGTAGAATATTTTTTTAATGAAATTGTTGCATATTTCACTTTAGACAGTGCACAATAAGCCACCTAATGCATTTTCTGCCCATTTCGCGGCACTGTTTCTCTACCGCCTCAGAGGGTGCATTAAATTTGACATTGTCCCTTTAGAGTAGAGCTACTATGACGAAATCCACATTTTGAGCAGTTTTTCCTGTAGAATATTTTTTTTATGAATTTTTGAATTTTTCACTTTAGACAGTGCACAATAAGCCGCCTAATGCATTTTCTGCCCATTTCGAGGCACTGTTTCTCGGCCGCCTCAGAGGGTGTGTTAAATTTGACATTGTCCCATTTAGAGTAGAGCTACTATGACGAAATCGTCTCGGTTACGGATGTAACCCTCTTTCCCTGAGTAGGGAACGGAGACGTTACGTCAGAAGTGACGGAGATTGGGGGTTTCGCATAGAAAGCCAATCCTCTTCGAGTATTTAAAAACGAGCCAATGGCGTGCAATGCCTTGGGGCTGCGGAAATTTGCATAGCGTACTCCGCCCTACTCCGTGAGTATAAAAGGAGGAAGTGAACGCAACCGCAGTATGTCTTCGCTGAGGAGCCAAGATTGAACTCGGCGTCTACCCAGCGATACAGCAGAAGTGGCAGGGAGACGTAACGTCTCCGTTCCCTACTCAGGGAACGAGGGTTACATCCGTAACCGAGACGTTCCCTTTCGTAGTCACTTCGAGTTACGTCAGAAGTGACGGAGATTGGGGGTCTGTGCCATCACGCCATCTTCAAGCTGTCTACCAGTGCCCTGCGAAAGTCTGGACCCCTCTCCTTTTTTTTTTTTTAGGGATCCCACTTTAACACAGGATTACCAAGGTACACTGGGAAACATATCCCGGGAGGGACATGCTACCAGCTGCCTACCAAGGGGAAGACTTACAAATACACATATGGCCACATAGGAACGCATATGGAAACACTGGAGCACCAACCGAGGTGGCTACTAAAATTTAACTCCAGGGGTGGCAGATGGCTTGCCAAGGGAAGACACATGCTCAGAGAGGCTTACAGTGGAAAATACACATGAGACGGTTACCATGGGGAACCGTGCACATGGAGGCACCTAGCCAGCATCCAGAGCAACAGCATCCAGGTGCCCGCATCGTCGGCGCTGGAGGACTCAAGACTTCAATGGAAGAACTGAGGAAATATCGCACTTATCCAGTCCGGGGAGTGGAGTGGCGAGCAAGCGAAGACACCTGAGCGGGTCCAGTACTGGCGGAAGCGAGTACGTGAGAGAACACCGGCTCAATTCGCAGATTATAGAATCTGGCGAAGGTGTTGGGTGTCGCCCAGCCTGCAGCTCTGCAGATGTCTGTTAGCGAGGCGCCGTGCGCTAGAGCCCAAGAGGAGGCCACACTCCGAGTGGAATGGGCCGTCACACCAAGGGGGCACGGACGGCCTTGCTGCTGGTAAGACAAAGCAATGGCGTCCACTATCCAGTGGGACAGCCGTTGCTTTGAGAGAGCCCTTCCCTTCTGGCTCCCCCCATGACAGACAAAGAGCTGGTCTGAGGTCCTAAAACACCGCGTTCTGACGACATAGGTGCGGAGAGCACGTACCGGACAGAGCAGTGCCAAGGCTGGGTCTGCCTCCTCCAGGGGCAGCGCTTGCAGGTTCACCACCTGGTCCCGGAAGGGAGTGGTGGGAACCTTGGGCACATATCCAGGCCGGGGTCTCAGGATCACGTGAGAGTAAGCCGGCCCGAACTCCAGGCACGCTTCGTCAACGGAGAATGCGTGCAGGTCCCCCACCCTCTTAATGGAGGCCAATGCAACCAGGAGTGCTGTCTTCATGGACAGAAACTTTAACTCTACCGATTGCAAAGGCTCAAAGGGATGCCTCTGCAGAGCACTTAAAACTACCGAGAGGTCCCAAGAGGGTACGAGGGGAGGACGAGGCGGATGTAGCCTCCTCGCTCCCCTCAGGAACCTGATGACCAGGTCGTGCTTCCCTAAGGACTTACCTTCCACTGCTTCATGAGAAGCGGCAATGGCCGCGACGTAAACCTTAAGGGTGGAGGGCGACAGCCTGCGCTCCCAACCCTTCTTGCAGGAAGGAAAGCACGACCGCGATCGAACATCTCCGGGGGTCTTCTCCGCGAGAAGAACACCAATTGACGAAGAGGTTCCACTTCAACGCATAAAGGTGTCTCGTGGACGCTCTTGCGGAAGTGATGGTTGCCGCCACCGCAGGTGGCAGCGAACTCAAACCTGCCTTGTCCCGTCCAGGAGCCACACGTGCAGCCTCCAAAGATCGGGCGAGGGTGCCACAGAGTGCCCCGTCTCTGAGAAAGTCGGTCCTGTCTCAGAGGAATAGGCCAAGGAGGTGCTGTCGCGAGGAGCATGAGCCAGTGCATCTGAGCCGAGCGTACCCTCGGTCAGGGAATAAAACTGGGCGCAGTGGGATGAGTCCCGAGAGGCGAACAGATCTATCTGTGCCTCCCCGAACTGGTCCAAAATCAGCTGGACCGACTGGGGATGGAGTCGCCATTCGCCGGAGATGGGACGGACCCGTGACAGTTCGTCGGCTGCCAGGTTCCGGTCTCCAGGAATGTATACTGCACGAAGGGACCTCAGGTGCTTCTGACTCCATAACAAGAGGTGGCGGGCGAGCTGCGACAACCGGCGTGAGCGTAGACCCCCCTGGTGGTTGATGTACGCTACTGCCGTAGTGTTGTCTGAGCGGACAAGCACATGCTGGCCCGTGAGCAACGCTCGGAAGCGGTGCAGGGCGAGCCGTACTGCCAGCAGCTCGAGGCAATTGATGTGCATGAGGCGCTGGGTTCCTGTCCAGGAACCCGCGGCTGCATGCCCATTGCACATGGCACCCCAACCCGTGGTAGACGCATCCGTGGAGACAACGAGATGCCTGGAAACTCGCTGAATAGGGACGCCGGTCCGTAAGAAGCTGAGGTTCGACCACGGGAAGAAGGTTCGGCGGCATGCTGGAGTCACTGGAACTCGGAGCGAACCGCGATGCCATGCCCACCTCGGGACTCGATCGCGAAGCCACAGCTGAAGCAGTCTCATATGAAGCAAACCGAGCGGCGTTGCCGCGGATGCCATATGCCCCAGGAGCCTCTGAAATAGTTTCAGTGGAACCGCACTCTTGCCCTCGAACTGTCGAAGACAAGTCAGCAGTGAGTGCGCGCGCTCGTTCGTGAGCTGCGCGGACATGGCGACCGAGTCTATCTCCATGCCGAGAAAAGAGATCCTCTGCACGGGGCAAAGTTTGCTCTTTTCCCGGTTGACCCGAAGGCCCAGACGGGCTAGGTGCCGGAGCACCAGGTCTCTGTGTTCGCAAACCTGAGCTCGAGAGTGTGCCAGTATCAGCCAGTCGTCGAGATAGTTCAGGATGCGAACCCCGTGCTCGCGAAGGGGAACAAGGGCTGCCTCGACGATCTTTGTGAAGACGCGAGGGGACAGAGCTAACCCGAATGGGAGAACCGTGTACTGATATGCCTGGCCCTCGAAAGCAAACCGAAGAAACGGTCTGTGTCGAGGCAAAATGGAGACATGAAAGTACGCGTCCTTCAGGTCGATCGCTGCAAACCAATCCTGAAACCGAACGCATTCGAGAATGCGTTTGGCTGTGAGCATTTTGAACGGTAGTCGATGGAGAGAACAGTTCAAAATGCGCAGGTCCAGGATCGGTCGTAACCCACCGGTCTTTTTGGGGACAATGAAGTAGGGGCTGTAAAACCCGGACCTCATCTCGGCTGGAGGGACAGTCTCGATTGCACCCTTCGCCAGCAGGGTCGCAATCTCCGCTCTCATGACCGGGGCATTGCCACCGACCATCGTGGAGCGAACTCCCCCAAAACGGGGAGGAGACCGTGCGAACTGAATCGCGTAGCCGAATCTGATCGTTCTGATGACCCAGCGGGACAGCCCGGGCAGCTCTAGCCAGGCTTCCAGGAAGTGAACCAGCGGGGTCATCCGAACCACAGACGTCCCCCCGGAGGGGCAGCGAGGCGGGTCGACCGGCATGCGCGCAGGAGTTACCCCGCCCGGATGCACCATCGAAGCCCGCTCCCCGACAGAAGAGACTAGGGAAGGCAGAGCGTTCCACGGAGGTCTGTTCTGCCGGGGGTCTGGCGATAGAGGGGGAAGGGAGGGGCGTAGCCCGGGGAGACACACGCACCCTTCCGCGCCCTCAGAGACAGAGAGGAATGAGTGGGCTGACGCACTGGGACGTCGAGCGCACCCAATCCTGTCTGTGTGCTCAGTGATGATGTCAAGTCTTTCTTTAACCAACTCAGGGTGCTGCCCACCTGTGGGTGAGCAGCGGGGAGCTGAGAACAAAAGATTCTCCCCCGGCCCTCCACCGGGGGAAGGAGGGGGCCTGCTACCGCCTCCTGGGAAAAACTCAACTTCATCACTGAGCAGCCCGTCTCAGGAACGTCGCTTAGCCTGGCGTTTAGCGGGGCGTGCGGCCTGAGGGGGCTGTGACGCCTGCCTGCGGCCTCCTCCACGCCGTGGCCCGGATGAAGGCTGCTGCTGGGGCCGGGCGGGAGGGAGGGGAGCCGCGGGGGGGCGTCCTCGGCGGCGAGCAGCGGGAGGCATCTGTGCCGACGACTGGGTGGAGGCAGCAGCTGGTCGTCGGGGCAGAATATGTTTGATTGCCTCCGTCTGCTTCTGGGCAGTGGAGAACTGCTGGGCAAAGTCCTCGACTGCACCGGCGAAAAGGCCAACCTGGGAGAGTGGGGCGTCGAGCAGACGAGTCCGCTCAGCGCTCCGAGTGTCTGCCAGGTTGAGCCAGAGGTGACGCTCCTGGACCACACTGGGGGCCATCACCTGACCAACGGCGCGAGCGGCCACTTTCGTCGCCCGGAGAGCAAGGTCAGTGGCGGACCGCAAATCTTTAAATGCCGTTGGATCAGTCCCGCCCTCATGCATATCTCTGAGCAGCTTTGCTTGGAAGACCTGCAAAGTGCTCATCGCATGCAAAGCGGTGGCCGCCTGTCCCGCCGCTCTATAGGAACGCGCCGCCATAGCAGACGAGAACCTACAGGCTTTGGATGGGTGCTTAGGAGGACCCCGGGAGGAGGCGCTCTGTGGACACAGCTGCATCGCAACAGAGCGCTCCAGCGGGGGCATCCCAGTGTACCCACGGGCGGCCCCACCATCGAGGGGGGGAAAGGCGGGGGAGAGATCGTTGAGTGTACAGGGGAGCCCCCCAAGAGCGCGATAACTCCACATGCAGCTCGGGGAAGAAAGGCAATGGAGTCGGCCGTTGCCTTGCGGCGGCAGCTTTGTCCAAAAACCAATCATCCATCCGTGAGAGATCGGGGCAGGGCGGAGGGTTCCACTCTAACCCGATAGTCCCAGCGGCTCGAGACAGCATGGCCGTCAGCTCGGGATCCGACACGGGCAACGCTGGCACTCCCAAAGGAGGCAACGCAGCCGCATCCTCATCTCCCGAGGACTCTAACCCGCCTAGTGATGCTGTGATCGACATCGCATCATCATCTGGAGTGCTGCCCGAAGCAGCCGGTACCACCGAAGCAGCGGCCGACTGAATCGAACTAACGCTCGCTGTCTCTCACTGAGGCGGGAGGTGTGGCCCGAGGAATCGTCGGGGCTTTGTTCCACACCGTCACCGTGAAATCACCAGGTCCCCAGGTCGACGGGCCCCCCGTGAGGGAAGCCGATCGAGTAGGGGGGACCGGGACTCTCACTTTAGTCAGATCATTGAGTCTCGACCTCAGTGTAGAGATGGTCATGTTCCCACAGAAGGAACATGAGTCATCCACGAACGCTGCTGCTGCATGCTGAATGCCCAGGCATACAAAGCAGCGATCGTGACCATCAGATGACGATAGAAATCGACCACACCCAGAAGAACACAGGCGAACTATCTTTAAAAAGACGTGCCACGTGCAGCTCTTTCAATGAGAGGAAAATGAAAATGAAATTCACTCTTTTCAGCGTTGAGGCGACCAGGGAGAAGCGCAAAGTCTGGCAGACCACTGCTCAGATCGCAGGCGATGCAGAATCTCGCTGGGTACCGCCGTCACACCAACACTGAAGAGGACGCTCGTCTCGAAGTGTCTTGAACAGTGAGAATGGCTTTCAGGAGTGAAGAGGTTCTCTTGGCTCCGAAGCGAAAACATACTGCGGTTGCGTTCACTTCCTCCTTTTATACTCACGGAGTAGGGCGGAGTACGCTATGCAAATTTCCGCAGCCCCAAGGCATTGCACGCCATTGGCTCGTTTTTAAAGACTCGAAGAGGATTGGCTTTCTATGCGAAACCCCCAATCTCCGTCACTTCTGACGTAACTCGAAGTGACTACGAAAGGGAACCACATTTTGAACAGTTTTCCTGTAGAATATTTTTTTAATTATTTTTTGAATTTTTCACTTTAGACAGTGCACAATAAGCTGCCTAATGCATTTTCTGCCCACTTCGCGGCACTGTTTCTCTGCCGCCTCAGAGGGTGCATTAAATTTGACATTGTCCCTTTAGAGTAGAACTACTATGACGAAATCCACATTTTGAGCAGTTTTTCCTGTAGAAGAATTTTTTAATGAATTTTTGAATTTTTCTCTTTAGACAGTGCACAATAAGCTGCCTAATGCATTTTCTGCCCATTTCGCGGCACTGTTCCTCGGCCGCCTCAGAAGGTTTATTAAATTGGACATTGTCCCATTAGCAGGGCCTGAAGTTAATTTTTTCGGCCACCGGCCACTGTGGCCGGTGGATTTAAAAATTCACCTGCCACAGAGACTTTTTACCAGCCTTTTTTTTTTTTTTTGCCTCATAAACGTAAAAAAAAAAAAAAAAAAAACCCGGGAATTTCACAATATTGTTCTTTAACTTGTAAGAACACACATTTAAGTGCTGTCAAGTAATAATAACTCTAATAACATACATTTAAAAAAAAATCTTTTTATTCATTGATTTTGACAGACACACGCACACAACATATATAGTATAGGCTATAATATACTCAACAGATAGACCTACCGCAGCTCGTAAACAAATCACACGCGGCTGTGTTGATGGCGGATTTATTCACGTACAGGTCTTACTCTTAACAGCTTTTAGTTACAGCGTTCAGGAGCGGTTAAATATGAACTAAATTAATACTGTTATTATTACTGATAAAATTACCGGGTACCGGACATTTTCTCACCGGTTCCCAACTCCCAACATGCACAGTTGCACACGCACACACATCTGTGCAACTGTCATTGTACTTTAACCTACAACAGCGACGCATTACATTATCTCATCCCATCTCATCAACAGTTTAATACTCGCACACGTAGTCAGAAAAAGAGCCTCATCTTCTTTCTGATCGCATGAACGTTACGAAACAACAGTCGCTGTCATAAATCAGCCGCTCACGAACCTTGCCATTGCCGCCGATTGTTTTTCTCATCCTCATCTTTTTGTTGGCTGTTTGTTTTGTTTCAGCTGGCCTCTTTACCCCAGTAATGTGCCACCACATTTTAGCTAAAGTCCAACGCAATAGCGGACTTCGTTGAAATGTAAAAATCCTAATGAATCACTCAATTCTCATTGGCTACCTGCCAATGTGGCAGGTAGATTGACAGTGTTACCCGCCAATAGCAAAATTCACCCGCATTTGGCAGGTGGTCGGGTGTTAATTTCAGGCCCTGCCCATTAGAGAAGAGCTACTATGACGAAATCCACATTTTGAGCAGTTTTTCCTGTAGAATATTTTTTAATGAATTTTTTAATTTTTCACTTTAGACAGTGCACAATAAGCCGCCTAATGCATTTTCTGCCCATTTCGCGGCACTGTTTCTCTGCCGCCTCAGAGGGTGCATTAAATTGAACATTGTCCCTTTAGAGTAGAGCTACTATGACGAAATTCACATTTTGAGCAGTTTTTCCTGTAGAATATTTTTTAATGAATTTTTGAATTTTTCGCTTTAGACAGTGCACAATAAGCCGCCTAATGCATTTTCTGCCCATTTTGTGGCACTGTTTCTCGGCCGCCTCAAAGGGTGCGTTAAATTGGGCATTGTCCCATTAGAGTAGAGCTACTATGACGAAATCCACATTTTGAACAGTTTTTCCTGTAGAATATTTTTTTAAATGAATTTTTTAATTTTTCACTTTAGACGGTGCACAATATGCCGCCGAATGCATTTTCTGCCCATTTCGCGGCACTGTTCCTCGGCCGCCTCAGAGGGTGCATTAAATTTGACATTGTCCCATTAGAGGAGAGCTACTATGACAATTCACATTTTGAGCAGTTTTTCCTGTAGAATATTTTTTTTAATTATTTTTTGAATTTTTCACTTTAGACAGTGCACAATAAGCCCCCTAATGCATTTTCTGCCCATTTCGCGGCACTGTTTCTCTGTCGCCTCAGAGGGTGCGTTAAATTTGACATTGTCCAATTAGAGTAGAGCTACTATGACAATCCACATTTTGAGAAGTTTTTCCTGTAGAATATTTTTTAAAATTATTTTTTGTATTTTTTACTTTAGACAGTGCACAATAAGCCCCCTAATGCATGTTCTGCCCATTTCGTGGCGCTGTTTCTCGGCCGCCTCAGAAGATGCATTAAATTTGACATTGTCCCATTAGAGTAGAGCTACTATGACGAAATCCACATTTTGAACAGTTTTTCCTGTAGAATATTTTTTTAATTAATTTTTTAATTTTTCACTTTAGACGGTGCACAATAAGCCGCCGAATGCATTTTCTGCCCATTTCGCGGCACTGTTTCTCTGCCGCCTCAGAGGGTGCGTTAAATTTGACATTGCCCCATTAGAGTAGAGCTACTATGACGAAATCCACATTTTGAGCAGTTTTTCCTGTAGAATATTTTTTAATGAATTTTTTTAATTTTTCACTTTAGACAGTGCACAATAAGCCGCCTAATGTATTTTCTGCCCATTTCGCGGCACTGTTCCTCGGCCGCCGCGAGGGTGCGTTAAATTTGACATTGTCCCATTAGAGTAGAGCTACTATGACGAAATCCACATTTTGATCAGTTTTCCTGTAGAATATTTTTTAATGAATTTTTGAAGTTTTCACTTTAGACAGTGCACAATAAGCCGCCTAATGCATTTTCTGCCCATTTCGCGGCACTGTTTCTCTGCCGCCTCAGAGGGTGCATTAAATTGGACATTGTCCCATTAGAGTAGAGCTACTATGACGAAATCCACATTTTGAGCAGTTTTTCCTGTAGAATATTTTTTTAAATTATTTTTTTAATTTTTCACTTTAGACAGTGCACAATAAGCCGCCTAATGCATTTTCTGCCCATTTCGCGGCACTGTTTCTCTGCCGCCTCAGAGGGTGCGTTAAATTTGACATTGTCCCATTAGAGTAGAGCTACTATGACGAAATCCACATTTTGATCAGTTTTCCTGTAGAATATTTTTTAATGAATTTTTGAAGTTTTCACTTTAGACAGTGCACAATAAGCCGCCTAATGCATTTTCTGCCCATTTCGCGGCACTGTTTCTCTGCCGCCTCAGAGGGTGCATTAAATTGGACATTGTCCCATTAGAGTAGAGCTACTATGACGAAATCCACATTTTGAGCAGTTTTTCCTGTAGAATATTTTTTTAAATTATTTTTTTAATTTTTCACTTTAGACAGTGCACAATAAGCCGCCTAATGCATTTTCTGCCCATTTCGCGGCACTGTTTCTCTGCCGCCTCAGAGGGTGCGTTAACTTTGACATTGTCCCATTAGAGTAGAGCTACTATGACGAAATCCACATTTTGATCAGTTTTCCTGTAGAATATTTTTTAATGAATTTTTGAAGTTTTCACTTTAGACAGTGCACAATAAGCCGCCTAATGCATTTTCTGCCCATTTCGCGCCACTTGTTTCTCTGTCGCCTCAGAAGGTGCATTAAATTGGACATTGTCCCATTAGAGTAGAGCTACTATGACGAAATCCACATTTTGAGCAGTTTTTCCTGTAGAATATTTTTTTAAATTATTTTTTGCATTTTTCACTTTAGACAGTGCACAATAAGCCGCCTAATGCATTTTCTGCCCATTTCGTGGCTCTGTTTCTCGGCCGCCTCAGAGGGTGCATTAAATTGGACATTGTCCCATTAGAGTAGAGCTACTATGACGAAATCCACATTTTGAGCAGTTTTTCCTGTAGAATATTTTTTAATGAATTTTTGAATTTTTCGCTTTAGACAGTGCACAATAAGCCGCCTAATGCATTTTCTGCCCATTTCGCGGCACTGTTTCTCTGCCGCCTCAGAGGGTGCATTAAATTGGACATTGTCCCATTAGAGTAGAGCTACTATGACGAAATCCACATTTTGAGCAGTTTTTCCTGTAGAATATTTTTTTTAAATATTTTTTGCATTTTTCACTTTAGACAGTGCACAGTAAGCCGCCTAATGCATTTTCTGACCATTTCGCCCGCACTGTTTCTCGGCCGCCTGAGAGGGTGCATTAAATTTGACATTGTCCAATTAGAGTAGAGCTACTATGACGAAATCCACATTTTGAGCACTTTTACCTGTAGAATGTTTTTTAATGAATTTTTGAATTTTTCACTTTAGACAGTGCACAATAAGCCGCCGAATGCATTTTCTGCACATTTTACGGCACTGTTCCTCGGCCGCCTCAGAGGGTGCATTAAATTTGACATTGTCCCATTAGAGTAGAGCTACTATGACGAAATCCACATTTTGAGCAGTTTTTCCTGTAGAATATTTTTTTAAATTATTTTTTGAATTTTTCACTTTAGACAGTGCACAATAAGCCCCCTAATGCATTTTCTGCCCATTTCGCGGCACTGTTTCTCTGTCGCCTCAGAGGGTGCGTTAAATTTGACATTGTCCAATTAGAGTAGAGCTACTATGACAATCCACATTTTGAGAAGTTTTTCCTGTAGAATATTTTTTAAAATTATTTTTTGTATTTTTTACTTTAGACAGTGCACAATAAGCCCCCTAATGCATGTTCTGCCCATTTCGTGGCGCTGTTTCTCGGCCGCCTCAGAAGATGCATTAAATTTGACATTGTCCCATTAGAGTAGAGCTACTATGACGAAATCCACATTTTGAACAGTTTTTCCTGTAGAATATTTTTTTAATTAATTTTTTAATTTTTCACTTTAGACGGTGCACAATAAGCCGCCGAATGCATTTTCTGCCCATTTCGCGGCACTGTTTCTCTGCCGCCTCAGAGGGTGCGTTAAATTTGACATTGCCCCATTAGAGTAGAGCTACTATGACGAAATCCACATTTTGAGCAGTTTTTCCTGTAGAATATTTTTTAATGAATTTTTTTAATTTTTCACTTTAGACAGTGCACAATAAGCCGCCTAATGTATTTTCTGCCCATTTCGCGGCACTGTTCCTCGGCCGCCGCGAGGGTGCGTTAAATTTGACATTGTCCCATTAGAGTAGAGCTACTATGACGAAATCCACATTTTGATCAGTTTTCCTGTAGAATATTTTTTAATGAATTTTTGAAGTTTTCACTTTAGACAGTGCACAATAAGCCGCCTAATGCATTTTCTGCCCATTTCGCGGCACTGTTTCTCTGCCGCCTCAGAGGGTGCATTAAATTGGACATTGTCCCATTAGAGTAGAGCTACTATGACGAAATCCACATTTTGAGCAGTT
This sequence comes from Pimephales promelas, assembly GCF_988280905.1. Classification (NCBI taxonomy): domain Eukaryota; kingdom Metazoa; phylum Chordata; class Actinopteri; order Cypriniformes; family Leuciscidae; genus Pimephales; species Pimephales promelas. The sequence goes on from NC_142771.1 coordinate 43,677,094, forward strand.
TTTCCTGTAGAATATTTTTTTAAATTATTTTTTTAATTTTTCACTTTAGACAGTGCACAATAAGCCGCCTAATGCATTTTCTGCCCATTTCGCGGCACTGTTTCTCTGCCGCCTCAGAGGGTGCGTTAAATTTGACATTGTCCCATTAGAGTAGAGCTACTATGACGAAATCCACATTTTGATCAGTTTTCCTGTAGAATATTTTTTAATGAATTTTTGAAGTTTTCACTTTAGACAGTGCACAATAAGCCGCCTAATGCATTTTCTGCCCATTTCGCGCCACTTGTTTCTCTGTCGCCTCAGAAGGTGCATTAAATTGGACATTGTCCCATTAGAGTAGAGCTACTATGACGAAATCCACATTTTGAGCAGTTTTTCCTGTAGAATATTTTTTTAAATTATTTTTTGCATTTTTCACTTTAGACAGTGCACAATAAGCCGCCTAATGCATTTTCTGCCCATTTCGTGGCTCTGTTTCTCGGCCGCCTCAGAGGGTGCATTAAATTGGACATTGTCCCATTAGAGTAGAGCTACTATGACGAAATCCACATTTTGAGCAGTTTTTCCTGTAGAATATTTTTTTTTAAATATTTTTTGCATTTTTCACTTTAGACAGTGCACAATAAGCCGCCTAATGCATTTTCTGCCCATTTCGCGGCACTGTTTCTCGGCCGCCTGAGAGGGTGCATTAAATTTGACATTGTCCAATTAGAGTAGAGCTACTATGACGAAATCCACATTTTGAGCACTTTTACCTGTAGAATGTTTTTTAATGAATTTTTGAATTTTTCACTTTAGACAGTGCACAATAAGCCGCCGAATGCATTTTCTGCACATTTTACGGCACTGTTCCTCGGCCGCCTCAGAGGGTGCATTAAATTTGACATTGTCCCATTAGAGTAGAGCTACTATGACGAAATCCACATTTTGAGCAGTTTTTCCTGTAGAATATTTTTTTAATGAAATTTTTAATTTTTCACTTTAGACAGTGCACAACAAGCCGCCTAATGCATTTTCTGCCCATTTCCTGGTGCTGTTTCTTGGCGTCCTCAGAGGGTGCTTTAAATTGGACATTGTCCCATTAGAGTAGAGCTACTATGATGAAATCCACATTTTGAGCACTTTTACCTGTAGAATATTTTTTAATTAATTTTTTTAATTTTTCACTTTAGACAGTGCACAATAAGCCGCCTAATGCATTTTCTGCCCATTTCACGGCACTGTTTCTCTGCCGCCTCAGAGGGTGCGTTAAATTTGACATTGTCCAATTAGAGTAGAGCTACTATGACGAAATCCAAATTTTGAGCAGTTTTTCCTGTGGAATATTTTTTTTAATTAATTTTTTTAATTTTTCACTTTAGACAGTACATAATAAGCCGCCTAATGCATTTTCTGCGCATGTCGTGTCGCCGTTTCTCGGCCGCCTCAGAGGGTGCGTTAAATTTGACATTGTCCCATTAGAGTAGAGCTACTATGACAATCCACATTTTTAGCAGTTTTTCCTGTAGAATATTTTTTTAAATGAATTTTTGCATTTTTCACTTTAGACAGTGCACAATAAGCCACCTAATGCATTTTCTGCCCATTTCGCGGTACTGTTCCTCGTCTGCCTCAGAGGGTGCGTTAAATTGGTCATTGTTCCATTAGAGTAGAGCTACTATGACGAAATCCACATTTTGAGCAGTTTTTTTTTCAAACTGGATCTCTAATAAGTGTGAATAAGTGAAATACCACATGATCCCTAAATTGAGCTGATGACAATAATTAAAGAATAATGTGCCTTTATATTTGTTCAGTCCATTTTCGCTCAGTGTTATTGGCATTTAAACATTTTTTTATTATTATTTTATTCAGAATATAGACACAAAAGTAACACAATCCCTTTAAAAATGCGAAAAAGAGGAAAAACCGTACAGTCCCTAAGTTGAGCTAATAAGAAGCCAGCAAACACGGCAGTTCGCGTCATTTAAGCTGGAACGGATAGCGTCAATAAGAAGTTGCGAATAAGAAGCTGGATTCAGCAGCAGGAGGAGGAAGATGAAGAAGAACAGGAGCACACAGAGGATCATTTCATCACTGGGGTCAGACCGTACATGTTTGAGCCGTTACATGCTCAAGAGCAAGTTCACACTCGCTCGATGCTCCCAATGCTAACAACATTAATTGGAATTTTTATATTTACCATTACACGCTGTCAATACTGGCAAACACACAGGCAGCCTGTACTGTCAGTTGGAGAGGCGTGGTTACGGATGTGAAGTAGACACAAACCGTCATCAGGGAAGGTCCTCCAATAAGGGGAGGGGAATTTTCAGATTTTGACTAAAGATTACAAAGCCAAAAAATATTTTTGTGTGGACAGACGATGAATTGTTCACCACAAAACGATCAATTTAGGCAAACAAAGTAAGTATGGTCAATTTTGGATTCATGGGGAATTTAAGGCTGAAACGCCAGAGGGCAGCAGAGCATCACTTTCTTACAACTCTGAGCACAGTACCGACCAGACATATATTTGAAGTGTCTTATGCTCATCAAGCCTGAATTTATTTGATCAAAACTTTTATCAAATCAATTTTTGATCAAATAAATTTCACAAAATTACATTTTTTTCTGTACTTTTGATTCAAAAGTATAGAAAAAAATGCAATTTTGTGAAATACAATTTAAAATAATGGTTTCTATTTTAATATACTTCAAAATGTAATTCACTCTCCTGTGATCAAAGCTGAATTTTCAGCATCATTTCTCCAATCAATGTTGGACAAAATTGTGCTGCTTAATATTTGTTTATAACCTGTGATGCTTTTCTCAGGATTCACCGATTTAAAAAAAAAAAAAAAAAAAATAGAAAGCATTTATTTAAAATAGAAATCTTTTCTAACAATACTACCATTCAAAGGTTTGGGTCAGTCATTTGTCTTCTTTTTCTTTTTGTGACAAAAATTAATACTTTTATCGAGCAAAGATATGTACCATTAATACAAAGTGATAGAAATCTTTTTTTTTAATACAGCTCTACTATTTTAAATAAATGTTGTTCTTTTTAACTTTTTATTCATCAGTAAATCTGGAGAAAATGATCACAGGTCATAAACATTTTTTTTAGGCAGCACAACTGTTTCCAACATTGATAATAAATCGACATATATATATATAATACTCTTAATAACAGTACCAATTAAAGATCAAACACATGCATATAATGAGTTCCTGTTTTAGACTGAGAATCTTCAAAAGTGTATCATTGTGTAATTTTGCTTAACTGTACGGTGGCATGATAATACTGTATTAATAATAAACCCGGTGTAAAGGGTCACAAGTGAACCCCGGTTCACTTGTGAATCTGCAGATGCTCAGTCAGGCTGGCCTCATAACTTTCTATCTGTAACTTTACTAAACAAGTAATTCCCCACAAATGTAATTTGAAGGGGTGTTTTTGTCGGTTGTTGCTTGGTTTAGCAGGGTCTGAGTACAGCAGAAGTGCTTGTAAAGCTGATATCTGTCCACTAAAGTTCTGCTATTCATAAAGCATCATCATCAGCTCTCATAATGTCTCACACACCCATCAGTTTCATTAAAAAGCTGACGTCTTTACACAAACAATACGTACTTGTCCTCTCTTCTTTTTCACTCTGTTTAGTCAGTTTAGGACTTTTGTCTTTGTGTAAAGTCTTGTGTGTGTTTGTCTGTGACTGATCAGCGGTTGTGTGTGTGTGTTGTCAGTGTGGTCAGAGCTGGATGAGCTGGATGAGGTGGAGGCCGCTGAGTGTGTGTCCATCGAGGTGGTTCCTCCTACACCACAGAGCAGAGTCCTGTCGACACCGGCTCCGGCTCCTCCGAGAGCAGATCTGCTCACTCCGGCTGGGGAAGCAGCAGAGAACTCTAGATCCGGTTATCAGATCAGTCCTGCTCCTGTAAAACCCAACAAGTTAAGCTAACTCATTTCATTTGAGGAAACCGATTGCCTCTATTCAATAAAGTTTATAAAAACAATAGTTATGAGTGAACTTATTTTATGAATTTTCGAGTCCACTAAAACAATAATATTTCTGGTAACACTTTATTTTGATGGTCCCTTTTGAACATTCCGTTGAACTTTGCAACTACATGTCAAATAACTCTCAATAGAGTATTAGTAGACTGTCTGCCAACTCTTTATTGTGTTGCTCCTCCAGCAGACATTCTACTGACTATAAGTAACTTCACAACTACATGTTCACAACTTATCTCTAACCCCAGGGCCGGATTAACCTTTAGGGCAACTGGTTAAAAATATTCAGTGGCAATCGGGAGAGTCGGGAGTTTCCCAGGTGGGCCGGTAGTGTTTCGAGGCCGCGAGGGAATAAGTGCAATAAGTGCCTGTCTTTAATCAAAAAAGACGTCGTTCACGTCACAGCTGAAGTGGCGTAGGTCGTAGCGCGAAAAGCGCGTGAATCAGCTTTTGATGTGCTTGACGCGAGTTTGAATCCGCCTTTTGCCGAAGTCTCCCTTTTCCCAACTCATACGAGATGTAAAATGTATAACCTAACATAGGTCTCTAGCGTTATATTTTGCCAACAAACTAAAATCGAAACCATGATATGGATTTTTGCCTTTATAAAACAGCACAAGACTTTAAGAATATGCATCCTGTTAGTGCTGGGTGAATTAAAGAAAAGTGTGCACTTTGCTCACGCGATCATCATGGTCATGGTGCTTTCTTACAAATACAAGCTCAAGGGTTTATTTCTTGCAAGTGAAGAAATAAGGACAAAAGTATTTTAATTTTACTATATTATAGTGTAATGTAGACTAAAATATAGGCTACTTTGGAAATATTCATTTTCACCCCTGGTAAATATGATGAAAACTGGCTGTAAAAAATAATTCTGCATTTTTTATCCTTTTGATCTTCCATTCAAAAAATTGGCAAAATTCTAACCTTTCATTGAAGCAAAAGAATTGAAAGTGGGGGTAAATCACACTATGAAAAATGTTTTTCTCCAAAACATAAACAATGCAGAATTATTTTTTACAGCCAGTTTTCATCATATTTACCAGGGGTGCCATTAATTTTGACCATGACTGTAGTATATTTATAAGCTTTATGGATTTTACGTCATAGGAATAATTATATAAATTATTTTTTACATTATTATAATAATTGTTTGGGATCCTAAAATACCATTGATAATATAATGTAGACTGAGACTCTATAAAAAGATAAAGATTTAGATCTCTAAAAAGATGTTTGAGCCCTGTTTATTGTCCTGGTACAAATCAATGCGTTTTCTTTGTTCAACGAGCAGTTCATGGGTTGAAGCTCTTAATTTTGATCTCTCAAAGAGCATGAGACTGATGCATTTAACCTTAAAATGTACAAAATTTTCTTGCGGGGGAGCATGTCCCCGAACCCCCCTAGAGGAACAGTAAATCAGTAAAACTGTAAATGCTACATTAAGGGTCCACCCAACATAGTTTTACAAATTCCTATAGGAAAGAACAACCATTTATGAACTTTACTCCAGCGTAGTTCAACAAAGTTAATTTTAAGTCAGGAAAACTGTAAATGCCATATTAAAATGTCCTTGGACAAAATATATATTTGGCCTGCCTAAGAGGGGGCCTACAAATCATTGTGCTCAGGGGCCTCTGAACTCTTAATCCATCCAAAGTTAGTAGAGATGTAGGTGCAACGTTACTTATAGTCAACTAAATGTGTTAAAGGGACCCTCCAAATAAAGTGAAACCATAGTTCTTAATAAACAATTAAACTTTACACTGAATTAAAATACTTTATATTGCTGAAACTTAACTATATTGAGTAAAAACAGTGAAATGACCAACTTTTAATGAACTCAGAGCACTTTCAGGTACTGCTAGCTCACAATCACATACAGTCAAACACAATAAGTTAAGATAACTCATTAAATTTGAGGACACCGATTGCCTTAAAGGTCTCCTGACATGTGGTTATTTTATTATTTTATAATGTTTCCTGGGTTGCCCTTATAATGTAGATCAAAAATAGTCATAATTTAGAAATAGAAGGCATTTTTCCTAGCCTGATTTGAGCCTCTGCTTTGAACGCTCTGTTTGAAGGGGCGTGTCTGCTGTGGGATTCAGTGTAACTGGCCTCTGCTGTGATTGGCTGACATGCTGCTTGCATATGAAATAGCTATGTATTACATATGAAACTCTTTCAAAAATACTTTTACTTTTAGTAATAACAACTTAAAATCATTCGAACGACTGAGAACAGATTTAAATGATCAATAACAGATTTTTTCAGGTATACTTTGTCTCTAAATGCCAATCAGTGTCGAAGTGTATCTCCTTTGTGATGAAGAAAGCTCAATATGGATTACAGAATTTCATTAATAAATAAATTGTGTATGAAATGTTTTCTATACCATGTAGAATTTCATCCCTAAAAATGCAAGCACTGAAAATACAATGCAGACCCTTCGCTAAGCCCCGCCCTCCCTAGTTACTGTTGCTACGCCTGTCAAGCTTTCGCGGCTGGCACATCTATAGTGTGGATGCACCCGGTGTCAGACATTCTCAATGAGATAATTAGTAATTTTCAGCGAACAAGTGAAATATCTGAGAGAGCAAGACAAAAGGGACTGCAGTAATGCATTCGAGGGATATATTCACGACATAACATGCAACAGATTAGAGAATAATTTCTTAAAATTTGAAGCTAAAGCCTAGTCACAGCGCAAGCAGCAACCGCCTCATATGCTGACTATTCAAATGGGAACTACACAAATTGAGGAACAGCTATGTTCGTGCACAGCAGGGTATGTGAAAAAAAATCCTAATAATTATAAATCAAACAGCTTATCCATAAATCTTGTGATAAGACACGATTGGCCAGTGGCGGTTTTCGGGTGTGGCTTAGCGAAGGGTCAATTAATTTTATGTTAATTGTTAATTGTTTTATTATTGTTTTACTTCCATATTATTCATCACAAAGCTATTGCTACGGCACAGAATCTGCCCCTATACCTTAATGGACAGTCAGGAGGAGCCGCAACTACTGAGTAGCCTACTAATTATTTCTCTTTTCTCTTGCCTCCTCCAGCTGCATTCACTATCTACCTTTTCAAAGATAAATTAAAAACCATAAAAATAAAAGCTTTGTAAACATATGTTTGTGAGGGATGGTGGCTTGTGTTCTGAATAACAGTGAGGGGCGGGGCTTGTGTTCTTGACTGCCCGTGAGGGGCGGGGATTCTCCGTGACTGCCAGTGAGGGCGTGGCTTGTCCGTGACTGACAGCGAGGGGCGTGGCCTGTGCTGCGCTGATTGACTGAATCAAACAGCTGAGAACGCGCATGTGATTGTGTAGACAGAGGGAAAGCAGCAGATGCAGTGAAAGAAACAACAGCACATTAAAACATTAACCGATGAAGAAGAACGGTTTTGAGGCTAACACATGAAACACGACGAATCTTTGTGTGTGTGTGTTGAATGGTGTGATGAAGAACGAGGACGCCTGACATTTTCGTTTGTCTGTGTCAACTGTCAACTGATGAACTCTGTGCTCGAGGCTGAAAGGGATACGCGTTTGTTTTCTCACGGTGTTTATTTCCAGCGCCTTTTATATGTTGATGTTTGACCTCGTTTATTAATCGCCCGACTACACTGAAGACTAAAGGGGATATAGCCATTTTAAAGAGCTCGAAGAGGAGTATTCGTGCGACCCTTCGTCGTGTGAATCAGCTGCAGGAGCCGAGATGTGACATTTCCCACACGCGTATTAAACATCTCTCACAGCGGACGCTTTTATCGAGGAAGGTACGTGTACAGATTAGATATACTATAATAATAATCATCACATATCAGATGTATGCATTTGAAATGCACAAGAGCTGTTTTTGGGCAGGTGTCATCAAATGTCGTTGCTTATTTTGTTTCAAATATCGTGTGTGACTGTGGGTGTGTGTGTTTATTTATGTATCTATATATGAAATCAAATCATTCAAACATTAACGATGTGATTTATTCATGCAAAAATTACATAACGATTCATAAGATGCCTCTGTGAATAGGGTTGTGTAGGCTAAATATGAGCAAATAATCATCACATTGAAGATGATTTGCGTATAACATCAATATAAGAATGATTATTTTGTATTCCTCTGCATTAATAATTAGCGTAGGCAGTTATACGGCAGTATTATCATATTGCTTAATGCGACGATGCATGATTATGTGACATGAGGAAAATGGGATCTGAAATCTAAAGCAAATTCAGGAGGAGAAGAGGATCGAACATTTTAAATATTATCACCCAAATTAATTAGCATGTGTCCATGCATTAAAAACTAGTCGCATATTAATGTTATAGCTAATAGCAGAAGCTGGAAAGCATTCATACCTAACCACTGAAAGAGCTTGTGTGATTTTGGGGTCTCTCTCTCTCTCTCTCTCTCTCTCTCTCTCTCTCTCTCTCTCTCTCTCTCTCTCTCTCTCTCTCTGCATTTCATTTGAGCATCCATGTTTCTAGTGTGCATCTAAAGATTTATCCTCACCCTGAGCTTAGAAACTTCCCTCCGCAGGCGATGGAGCCTTTTCTAAAAGCTGAAGTTGCTCACATTAAACCTGCATCTGAGGTTCAGCTCTGACTGATTCCACTTCAACTACAACACACAACATCTCTACACTCACACTTAATAGCAGACATGCACATCTAAAAATGCTTCTAGAAATGCATACAAAAATAAGCCTGGAATATCTTTTGCAGACTGGCTTATTATTCTTAACTATTTTGCGCAATTCAGAAAACATAATAGGCTAACGTTATGTATTTAAAACTATTATAAATGAATTGTGGTTTATTTGGTTGCGTGTCCCGTAGCTATAATAATTGCTAAAAGCATCTACACTCATGATGCTAAATGTCGCTATGATGCAGCTGTTACCCAATGTATTTTGGTAGATGGATTTCATGTAAGGTCCTAAGAACATGTTTTGTTTATAAAAGGAAGCAATGTTGTTGGCATATCTATTTTATGTTTTTACTGCATTTTAAAAATGGTTTACATTCTGCATGCTTCATATAGTCTTTCTCATTTTTATTTTTTATTCATTCTATGTACAGAACACAAAATATGAACAAGTTAAACAATAATCATATGCATGACCATAAGACGCATACACCACTACTATATCATACATCGCTGGGTAAAAAAAAAAAAACATGACATAATCTCTTCACAAAACAACAACAAATACTCTTAACTCTAAACTCACTCTAAACATCTCATTTGATACATTATTTCTTGTTTCATGATCATCCATCCAGGAACTTTAAAAGAGGGCTCCATATTTTCATTTCTGTGAGCCAAGCAAACCTGATATGACATTACCAACCATTATAGATGTATATAAAAGCACAAATCCTGTTAGAGGTTTTTGGTCTTACCGCCCAGCACGAACTCTCACTGTAGAAACTGACATGAGCATATTACTTAATTGCCTAGTAGTGTTTATGAATGACGTTCACTGACGTTTCATGTTGCTGACATCTAAAAAAGTACAAATAAACATGCTAAAATGCATGATATAAAAGCGAAACAACTACTGATCTAAATGACGCCGCCACACTGGTATTGCCACACATTATCTTAATCAATGTGAAATCGTCTACATAATGACTGTGTGTGTGTATGTCTGAAGTCTCCCTATTGGTACTTTGCAAGCATCCTGAGCATGTAAATGGTTGTGACCTCCTGGCAGCCAGGAATAGACGTGTGTCCTCTGTAGTGGACGTCGAGGGAGTTTCTCCGACACTGTACACGTCACCGCTTTAAAAGCTCGTTCAGGGCTCTTCACAGACGCCACAGGTTCTTCTGCTTGCTCCTTACGAATGACTGACATTAATTTAGTGATCAAATAAAGCAGTCTTATGAAAATATGATAATATATTGTAATTATCATTTAAGTCGGATTACTTTTCAAATTGTATTTCATAAATCAACATCTAACGTTATGGGGTTTCAAATTAAAAAATGACTTTCTGTTTTAGAGCGGGTTGTTGATTTCACACACTCCACTGTAGAGACACCAGGACATGCATTCATCAGGCGTTCTGGAGACACAAGGGGAAATTATACATCAATATTCCTTTGAAATTTTAGATATTATTATTAAAATGTTGCCAATTATTACTCCCACTTTTGCTCTTCTTTTTTTATTAAATGATTTTAAATTTTGGGTAAACTATCCCTTTAATACGGAGCCCCTCTAGTCCCACTTTGGTAAAAAAAAAATAATTATAACTATCTTGTGGCCTCAAGATAGTAACTCGTGGCCTCAAGATAGTAACTCGTGGCCACAAGATAGTAACTCGTGGCCACAAGATAGTAACTCGTGGCCTCAAGATAGTAACTCGTGGCCTCAAGATAGTAACTCGTGGCCTCAAGATAGTAACTCGTGGCCTCAAGATAGTAACTCGTGGCCTCAAGATAGTAACTCGTGGCCTCAAGATAGTAACTCGTGGCCACAAGATAGTAACTCGTGGCCTCAAGATAGTAACTCGTGGCCTCAAGATAGTAACTCGTGGCCACAAGATAGTAACTCGTGGCCTCAAGATAGTAACTCGTGGCCTCAAGATAGTAACTCGTGGCCTCAAGATAGTAACTCGTGGCCTCAAGATAGTAACTCGTGGCCTCAAGATAGTAACTCGTGGCCTCAAGATAGTAACTCGTGGCCTCGAGATAGTAACTCGTGGCCACGAGATACTAACTCGTGGCCTCGAGATACTAACTTGTGGCCTCGAGATACTAACTCTATCTTGAGGCCACGAGTTACTATCTTGTGGCCACGAGTTAGTATCTTGTGGCCACGAGTTAGTATCTTGTGGCCACGAGTTACTATCTTGAGGCCACGAGTTACTATCTTGTGGCCACGAGTTAGTATCTTGTGGCCACGAGTTACTATCTTGAGGCCACGAGTTACTATCTTGTGGCCACGAGTTAGTATCTTGTGGCCAAGAGTTACTATCTTGTGGCCACGAGTTACTATCTTGAGGCCACGAGTTAGTATCTTGAGGCCACGAGTTAGTATCTTGAGGCCACGAGTTAGTATCTTGAGGCCACGAGTTACTATCTTGTGGCCACGAGTTAGTATCTTGAGGCCACGAGTTACTATCTTGAGGCCACAAGATAGTTATAATTATTTTTTTTTACCAAAGTGGGACTAGAGGGGCTCCGTACTTTAATGATCTCTATATCACTTGAAAAGACCATAAACATTACAGACAACGCCTGAAGTAGCAATTAATTTACATAAATATCGTAAAGAAGCGAGTTCTGAGCAGCTGATCATGTTGAGTCTTGGGTAACGCTGTCTGTGGGTCGGGAACATCATTATGGTGCTAGGACTCTCCCAGTGCTTCTCCTCCGGCTGGAACTTCACATCGCAGTGAGCAAACCAGTCATACAGTACATGTATATTTAGATCAGTGGAAACATGGTGGTGTTCACGGGACCTTTCAGACGGGCGTGTGAGGAAACTTAGGTTATGAAGTTAACAGTGCTCAGCTGTTTCCCATGGTTCCCTGAACCAATCCCAGTTTGTTTGTGTTGAGTGCGCTTGATTTAATATGAAAAGCTTTGTTTGAACAGATACTGACTGATAGGGTTCACTTCTCTGAGTATGGAGCGCACTTCAGCCCATTACAGTCGGAATGAAACGGAAGTTGAGATTGCCATTTTTCCCTTGGTTGTGACGTATATCGAGTGAAACGGCTTCTGAAATTAGAAAAAAATGTAGGGCGGGGCTTGATTTCATCCTTCGGGAATTGATTGGAGTTGAGCAATAGCACATTATGAGCATGCAGGACACGCAAGAAGCCATTTTTAGCCACTGCACGGTGTAATGTTTCGCTTAGGGGTGATCCGATCAGGATTTTTGGGGCCGATCACCGATTACTGGAAGCTGTATCACCCTTATACCGATCACCGATTACAGAGTCTATTTGAAGCCTTCTGTAGCATTATTATTAAACTATATTTAACAACAATGTACATTAAGTATTAGTATTACATTAAGAGAAGACAATGTATCATGAATTTAAACTCCTCATATGAGTGTTTGCAATTCATGTTGCTTCGAGAAGCTAGCTCAGTAAACAGGGCATGAGAGCGCGTTGTGAGTGGGTGTGGGTACAGCCTCCATGTTGCCAGATCCAGCTAATGGAAAGGTGCACTAGTCTTCTGGACCTGTTTTTCTGATTTAATGTGACACTTTAGGAAGTTATAAAGTGGAAAGTTACATGTTAGGGTTAGTGATATATTAATCTTATTTTCAAAACACAAGCTTTGAACATATTTCGGATTATTAATATTAATTTGTTGTTTTTTTCATAGCAATATCTGGCAACATTTTACTGTTGGCATTAATATAAAAAAAAGCTTATGGACAAACTGTAATAGCATAAAGCTACCACATTCGGTAAGACAAATGCAATGATCATCGTGATTATCTGTAAGAAATGTATAACACTATCAAAAACTATAGCATACAGATCTGTATGAATGAAATTTGCCAAATAACTTACTAGCCAGCTGGAAGACGGCTCATGCTGTTTAGTTAACCTTTCACAAAGTCATCATAAAAACATTAATTAAAGCAGTGTTTCTCAACTAGCAATCTATTCAGTCAGCATATTTGTGTTTTGATCTGTGTGAATTACAGAAATATAAGACTTGTTAAACCTACTTTTTTTTCTATATTTTTTTGCACACAACTCTCCAGAAAGTGCCATTTAATGGTTTATTTTAAATTTTTTTTTTTTAACTTTTTTCGTTGTCTTTTAAAGATCGACTGGGGGGCCCCATACTACCTTCGCCTTAGGCCCCCAATTTGCTAAATCCGCCACTGGTTGCCGCGGCGATCAATGGTTCAGTTTTCTCTGTAGCTCGCGGAGTCTTCACTCGGACACGCGCTTCCGTTGCGGATGGACTCTATACGCCTTATTCACGGCAGCGCCATCTTTGATTTTTTATGAGAATGAAAGCGAGGCTGTGATGGATAGACTTGCATCTCTTCAATGGGCTGTACTGTTATTTAATGTGTTTTCGGATTGTTCTGCTCATGAAACACTGGAAAAATATCTTTCCAAGAAATGTCAGTTGACAAAAAACTCCCGACAAAATTGTAAGTAATTTAGCCGCTTTATTCAGCTTTTTACAGCGGATGCCATTGGAAGCACGGTAAGTCTATCCCTCACAGCCTCACTCTCATACCTGTCATGGCGCTGCTCTGAATAAGGTCTATTCTTTCCGGTGATGTTACGGGTTGATCAGAGAGGCTGCACAGTTTGATCATAGACATATACACTAGACCTCACCTTGGGGTTCTAAGCATGCGTCAAACCGCCGCCATCTTGGAACAGGGGTCTTGTCATAGGAAGTAGCAAGGTAACGCTGCTATCTCTGCCATTACTTCGAATGGCAGAGCTCAAAATCTTAATTTTTCACTTGTTTTGCCTGTAGCTCGCAATGATCACGTATGTCAGAATTAATGCAGCATGCTCTGAATGAGTGGAGGCGGGGCTCATTTGCATATTCATAAACCGCGAATGCTAAATGAGGCGAGGGTGTCGAGTTACATTCAAGCTTTTTAAGGCATGAAGACATTTTGTTCACAGGTAAAAACTTTTAAATGTCATTTTGGTGATCAAAGTTGGGGTGTGATGATACATTGCGTCACAATATATCGCAATATAAAAATGGAACAATACGTATCGTGGATACTGGATAGTGACAATATTGTGTATAATTCACCCGAAATAAAAATTACTGTGAGAAAAAAAAAGAGGTTTTTAGAAAAAAAGATTTTTTTAGAGTTTAAGTGTCACTACAAAACTACTGTATATGATGTTGAATATAATGTATAATAATGCAATGGGGGAGATTTGTGTCCTGATAATGCCAAATGTCTGATGTTACCAGTAAATAGTGGCCAACATTTTTTTAAATATATCTAGTTAGTGAAAGATTGCAAGCATATTCGTCTAAAATAATTCAGTGTTTTCATCTTCAGAATCTGAATATTGTTATTCTGGTGTCTCTATTGTCCTGTGCTGTGGGTTTCATCACCAAGATCAAGCCTGTTCATTTACAATTTAGTATTTTAATCAACAGTAAAACAATTGCTAAGCCTTTTATCAAATGTCTTTGGAGTATCACAATAATATGTTATCATGAGTTCAGTATCGTTACACGAGGACATCGTTACACCCCTAGTTTTAATGGATGCAGTTGACTACAGTGGGTCTTTAATTCCTCCAGATTGCCCATGCATGTCTTCATGTGATAAAGTGTGTGTGTGTGTGTGTGTGTGATCTGCTCAGCCTGTGTTTGAGATGCCAGTCCTGGCTGTGTTCAGAAGCACAGCTCATCAGCAGAACTGGTGCACGCTGGATCTGCTTATGTAAGAGGAGTCGCGAACGAGCACAAAAGAGTGGGAGCAGATCTCCAGGGGAAAGCATGTCTTTCACTGCACACACACACACACACACACTGTCTCCAAACTAGAGAAAAGCATGTCTTTCACTGCATACACACACACACACACACACACACACACACACACACACACACACACACACACACACACACACGCACACACACACACACACGCACACACACACACACACAGTGTCTCCAAACTAGAGAAAAGCATGTCTTTCACTGCATACACACACACACACACACACACACACAAACTGTCTCCAAACTAGAGAAAAGCATGTCTTTCTCACACACACACACAAACACAAACGAGTGTTCAGTTGCTGTTACACGTGTCCGATCAGTGAATGTGAGCATGAGGCGTGTCCAAACACAATCAATCACTGAACAGCCAATCAGTGTTCTCTGTTTCTGTACTCATGACATCCATTATCCTTCAGTTTGGTTATTGAGGTTGTGTGTGTGCCCAGCAGGGGCGTTTCTAGGTTTTAAAAACATCAGGGGCTGGGGTGGGTCATAATGCTGCGTTCCAGGCAACCTGTAACCCGTGTTTTTCCAACCTTATACCCGTCAAAGGCACTGGAGCTGCAGTCACCCGTGACTTCCCACCCGTGAACTCGAACTAGATCGATGAACTCCCAGTTACGATCTCTGACATCAAATTTTTGTCCCATATGTGATTTTTTTTGTATCATCTTTTGTGTCCATGCTTGATTTTTGGCTGCGGAAAATTAAAATCTACATAGAATTTGAACAATGCATCCTACAGACACAATCTACCCCATTTTCTCTTCCTCTTTGCATGAGGAATTGATAGATATGAGAATTATCTTGATTAGATGATGTATAGCGCATAAAAACTCAAATAAACACCAAAGAACATAAAAACAAATGGTGACATTGGATCACTGGAACTCCTCCCCTATGAACCCTTCTGATTTATGTTTTCTAACTTTTGTATTTTTACAGTCTTTAGGATGTCTAAGAAGCAAATGTTGATGATCCCCACCTGAAGTATTGTCACATGTATGTCTTTTCTGGCTATATTGGTTGCCACCCTGGATATCCAAAAAAGCATAAAAGAACATTTATAGGCAGTCTGTTTTTCTCCTTTAGTTTTTCGATTTGATAGATCTTCATTGATAGTAATGATCATTTTTCATTACTGGCTATATAAATTATTGTTGAGCACATTACTGCTTTTTTTCCAACGTCAATTGTTGCATATTAAAAATATAACGTAGATATTTTAATTAAATAATACGTTTTAAGATACAACTTGTTCAAAAATATGCATTAATTAAAAATCACATCATGTAATAGGATTCACTGGTAATGTGAGGTTTATTTAACATACATTTTTAAACTAACTACACATCATGTACATAGCCTACATGATGCACCAACACACAATTAGAAAGATCTTTCTTGGTGAAGAGCATGTAGCATTATGGTAGCCCACATTAACTGGCAGATATTGGTCTCTCCAGGTTTCTGTTAAGTTGAAAAAATAAAAAATTGTTATGCTTAATAGTTAATTAATTATACTTTCTTTATTATTATTATTACTGATGAGGGAATGCGTTTCATTTCGAGTGGGACAATCTGAACAAAATAACGACAAACATTCATGGCTCAAATGTGGTGAACTGGACCGGTGGGATCATGATACAGGAGGTGAAACCTGGATTTGATGCCCCCAACTCCAGGGGCCGGGAGGGTGTCAGGTTTGGGGACCACGTGATTTTGTCACTGATCTGTGCGGATGATGTTGTCGTGTTGGTCTCTTCAGACCAGGACCTTGGGACGGTTTGCAGCCGAGTGTGAAGCAGCAACGATGAAAATCAGCACCTCAAAACCTGAGGCCATGGTCCTGAGTCGGAAAAGGGTGGCTTGCCCACTTCAGGTTGGTGGAGAGATCCTGCCTCAAGCGGAGGAGTTTAATTATCTTGGGGTTTTGTTCACGAGTTAGGGAAGGATGGAACGGGAGATTGACAGACAGATTGGTGCAGCATCTGAATGCGGTCGATGTACCAGTCTGTTGTGGTGAAGAAGGAGCTGAGCCTGAAACAAGTTATTGAGTAAGGTGTGTAAGACACCATTTTATCAGTTTCTCGTGTATAATTAGGCTTGGCTAAATATTTTCCAAAAGTTTCTAATAAAGAAAAATAGTGAGAAAGACTGAGAAAATACTCAAATTGCCCCTCGATGACTCCAAATGATATGCTTTGCCTCTCTTGTTCTCATCATTTGCCAGGAAGAGTTTGAAGTCACTTGGCTTCCTTGTTGCAGGACCACCTATGATGTACTGCTGGGACAAGCCACGATGCAATCTCTCCTGAGCTTTGACAGAATCATCATGGTAGGAGTCTGTCGAGAAGACAAAATGTTTCTTAAGCACCACATGGTCAAGGGACTGGAGACAAATTCCCTCGAATGTTGGTGGGAGGTTCATCAAGGCATGGAAGAGTGTATTGCCATCCTGGATGTAGAAAGCATCCTTCGGATAAGGCACATCTTCAGAAACATCTTCCATCAAGTAGTGAAGGATTGCAGCCTGGTTGGTCTTATTGAAGAACCCATCAGCTGTGCCTAGACTGGGATGACCTGGGAAGAGTGAGTACCGCATCAGCTCGTCAAGGTTGAGGGGTTCATCCGGGTTCTGTGACTTAATGAGCAGCATGAAGGCGAGGTCACTTTGTTCATGGTACTGCAATACCTCAATTCACAAACAGGTGAACAATACTCAGTATGTCATGTATTGTATGTTATATGTTATGCCCTAAATTAATACATGATTAACTAACTGTATTTTCTGAAATGCATTTTCTATAAAGCTGCTTTGAAACAATGTGTATTGTGAGAAGCGTTATACAAATAAATGTGAAATTAATTAAATGTATGTCAACCAATAAATATATATATATCTATATAATGTATAATACTATACTTTATATATAATATGACAAATATTGTCATATATATATATTTATATATGATGTGACAATATTTGTCTTATATATAATATGACAAATATTGTCATATATATATATATATATATATATATATATATATATATATATGTGACAACATTTGTCATATTATATATAAAGAGTATATCTTTTTCATATACCTCATACTTTTCCTTGGGAGCCAGTGAGCTTGACCTTTTTGTTTGAGGCATCCATAGTCTTCAGCTTCAGCTTCTTGATTGGCTCAAAAAACAGCTCCTCAGAAGAGCCGCTCACAAAGCGATCTTGGATGAAAGCTTCCTTGGACTCCTTACCAGCTGCCTCCGCACGTAGGACATCAAACTCCACCTCCGAGAAATCAGGGGCACCAGATGCGAGGCTGTAGAGGTCAGCCAAGGAGCAATGGAAAATTCCAAATGAGAGGCAGGGCCTTCATGCAACCACCGAGGTCAAGGGTGATGTGGACGTACTCCTGACCCACCTCCATGGTGGCCTCCTCAGACTGTTTTAGCAGCTGCTTTATGACTGAGTACCCTGTGAAAGGTTGGTTGATTGGGGTAAAGTAGTTGATGGTAGATCTTCGAGGGGGCTTGTAACCAGTGGCTGATACAAAGCCAGCAAACCCTGCAACAAATTGCTTTGATCCACTGTTTCCCACCACTCTGATATTTAGCCAGACACGATACTCTTGGATGCAGTTTGAGTAGACTTTGTTGTTTACTGTGGGCAGAGTAAAAACTGCTCCCTCAGGAAATTTGGGGCCGACTTGGCTATAGATATGGACGGTGTTTAGGGTCTCAGGTATGTCATACCCGAGACCCTAAACACCGTCCATATCCATCTCTAGCATTCGTGGAATTTCCATAGAGTTGGCGGTATCAAATCCAGGTTTCACCTCCTCTATCATGATCCCACTGATCCAGTTCACCACATTTGAGCCATGAATGTTTGTCGTTATTTTGTTCAGATTGTCGATTGTGTCTGTAGGATGTATTGTTTGGAATCTATGTAGATTTAAAGTTTTCATTTTCCGCAGCCAAAAATCAAGTATGGACACAAAAGATGATACAAAAAATCCCATATGGGACAAAAATTTGCGCGGGGAACATCAAAATTCCTTATCTAGACAGATTGTTCAGATTGTCCCACTCGAGATGAAACACATTCCCTCACCAGTAATAATAATAATGAAAGTATAATTAATTAATTATTAAGCATAACATTTTTTTATTTTTTCAACTTAACAGAAACCTGGAGAGACCAATATCTGCCAGTTAATGTGGGCTACCATAATGCTACATGCTCTTCACCAAGAAAGATCTTTCTAATTGTGTGTTGGTTCATCATGTAGGCTATGTATTTGTGTAGTTAGTTTAAAAATGTATGTTAAATAAACCTCACATTACCAGTGAATCCTAATTACATTATGTGATTTTTAATTAATGCATATTTTTGAACACGTTCTATCTTAAAATGTATTATTTAATTAAAATATCCATGTTATATTTTTAATACGCAACAATTGACGTTGGAAACAAGGAATGTGCTCAACAATAATTTATATAGCCAGTAATGAAAAATGGAGATCTATCAAATTGAAAACTAAAGGAGAAAAAAAGACTGCCTATAAATGTTATTTTTTGCCATGTTTTATCATGTTGCCCCAACGCCTGTAAAGAGACGATGTTATGCCCTTAATATTACATGATTAACTAAATCTATTTTTTTCATATACTTTTCTGATATGCACTTAATGTAAAGCTGCTTTGAAACAATATGTATGTTAGCCAGAGGAGAACTCATTTATGATTCGTACATACTTTTCGCTCGCCTACTCTTTTTCCCATACTATATAGTAGGGAAGTAAGCGGTATCAGACGCAGCCAATGTTTTGGCACCAATCTCAGTTAAGTTAAAGTTCAATTGTGCACTCATAAAGACAGTCACTTGTCGTCACCTACTGGCTTAATGATGCAAGTTAGGCAAACACAGACAAGCGGAGTGAAACATTACAACATTGAAAAGGCTGAGACTGGTGAAATATTCGAATACATTTGAGGACCATAAAAATTATATATACTTATACAATTTATAATACATTTATACTTTTGAATTGAGCTCATAGTTTCTATAATTAGCAAACATCTGTGTTAAATAGGATTATATTTTAATAATGTTAATCAAGCTGACTAAATCACATGACTGCGCAGCGGTTAACAATAAAAAAAAAATTTAATTCTCCCCTTTCAGTGTATATTTCATAAAAAACACCCGCAAAACAGCGATTAAAAGATGTTTAGCTCGCGAGAGGAGAAAATGGACATCAATTGCTAGGTATCAGACAGAAAATTTGATGCTAGCGATAGAATTTCCGAATACTGAAACAAGGTAGGATTCCTAAAGTTCCCTGATATGTTTCAATAGACAAATCAGATGAATAAGTTAGGCTAACTGTTACTTCATCTACATTCTTCACGAGAAACGGATTATAACAAAATGAATTAGCTATAGGCAAAATAGTATGGTCCCAAGCACTTTATATATACACTTATATACTTTACTATATATATATATATATATATATATATATATATATATATATATATATATATATATATACACATGTTAGTTAGGCCAGGGTTTGCTAAAGAGCCTTCACCGACCTGAGCTAATGATGAGGGAACGACGCCAGTAAGTTAGAAAACTCTTCTTGCCTCATGTTAACTCACTGATCTATATAGAATGATATATCATTATACATGTCATTATATAGATCAGTGTGTTAACTCGCACTCTTGCAGATGACTGTGCTAGCTCCTCCCCCTCCTGCTGCATATTCAACAGAGAGGAAGAAACGGAGCAGCCCATAGGCTACCGACAGCAAAGAAATGTATATGCTAGATTATTTTTAAGGTATATTTTTACATGCTGTATGCAGTATATGCAAACCCAAAGCTCGATAAAATAAATAAAGTAAACTTGATTGACTGATTTGGGCGTTTACATAGGCTATTGTCCGGTTTCATATTTGCTCAGTGACCGTCGTTACCTTCGGGCACTGACTCAAAACATTCGGGGCTGAAGCCCCGGCAAAATCAGCTGGCGCCGCCCCTGGTGCCCAGTTGCACCATTGTAAAAATATGAACCAAGCACTTGGCCAAATGTGATGTTGTATAACGCATTAACATGGAAGGGATGCTATATTGATTAATAAACACTTGTTATTGGCTTGAGTTTGTTATAACTGGTCGTGACAAGCGTCAGTACATTTGTTGGTCACTTTGTTTCTATTTCTACAACATTGCATACACACACACACACACACACACTGATATCTCATTGGACTGAAGTGGGTTCCTCTTGATGTTGAATACCACACATGTACAATTGGATTGTGGAGCTGTACAATACAATAGACCTTATTCGATCTGCATCATCAGTGTTTGCGGCGGCCATTTTGTTGACATAGAAACCACGGAAACTGTCAGTCTGTCAATGGACAAGCGAGGTAGCGTCGGGATTATCCATGATATTATCACTGTTTTGTTTTGTTTTTTTTTTTTTTAACAGCGTGATGGTGTTGTGTAATACACGGCTGTTCTAACAACAGCAATAAGAACATCAGAGTTAGTTTTTATGCGATAAGATACCGACTGTCAGAAAACGTGGGAAGGAGACAGGGTTGAGACAGTGCAGGAGAGGCTAAACTTTCAGACAACTCCCCACAGAAAAGTCTGTTCCTATCATTTTAACACAGGTTTCACACATAACACACATAACTGATCCGCGCCTGTAGCCTATATTATTCCATTATTATTAGCCAATTATTCCATGCTTTACTTATTAAGTTGCTCAAGCAAGTGGTCAAATATGTAACCATGTATTTATATTAAAATCACAAACATTTTAAATGAAAACTTAAAATTGACAAACAACCGACTCACATGCCTTTTCTTTTTCTATGACATCTTGCATGCCATAAAGCACTTGTTTTTCCACCTCCACGAATGAGACGAGTGTTGTTCATGTTGCCTTGTTTGAGGTAAATTGTAGTTTGTACGTTATACGGATACTGTATGATCGAGATCGTTATAAATATCCGGATAGGTTACGGCTGGCAATAAGGACGGATCTTTACTTAATGCTATTATTTAATTTTGATGCGGGTCCACACACCAATCAAGCTTATCTTCTCTTGATACCGACGAGATGAAGCTCCCCCTCAACTCAAATCTACGCGCTGCTAAGGCCAGCAGGACAGATGTCATGTCAACAATATGGCCGCGGTTAGCTACTTCCGGTATATGCGAATAAGGTCTATATGACAAGTTTCACAGTGTAGCATCACGAATGTCACAGAAAGACATGGAGTGTGTGTGTGTTGCGAGTGTGTGTTGAGATTGGGACGTGCTGTTGTTTTGCAGCGGATGTTCACGAGTGAGCCTGGAGCAGTGTGTGTGTGAGGGACACTTGACTGTCTCATGAGGCCACGGGAGAGGGTTTGTGAACGACAGGAAGCAACGCAACTGTAGTAGGTCACATGATCATGACATGATGGATGAACTACACCCGGATACACTCACACAGAGCACTCTTACAGGCCGTCAAGCAATAACTATTCAACACAAGTGCATGAGTGTGTGATTTCAGACACAGCTCAAGTGTGAACATGAACTCTGCTGGAGGATTTACGATGCATTCGTTTCTTAAATAAATGAAATAAACTGGAAGCACGCAAGATTAATTACATGTATTAATTTATTTGCAGCCGATGTATAATCTGAGACGGCCTCTGTGATATATAACAGTCATACGATCATAATTGGTAATTACTTCTCTGTAATGCGGTTGAACTCTTTTAGTTATCAGAGAGATGAATATTTTAAAGTTCAAGACGAGCACAGAGCAATAGAAGCGTCTTGAGACGAGGCCGGGGCCGGAGAATGCTTTACTGTACAAGCTTTCTATGGAAGAAAATAAAAAACTCAACAATTACTACATATACATATATATTCTACTTTGATTACAATGTCGTTGTTTTAGTAGTAAATTGTGCATAAGATGAGAGTGTGATTAAAAAAAATGATTTCTAGTCATTGACAAACATATAAAAGCACTATTAATGAGTCCTAGACTTTTGACCAAGGCTTCGCTGTGTTTAATGTCTCTGGCCAGCAGAGCATCAGATTCACTCCCAGAAAACATGTTTCATGATAATAATACAAACACAATACTGTGTTGTTAGTTCATATTGCAACTAATCTGAACATATAGAAATTTTTAATTGAAAAAATGTGTTAATGTATGACGGTATAGTAAAGTGTTTCCCATTTGACTGTATTATGTGAATATTATTTCCTTCTTGTTGTTGAGTATAGGCATTTAATGTCGAATATCATATGTCAATCAAACTGAACCGTGGACAAACAAGCTTATATGGTATAGCTTACAATGCTTTCTTTAAACTATAACATGTTGACCTGTTTAATACACCTTTTTGCCACACAATGTGAGCATACAGTAATAAGATTGTTATAATAAATTGTTTTGTAATAAATTAGTTGGACATCTCAGTAATAAATGGCTGGTAGGCTAATATTGGCAAAAAGCCCACCGGTGTATTTGGTAGGTTAAGAGTTTACAGTGCCTCTAGTACAACATCAGGTCGACATATTTGGATAATTTGCATTATTAAGACAAAATTAAAAATGAATCGTTGGATCCTTAAAACCTCAAATGTGTCATTGAATCAAACCATGTGATCGAACTCTGTCTCCAGCCAGGCAAGCAAAGGCAATAAATACAAACCATTCAGTGACTTTATTGCAAAAAAAAGTAATCAGCTGACCACAGAAAAAATATTCTATACAATAAAGTATGATAACAAATTCAAGCTTCACTAAAGACATTAAAGATGTGCGTAGATTCAGTATTTTAATAATGAATGATCAACAGAACTGAATGAACAACAGCTGAGATGCAGATCTCTGTAACGCTGCTGTGAAACGATCTGGAGTGTATAAAGCGCAATATTAATAATATTACTTGAAGGGGTGTGTACAAGACTGACATGACACCTTCATAATCATGACATGACATATAAATGTTTATGACGACTGTCATAAAGTGTCATTCGCTCAGTTATGACATTTTTAATGCAAATATGACATTGTTTGAGATGTCTTTGTCATGACAACTTGACATAACCAAGACAACACAACCTGTCATAAACATGACATAGCAGATTAATGATCAAACTTAAGAAAGCACTTCGCTTTATGGGTTAACATTACATTAAACTGTCATGTGATTGGTTTTGACATTGGCTGTCATGAGGCCGTTATAACTACACTGGTAGCCTACACATTGAAGTTATCATTAAAATGTTATAATGATCTCATGACAGCCAATGTCAAAACCAACCACATGACAGTTTAAAGGAGTAGTTCACTTTTAACACTTTTAAAAACTTTTGCTGATTTTTTACTCACCCCCATGTCATCCATGTCCACGTCTTTCTTTCTTCAGTCGAAAAGAAATTAAGGTTTTTGATGAAAACATTCCAGCATTTTTGTTCATATAATGGAATTCAATGGGAACCAAACGGTTCAAGGTCCAAATCAGAGTTTCGTGACTCTCCTGTTCGAACTCGTTCATCAAAATGAACAAATCTTTTTTCGTGTCATTTGGTTCATTCAACAAACGAAACAAACGAATTGACTCGGGAAAGGATTCGTTCATTTTGATAAACGAGTTCGAACAGGAGAGTCACGAACGCGCATCAGAAAGAAGATCACAGTACAGAGCAAGGCGAGCGTTTGTGCTTTTAAAACTTAAACTTTGTTATTTATTATTAAATGAGCGATCGTTTCGCTTGATAAGACCCTTATTCATCGTCTGGAATCGTTTAAAGCCCTTTGAACAGTTTGCACTGAAACTGTCTTTTGGACCTTGAACCGTTTGGTTTCCATTGAAGTCCATTATATGGAGAAAATCCTGGAATGTTTTCATCAAAAACCTTAATTTCTTTTCGACTGAGGAAAGAAAGACGTGGACATCTTGGATGACATGGGGGTGAGTAAATTATCAGCAAAAGTTTTTTAAAAGTGAACTACTCCTTTAATGTTAACTCATAAAGCTAAGTGGTTTCCTAAGTCTGATAATTAATAATTAAATAATTAAGTTGGTGTGTCAAGGTGTCATAACAAAGACATCTCAAACAATGTCATATTTCCATTAAAAATTTCATAATTGAGCGAATGACAGTTGTCACAAACATGCATTAAACGTGTCATGTCATGATTATGAAGGTGTCATGTCAGTACACCCGTTCAAGTAGTGTTGTTATCCTCATATTCTTATAACTATCTAGCTATCTAACTAGCTCCAGCGTGAACCACGTATTCATGCCAGTCACAGGCACGTCTGCTGAAAGTAAAGGTCATTGTTTAACTTTAAGGGTACCAACCCAATGCATTGACAGAGAAATATGTATTTGATAAGAAGAAACTGTGCCGGAGGGAGAGTATCTATAAGAACACATGTACAAGTTCGATCACTATTCTGTGTGGACCGTATCCGTCTCGTACAGCCTCTGGCTGAAGCATGCAGACGACCTTCATGACACTGGTGTTTACTGTGTAAAGTTGTAGAGGACTGCTTTTGCCCACTGTTACACATGTATATGAAGAGTTATGTGTGATACAGGTCAGATTCTGTGTGAAGTGTAGGTGATGGAAGGAGACACAGGGTCGGCGATATCTGGGGCTCGTGCACTTTTATTTTCCACAGCGCACTCCGCGCTCACAATAACGTAACTCAGAAACAAATCACAAACAGAAAGTAAATGGGCAAAAAGAACTCTTCCCGCTGGCTACAGCTTTGCATTCGGCTCAATCTCAATGAAGACGTCACTCGTCGTGTCTGGCCGGTCCGTGCACGAGCTCCCAGTCTCTCTCAAAAGTGCTGTCTGCCCGGGCTGCTTATATGCGGTCTCCTCACGCCAATTACTGCAATCACAGACAGGTGTTCGTCATTTGAACTTGACCCGCTTACTCACCGCCTGGCTCCGCCCTCGCTCTCCCGCTGCAGATCTCGCCAAACCACGCACCCCTCGCCACATACCCCCACCGCCCGACTCAGGCCGGGGAGCCGTCCGGCCTGCAGCCCCCCCCCCCTCATGCGGGAGAGGAAGTCAGCCACAGCCATCTGTGCACCCGGCCTGTGGATCACCTGGAACTTGAAAGGCTGTAACGCTAGATACCAACGGGTGATCCGCGCGTTGGTATCCTTCATTCGGTGGAGCCACTGCAGGGGAGCGTGGTCCGAACAGAGGGTGAACTCTCGGCCCAGGAGATAATAGCGGAGAGTGAGAACAGCCCACTTAATGGCGTGAGCCCAGCCCCTCGCAACGTTCTGAGGACAGCTCGCAGGTGCTGCATATGCCGCTGCCAGTCGTTACTATAGATGATAATATCATCCAGGTATGCCGCGGCATATGCAGCATGCGGCCGGAGGATTCTGTCCATCAGACGCTGAAAGGTAGCCGGTGCGCCGAACAAACCGAAAGGAAGCGTAACAAATTGGTGTAATCCGAACGGCGTCGTGAAAGCAGTTTTTTCTTTAGACATTGGAGATAAGGGGATCTGCCAATAGCCCTTCGTTAAATCCAGTGTCGAATAAAAGCGAGCAGTGCCGAGCCGATCAAGCAATTCGTCCACCCGCGGCATTGGATATGCATCGAATTTCGATACAGCATTCACCTTGCGATAATCCACACAGAACCGCACGGAGCCGTCAGTTTTAGGCACTAAAACTATCGGGCTCGCCCAGTCACTGTTGGATTCTTCTATTACCCCCATATCCAACATCGCTTCCAATTCGTCCTGTACCACTTTCTTTTTATGTTCAGGTAATCTATACGGCCGGCTGCGCACTACCACACCCGGATCGGTCTCAACATGGTGCTGTATGAGGTTCGTGCGACCAGGAAGGGGCGAGAACACATCAGCAAATTCTGTTTGCAAATTTTGAATGTCAGCGATCTGGGACGGTGAGAGGTGATCTCCGCAAATGGCCAGAGTAGCGGATCGAGACTTTATATTCGCCTCTGGCCCGAGATCCTCCTCCCCACTCACTACCGTCGCCAGCATCGCCGACTCCGCCTCACTCCACTTCTTTAGGAGGTTGAGGTGATAAATCTGATGTGTCCCGTCCCTGTCTGATCGAAGAACCTCATAGTTAAGATCCCCAATTCGCCGTGTGACCACAAAGGGTCCTTGCCACTTGGCGAGTAATTTAGAGCTGGATGTGGGAAGTAATACAAGCACAATCTCCCGGTGCAAATTTGCGTAGTTTAGCCCCCCTGTTGTACAGCCGACTTTGTTTGTCCTGAGCCTGTAACAAATTCTCCATAGAGAGCCGCCCCAACGTGTGGAGTTTTGTTCTCAGGTCCAGGACATACTGAATTTCGTTCTTGCTATTCGAAGGTCCGTCCTCCCAAGCCTCTCTAAGGACATCCAGTACCCCGCGGGGCTGGCGTCCATAGAGCAGCTCAAAGGGGGAAAACCCCGTGGAGGCTTGGGGGACCTCCCGTACAGCGAACAAGAGGGGTTCTAGCCACTTATCCCAATTTTTGGCGTCTTCCTGCACGAATTTACGAATCATGGATTTCAATGTGCGATTAAACCGTTCCACCAAACCATCTGTTTGTGGGTGATAGACGCTGGTACGAATCGATTTAATGCCCAACAATTCGTATAATTCGCGGATAGTACGTGACATAAACGCCGTGCCCTGATCGGTGAGAATCTCTTTCGGGATCCCCACCCGGGAGATTAATTGAAACAGTGCACCCGCGGCGCTTTTAGCAGAAATGTTGCGGAGCGGCACTGCTTCGGGGTATCGCGTTGCATAATCCACCAGGACTAATGCAAAGCGATGCCCCCGTGCAGATCGTTCTAATGGCCCGATGAGGTCCATGCCAATTCTTTCGAAGGGGACCTCTATTAAAGGGAGCGGGCACAATGGTGCTTTTCGGTTGGCCGGTGGATTTACCAACTGACATTCGCGACAAGAGGCGCACCACCTGCGCACATTCTCGTGAATGCCTGGCCAAAAAAATTGGGTCATTATGCGATTTAGTGTAGCTGTTTGCCCCAAATGCCCAGCCATTGGATTAGAGTGAGCCGCCTGGAAAAGCATTTCCCGGCGGCTCTTTGGAACTAACAATTGAGTTGTATCTTGCTTTGAATGTGGGTCCTGGGTCACCCGATACAACCTATCCTTGATTACAGCAAAATATGGATAGGAGAGCGGCTGGTTTGGATGGACAGCCTGCCCGTCGATCACTTGGACCTGCTCAAGCGCGTTTTGTAGCGTGTCATCCCGGGACTGCTCTAGAGGAAAATCATCGCGCTCTGAAAAAATTAGTTCTTCAGACGCGCTCCGTTCCTCCAGAGCAGGACCCGAGGTCCCCGGGACAGCCTCCCCAGCCTGCACCGACGCTCCCCCGTCCTGCTTTTTATACTCCCCCGGAGCACCCGTGCACAGAAACGCCAATAAGGATTTAAACCCCGGCCAATTAGTCCCCAAAATCAACGGGTGCTGGAGGTGCTGGTTAACTGCCACCTCAACTCTATGCTTTTGGCCCCGAAATTGAATGGTGACTGGCACCAGGGGATAACCCACTATTTCCCCGTGCACACACCGCACCTTAACCATCCGACGCATGGATCAGGCTTTGGTGGATGGAGGTCTGGTTACAACCTGAATCCACCAAAGCCTGATAATTACCCCCCTTTACACTTACTGGAATCTGGTATAACCCTGCTTGGTCGAGGGCGGCTCGTCGGGGACCCTGATCAGCGTCCCGATCTCCATCATGGGGCACCGATCAATGAAATGCCCGGGGTCCCCACACCGCCAGCAGGCCGGCCCAGGCTTCCCTGAAGCGGGTCAGGTAACGGGCGTGAGGAGAGCGCGGGCCCGGGGCCCTCTGCGGCGCTGGAGGAGGGAGAAATTTCCCGAGGTAGGGTACGGGTCCTCCAGCTCTGGTCCTGTCCCGGTCCAGTTCTCCATCTGGGAGCCGGTCTCGGTGGGATGCCGCCTCGGGACCTGGGAGTAGGAACAGGACGAGAGAGAGAGAGGGGGGGAGAGAGAGAGAGAGAGAGAGATGAGGGTTCGCCGACCCCCGGGCACGCCACCATCTGGTCCTCTGCCAACTGGATGGCCTGGTCCAGCGACGTCGGGCGGTGGCACTGGACCCATTGGGAGGTCTTCTTCGGGAGTCGAGTCACGAACTGCTCCAGCACCACCTGCTCCACGACTCCCTCGACGTCGCGGCCCTCGGTCACCAGCCATTTGCGGCACGCGTCCCGGAGCTGTTGCGCGACCCGCTGGAGAATGGCGCGTTTCAGGTCTTCAAAGACCAGGAGGTTCTGGACTGGCAGCTGTTGAGCGGCGATCTGGGCTTCGCCTGACAACAGCGGGATCAACCGCATGGGCCAGTCCGCTGATGGCCATTTCCCGGCCGTAGCCGTCCTCTCAAAGAGGTCCAGGAACGCCTCCGGGTCATCCTGGGGACCCATCTTATGGAGAGGCATGGCTGCGGCCGCGGTAGGGTCTCGAACCTCCCGGTCCAACCAGCTCCGGAACTGCTCGCGGTCCTCCTTCTGGCCCTGGAGGAGTGCTTCGAACCGGCGCTGTTGCTGCATCTCCAGCTTGAGCAACGCCTTCTGATGTTGTTGGTGGAGGCCCGCGAGCGCGTGGATGACCTCCGCAAATGGGGTTGGCATGGACTGTCTGGCGGCGGCTTCCCCTTCCATCCCGGGTTTCGGCACCAGTGTGATACAGATCAGGTTCTGGGTGAAGTGTAGGTGATGGAAGGAGACACAGGGTCGGCGATATCTGGGGCTCGTGCACTTTTATTTTCCACTCTTTCCACAGCGCACTCCGCGCTCACAATAACGTAACTCAGAAACAAATCACAAACAGAAAGTAAATGGGCAAAAAGAACTATTCCCGCTGGCTACAGCTTCGCATTCGGCTCAATCTCAATGAAGACGTCACTCGTCGTGTCTGGCCGGTCCGTGCACGAGCTCCCAGTCTCTCTCAAAAGTGCTGTCTGCCCGGGCTGCTTATATGCGGTCTCCTCACGCCAATTACTGCAATCACAGACAGGTGTTCGTCATTTGAACTTGACCCGCTTACTCACCGCCTGGCTCCGCCCTCGCTCTCCCGCTGCAGATCTCGCCAAACCACGCACCCCTCGCCACATTATGAAGCACTGATTATGAGTGCACTATAATTCATCAGTGTTTGAGCGGTCTCACACAACTGTAGCATTACTTCGTCAATACTATACTCCATTTCTCATATAAATGCTCTAATTGTAAATTTGAATCCTATCAATGTGTTTTGGACATTTCGTTTAGAAATGCATGTTTGTGTGTGTGTGTGTGTGTATCTAATGTGAAGTGTGTGAAAACTAAAACGGTTTCTTTTGTTGTGCAGGGTCCATAGACCATCATTTTCAAGGTAACTGTTCTGCCGCTGAATATATCTTACACTAAGGTAAGCTGTTGGCTTTATTTAATATTAACCCTTTATGCTACAGCGATTTGCTTAAACTACTTGCACATACAGTGGCCACAAAAGTGCTTGGACAATTGAGTCACACCCGTTTGAATGTCACCGCATTACGATATCAGGACATGAGACAAGACATGAGCACACGAGGGTCCCTGACTGTAGAGAAAGCCTTTTTATTCACAACGTCAAAGTGATTTATACATGATGATCTCAAAATACTAAACAATATCCAAATAATGAGTCCATATAATCCAAAACTATTATGAAAAACATTCCAGAACATCATTTTCAGTTGTCAAAAAAAACATTAACTTTGTGAATTATGAAAATTGGATACAATGCGTCAGCATAAACTGTGAGGAAAAATAAATATTACATTTGAGTTTTCATTTATACAAATAATTACAGTCAAGCTGGATGCCAGACAAGCCCTCACAGAGAGGCCTGTTTTTTATTTCATTTTGATAATATTTTTAATGCAAATGATTCTTTTTTTATTTTATTTATTTATTCAGTTCTAGTTAATAGCAACAGAGGCTTGATCGTGTTTACATCCAGAATAAAGGGCTGTCACTGTCAGTGGCACACACAGCCTCTGCTAGCTGGACATTTCTTTCACTACATCATGATGAGATTTCCCACAGAACGACATCAGAAGTGCAAAATAATGTCGGCTGGTTTTGACCCACTGTGAGTTCAACCACCGAGTGTATGTTTTAACATATTCGGTTTGCACCCCAATCAAGCCGACGATCGCATCAAATGGCGCCAGTGATACCACACGAGAAGAAGATATGTTTACAAATCATTGAATAATCAAGTATCAAACAGGACACTGGGATCACACTGTTGTTATGTCCGGTTTATGTTGCAGAGGGGATCTGTAGCTGGTCTTTGGAACCATCTTCCTTCGTCTGGTTTTAACATTCATTCCCAAAAACATTGGCTTTTAGCCCACCATGAATCTGGTTTTAAATTCTTTGTTGTTTCCATCTTATCACTATATTGTCTGTCTGTAACCAAATAATATATATCTAGAGATAGTACTGTGCAAGTGTTAGGCACGTTAGTATTTATACCCCAAGAAATTGTTTTAAGACATTTATGTATTTTACTTTAGTGTGTGAGTGAGAAATATCAGTTTACATTTCCAAACATTCATTTTGCCATTAATTATAATAATCCAGTGAGATTTTTGAATGCACGAGGAGATTAACAACAGTCAATATGATCTGATCCCACCATCATCGAGTCCATCTGTGATTACATGAAGAAACAGACTAAACTGAGACAGACTCAATCCAGAAGAGGTGTGGAAACATCTCCAAGACTTGAAGAAAACCTTCCTGCAAGTACTGTGAGAAGTTTTAGGCAAGTGACAATACTTACAAAAATGATGTCATAAATAGATTTTTTTTTAGCAATTAACTTCTATCAACTAAATCAAATCAATACTCGTTGTGACCACCATTTTTCGTTAAACAGGTTTTGTTCAGGTTATGTTCACAGTTTTTCAGGCAGGAAAGTTTCTTCAAGCATCTCGGAGACATTGCCACAGTTAATAAAAGATTACATTATGTTTGAAAGAGATTTTAGTGCAGGGATTGGACGCGAAACAGTGCCTGGCGTCTCGAGAACACAAACCTTGAAATAGGTTCCAGGGTGTAAGCCTCGAAGAAAACACAGAGCTGGTCAGAATCATTATCATCGAAGATGGCTATAAAAAATAATCTTTATATAAATTGTTTATCCTTTTGATATTTTATTTTTTAAAACTGCAAAAATCAAACCTTTTATTGAAGTAAAAGAATTGCAAGTGGGGTGAAAATAACATTGTGAAATAAATGTGTTTTTTTTCCCCCTAAAAACATAGGGAACAATTATTTACCCCCTTTTATTAAGTACTTTTTGCAACCTCCTTTTGCCAAGATAACAGCCTTGAGTCTTCTCTTCTCTTCTCTTCTCTTCTCTTCTCTTCTCTTCTCTTCTCTTCTCTTCTCCTTCTCTTCTCTTCTCCTTCTCCTTCTCGCCTGATGAGTTTGGAGAACACCTGACAAGAGATCAGAGACCATTCCTCTGCACAGACTCTCTCCAGATCCTGCAGATTCACAGATCCATGATGGTGCTTCTCCTCTTCAGTTCAGCCACTCATGTTCAGGGACTGAGACGGCCATTCCAGAAGCTGGTTTTGTGCTCAGTGACCCGTTTTTGTTTTCATTTTGATGTTTGTTTTGATCACTGTCCTGTTGGAAGATCCAAATACGGCCCATTATAAGATTTCTAGCTCAGGTTTTGATTTTTTTATCTGTTGGTATTTGATCGAATCCATGATGCCATGTATCTGAACAAGATGTCCAGGACATTTGGTTGAAAATTAGGCCAACGGCGTTAAAGATACCTATGTGTAAATACACATAGGGTACTTTTTTATCCCTGTATGAACCAAACCCATCTGAAGTGTTTGCTGCCAAAAAGCTCTTCTTTTGTTTGTGTAATCTGTCCATAGACCGTTTCAAAAGTAACTGACATGACTGGACCTTCAAACAGGACGGGTTCTGTGGACAGATTTTTGGCAGTGCACAACAAGTACCCCATGTGTAAAATTAATTTTAAGTATTTGCCTAATTTTCTGCCAGAGGTCCTGGACATCTTGCTCAGACACATGGCATCATATATTCAATCAAATTCCAACAGATAAAAAATCAAAACCTGAGTTAGAAATCTTATAATGAGCCGTGTTTGGATCTTCCAACAGGACAGTGATCAAAAACAAACATCAAAATCAAAACAAAAATGGGTCACTCACTGAGCACAAAACCAGCATCTGCAATGGCCGTCCCAGTCCCTGACCTGAACCCTGTAGAACATGAGTGGCTGAACTGAAGAGAAGCGGATTTATAATTTTATAATTAAAAAAATAAACAAGATTTAAAATGTCATTTTCCTAAAATAAAAATGTTAGAAAGGTTTCATTTTGTCACAAGAACCTGAATTTAATGCTTATCTTCATAAGAACAATTGCTCATCTTCAAAGTTAGAGGTTTCCAGGTGTTGTGCTAAATTTCGACTCCCTGACAGAATCTGAATCCCCCTCGCTTGCACGTGCTATGAGCTTGGTGCGACTGTTTTAGTTTTGTCTGTTTGTGTTACTTACTTGGTGTCTTTTTTTTTTTTTTTTTTTCGCGGGTGTTTATTAATAAGCATAATTATCAGTGTTTTCCAGAAAATGTAGCAAAAACCGATCACTGGCATATAGGATATTATGTTTAAGTGCACTATACTTACCAAGTCAAATATGAAATGTCAATGTTCATATTTTATTTTATTGTAATAACATTTATTCCCATTGTGCACTGTTTAGCCTATAGACAGTCCAATAATAATTCTGCACATAGATTATTCTTAGATATACCCTGCCAGTGCATTTTATTTGAAATCAAACCCCAGAATTATTTTTTTTGTGTCCAAAGCACAGGTGTAAGCAAAGTATATAAATCATACTTCCCTAATTTTTCAGGTTTACAAAGTCAAAGACATGAAACTCATGCTGGTTACACCTCCTACAATGAATGGTAAAATAATTTCTCTGTTTTTACATTTGATATTGTATGGTGATAGGCACTTTTCATTCTGACATTTGCCAGTATAACTGGGTGGCTAGTCATCTGAAGTGGACATAATTGGACATCTCCACAACATTTACCTATAAATTTAAATGTATTTTGATGGTGCACACTTTCTGTTTCAAGGATGATTAACTGCATTTTGGTGATAAAAAAAAATAAAAAAAAATCTGCCAGAATCTGACTCCCCTTGTGTGCACGCCCATGACGATTAGGTTGATTATGGGGAAATACTATAAACAAAAATGGGCTAAAGGAAACGTTTTGTTATTTCAGATAGTTTTGATATCTCAGACACAAATTGTATGAGTTACTAGGCCTACTTGGATTCAATAAATAGTCAAACAAAAAAACGCAGTAGGTCTCCATGTGAAGCTTTAATGCTTATATGAGGATCTCATACCTGTTCCTTTTTCTGGTTATATCATTTTTCTTCTTTCTTTTACTTGTAGGCTATTATTATTTTAGATTGTATATGTTCTTTTACTATTTGTTGTTGACTACATTTGTATAGATATGTGTTAGACTATTGTCATGTTTATTTGTAATTTGATTGGCATTTAATAAAAAAAGGAAAAAAACAAGATCCTTTACTTTCAATCTATAGTTTCCACACCTGTAATTCCTGTCTGCATTTAGTGTTTTTATACTCTCTCTCTCTCTCTGTGTGTGTGTGTGTGTGTGTGTGTGTGTGTGTGTGTGTGTGTGTGTGTGTGTGTGTGTGTGTGTGTGTGTGTGTGCAAATTAATAAATAACCAAATGCATGCAAATAGGAAGTGAAATTATAAATGATATGTATTTATGCAGTGACGCACATAACATCACTGTAAGTTTTAAATACAGCACCTGCCGAATTTAAACTCCCCCTCCAATTTCAGCTTTGCAAGAGAAAGCTCATTTTGATGACACCTTTGTCCATGGAGGGTCCTCTGCAGAAAAGCACAAGTCTGAATGACTTCACAGTTATAGGCATTTTACATGTATTTCTGTTTTTTTTTTCCTCCTCACCGAAATGCAGTTAATCATCCTGGAAACAGAAAGTGTGCATCATCAAAATACATTTAAAGTTGTAGGTAAATGTTGAAATGGACAAGTGTTATTTCCACTTCAGATGACTAGCCACCCAGTTATACTGGCAAATGTCGGACTGTCTATATTTTATTTAAACAGTGCACAATGGGAATAAATGTGAAATATTAACATTTCATATTTGACTTGGTAAGTATAGTGCACTTAAACATAATATCCTGTAGCCAGTGATCGGTTTTTGCAACACTTTCTGGAAAACACTGATAATTATACTTATTAATAAATACCTGCAAAAAAAAAAAAAAAAAAAAAGACACCAAACTTTAAGTAAGTAACAGGCTTACAAATTCGGATTCTGGCAGGGAGGCGAAATTCGGCACAACACCGGTCAAACTTGAAGGCAGCATCATTTGTTTACAGATAATATTCGATCGAATGCAGTGACATCCACACTTGAAGTGGGATTAGGTGTCCAAGAATTTTTTGGGCTCTCACTGGATGTGTCAAGCCATGTCAAAAACACAAATTGGACTAAGAATTGCTCTGTCATTCTCATTTTCTCTCTCAGATGCCATTTTCCCCTGTGCTGTTCCTGCTGCTCACGGGGCTGGATGTGAGCTGGTCTCAGGACGAGAAGCCGACGGTCCCGTTTGGCTGTGGGTTTGGTCTCCAGCGCCCCTACACTCTCCTGTGTGACCTGGATGCCGTGTGGGGCGTAGTGGTGGAGGTGGTGGCGGCGGCCGGTGTTCTCGCTGCTGTTTTACTGCTGCTGGTGTTACTGTGTCGCCTGCACTCAGTGACCGAGGCCCCGAAGCGGAGTGGCATCGGCCCTGTTCTCCTCCTGCTGATCGGCATCATCGGGCTGTTCGGGCTTAGCTTCGCGTACCTTATTGAGAACAACGAGAGCATTTGTTTGGTGCGCCGTGCCCTCTGGGGTGTGTTCTTCTCTTTGTGCTTTGCTTGCATGTTGGCACAGGGAGTCAGGCTGCGCAGGCTAGCTCGCGAGTCTCGTAGCCCAGGCGGCTGTGCCCTCGTCGGACTAGCATTAGGGTTGGCGGCGGTGCAGGGTATTATTGCTGCAGAGTGGCTCCTGCTAACCGTGATTCGGGAGGGTAACCCGGCTTGCCAGTATCAGCCTCTGGACTTTGCGCTTGCGTGCGCATATGTGCTAGCGCTCCTGCTAGCAGCCCTGTTAACCGCAACATTAGCGCTGTGTGGGAAGGCACGGCCGTGGCACTGTAATGTTGTGTGGCTTCTGGTCTCCTGCTTGCTGTCCATTCTCTTGTGGGTGGCTTGGGTTGGTTTCTACGTGTATGGAAACACAGTGCTTGGGAAGTCTCCAGACTGGGATGATCCGGCGTTAGCTGTAGCGCTGGTAGCTCAGGGTTGGCTGTTGTTGCTGTGTCACGCTGCTCCTGAAGCCCATGCATGTCTTCGAGGACCAGCACAGCCTTCTGCTCCAGACTATTTCGACACATCCCAGAATTCCTCACGCATGAGAGAGGCCAGCCTTGATGAGGACATCCCACTTTCACACAGGCAGTTTGTGGAGAACCAGGGATATGCGTTTGATGAAAATACTGCAGGTACAGTTAGGCCCAAAGATGAAGAGAACACTTCAAATAAAAACTTAAATATAGATCCTAACAGCCATCCTTTACTTTTGTAGGTTTGAGGAGTGGCAGTCATCATAATGGCAACACAGGGGCCAGACCCAGCGCGCCTTTCAGAAGTAACGTCTACCAACCGACTGAGATGACCATGATACTAAACGGAGGAGCAGTGAGTATTTCACTTTATATGTTTTATAAATCAGTCCCTCCAGAAAAACGCGATTATGCGATCGCTGAATTCAATGCAAAATCAGCCAAAGTCCGCATATTTATACGGGGGCCGCATTTTTTCAAATACGGCGCACTTTCGCCGCATAAATTGCCGATTTCCATGCAAAATATGCGGGGTTTGCATAATTTCATAATCCTCCATAATCCATTTTCGTTGCAAAATAAGTCACACATGTATCTTAGCAGAAAGTTGAAAAATGTTGCGTTTGCTTCACACAAGAGCAGCCATTTCCCCCTGTTTCCATGGGAACGTTATGAAGTGACGCAATTACGCGACGCTAGACAGACTCACGGAGGCGATTGACATCTCACAAATCGAACTCGTATAACTGTCTGTCACACGTTCTACCGTCACATCGTTACTTAATGAACAACATGAGATAAAAGAAGTAGCATCAAACAGAAATTACCCACTTACCCGTTCGAGGCGCACATACAGTATAACACTCCAGAGAGTTCAACAGGGAGCGCGCAGCTCTTAAAGGGGCCACACCTTATTTACACTCGTTACAGTCTGAAATAAAACAAGATGAGAAATTAAATATTCCCAGCACTTTCTATGATGTAGTATGCTTGCTTATCAAAGGAAGTAATAAGAAATGACTCTTACATTAGCCTAGTGAGAACAGGATGTTGGGGGAATCACTTTTTTTCTCTTTTTCATCAAACCGCAATTTTTGCAAGTTCCTTCAATTTTTGCAAATTCCTGCAATTTCATCGCATAAAATTGCATAAATATCCCGCATATTCCATTTTAAAGAAATTCCATTCATTATTTTAAAGAAAACGGGCCGTGCAATCAATAAATTTTTGCCTGCAACAATCCCAAAAAAACTCCGCGTTTTTCTGGAAGGACTAATCGCAATTTTTTTCACAAATTTTTGGAAATTACCACCACAAAATCAGTCATTTTGATCGCAAAAATCACAAAAAAAAAAATCGTGAAATCCTGGAGGGACTGATAAATAGGCCTGGAGAAACCTTACTCCCAAATTCCTTACTACATCTGACAAATGTAAGACTGTAGGACTCTATTGACTGACTCGAGCTTGAGACAGGCTCACTGATCTAGTATATAGAATGACTGGATAGCTCATGACGTTATAAACAGTGAAGCCACCGCGCCGCCATATTGTGATTCCCTAGTGAGCTCACGCGTTCTATTGAATCAGTAGGAAATTCTATGATTTGACTGAGAAAACATTGCGAAACGGGACACCGTTTTTAAATCTAAAGTCTCCCTGACCAGCCTTACAACGCAAACATCCTAAACATTTAAATGGGTATTTGTTTAAAGTCGAAAATTATTCCTGCTTATTAAAAATTAAGTATATATGTATATTGTGCGCGTTGCTAAAGATAGGCGCCGAGTCTTCTTTCGACGGACACCGCGTCCAAGCCACACCATCAAAACACTGTCAATTTCACAATAACCATCCTGTGCAGACTCAGTTGTATTGCACACCAATGTGCTATCCTTGGTAGAAACCATTGTTTAAGGTAGAAACCCAAAAATCAAGAAAAAAAACACGTCAGAGGTCATTCCCGCACCCAGTCTATTTCTGCTGTGCTGCAGGCGCTGAAATAAGTGATGCATGGTTCGCATGGTTCGTGGTCAAACTGAACACTGACATGAAAATATAGTTAACAAACACATTTAATTAAAATAATAATAAGTAACGTTAATGCATTGAATAATATGTTTATTGGGTTTAAACTTGAAGACGTCTGTGAAAGAATGCATAGTAGGCTATAAACATTTTTTAAACATCGACATATCGGAAATATCGACAATTGTGCATATAAATTACTATATATTGATAATATTACATTTACCGGGTTACCCTCCCGAATCACGGTTAGCATTATTATCTACTACAACCTGTGGGCAGTTTTTTGTAGATCCTTTTGTGAACTTCGATTTACACTTGTTGATGCACAGCGGGTCATCTTAAAAGTGCCGTCGGAGCTACTATCTCTGTATAACGGCCGTTGGAGCCCTCTGCTGGAAGGGAATCGTAAGATGGCCGCTCGAACACTTCCGGTGGCTTCACTGCCTAGTTAGAACGTCATGAGCTATCCAGTTTATTGTTTATTGTTTATTGTTAAAAGGATCCCCATTAGCTGTCACCAAAGTGAGAAGCTATTCTTCCTGGGGTCCACAAGAAAAATAAGTAGCTATATAAATTACATAACAATGATAATCTAAAAACAATTAAACCATTGTAGATATCATTATAAACATCATCAAAAATTAATCAAAATAAATTATTACAATGTTACCATCATTATTCCATTCATACATTCTCTACTCACAATTCTAAATAGTGCATTCTCAGATAATACCTGAAAGAGACTTTGCCATTCATTTTACGTATATTCAATGGACAATTGTTCCAATGATTAATGCCACGATAAATAACTGTTCTCTTTAAAGCATTTGAATTTGGACGTGGCAACATCATCTGGCCATCATCAGCTGACCTAGTCAAATAAGAATGAACCTGATCACACCTAACAATTTGGTTGTAAAAAAACTGGTTTGAGAAGAAAGTATGGTTTTACTGAAAAATTTAGTTGTATTAAAAATAGGGCTGTGCAAAAGTTAATTGCGATTAATCGCATCCAAAATAAAAGTCTGTGTTTACATATATATCTGTGTGTGCTGTATATAATTATTTTGTATATATAAATACACACACATGCATGTATATGTTTAAGAAAATGTGTTATTCCTATATAAAATATTTATATTTATATAATATAGATTATGTATTTATATATATATACAGAATTTAAGAGCAAATAATTCTTAAATATATGCATGCATGCATAGGTATTTATATATACAAAATAATTATATACAGCACACACAAATATATTATGTAAAACAGACTTTTATTTTGGATGCGATTAATCGCAATTAACTTTTGCACAGCCCTAATTAAAAATCAATCTTTTCTCCACCATTAGCCATGATAGTAGACGGTGCATACTGATAATATTTGTTCTTATAGGACAAACTAATATTAACCTTGCAGCTCTATTTTGGACAGTTTGTAATTTATTTAGTTGACCGCTGGATATAGATGACCATACTTGGGCACAATAATCCAGGTGACATAAGATTAAAGATTTAGCTACCTGTCCAACAATGTATGGAGGTACATAAGAAAGACCATTGAGATACCACAACCCATCTTCTTAACTATCATATCAGTATGTTCTGCCTATCTATTATTGTGCCCAGTAATTTTACTTTATCTACCTGTTCTACAGGTCATATTTGGTGTTGATGACAGTTTATAACTCGATCCAAAGATAATTGATTTGGTTTTCGAGATATTCAGCACCAACTTATTTCTTTTTATCCAATCAAAAACCCTATTTAACTCAGCAGTTAAAATATTGTTCAGTTCACTGACTGTTTTTGCAGCATAATACAATGTGGAATCATCAGCATACATTTGTACAGTAGCTTTACACAAAACTAATGGCAAATCATTTGTAAAAATGGCAAATAAAAGTGGTCCAAGGCAGCTACCTTGCGGGACCCCACAGTCCAAAACCTTCGAACGAGACCAGCTGCCATTGTAATAAACTCGTTGCGTCCTACTTGTGAGATAACTCTTCATAAATCGTATGGCAATTGGACTAAATCCATAACATTCTAGTTTACCAATGAGTAGATTGTGATCTATGACATCAAATGCCGCACTGAAATCAAGTAATACTGCACCTTCCTTACTTCCCGTTCCTCTACACTATTAAACTGGAAAGTGCAACTCTTATCACATTATTTTTTATGAGGTTTATGTAATTAGAATCAATATTGTCCATATTCTGCCTTAGTACTTGGACCTTATTTATGAAGAAATCATTAAAATAATTTGCTATAGAGCTGGTAAGTCCCGCCCCTTCCGCTGGACCTCTAGGTTGAAAAACCGTCAATTCAAGTGAATGAGAGAAAATAATTATTTTCTAATCCCGTTTGAATTTTGCAATGAATGTGAACATACGTTGTCTCAGAATTTTTCTATAATGTTTCGTGTAAAGAATGCTACGATTTAGCGTATTTTCATACGGTTAGACTTTGTGTGAGAGCACTTTGTGGACTACAACTCTTTCGACGTGTTTGATATACATCACCCCCACTAGCACATGGATCCCGCTAAACATGCCTGTGTCTTTGGTGCACTTCACCGCCTTCTTTCAGGGCGAGGACAAACTAGTTGAGCGTGGTGAAAACCGTGATTTGTGGAGGGAAAACGTGTTACGCGGCGACGTCACATATGCGTCGTGTAGTCTTTCTCATTATGTCTATTCCACAACTGCTAGCCAAAGAATCATACAATATACTGCCAAACTCGTTACATGAGAAATTATATAAAAAAATTCACAGACAACATATGTTACATTCATGGCACAATTCAAACGGGATCAGAAAATAATTATTTTCTCTCATTCACTTGCATTTCAACCTATAGGTCCACTTGAAGTTTTACGGATGGGCGGGACTTACCAGCTCTATATCAGCTGGTTTGGTCAGAAATTTGCCTTCCACATAGGAATCCGCTCCAGTTGACCGTCTCCCCATTATTTCATTAAGTGTTTTCCAGAGCTCTTTACCATCTTGTTTT
This sequence comes from Pimephales promelas, assembly GCF_988280905.1. Lineage (NCBI taxonomy): Eukaryota > Metazoa > Chordata > Actinopteri > Cypriniformes > Leuciscidae > Pimephales > Pimephales promelas. The sequence continues at coordinate 43,718,266 of NC_142771.1, forward strand.
ACAGCATTTATTCTCTGCATATAATATTGTTTTTTCATCGATCTATTCAGTTTTGTAACCTGATTTCTGAGTTGACAGTAGTTGACAGTCTATCCTCCACCAATCCAGTCTTTGATTTAATTTGATCTAATATTTGATTTTTTTATCTTTACTAAGATTTGATTTTATCTCTTTCTTTCATGAGGCTCTTTATTAGGGCTGGGTAATAAATATTGATTTCTCGATATTAATCGATTCTCATTTTTACGAACCGATATCGATTCTTAAATCTCAAAAAGAATCGATTAGTCATCCTGTTTCATTTGAATGAATGGGACATTGTATCGCGGCTGCGCGCATCCAAAAAATCGCAAAAAATCGCTTTGTCACTATTGATATGAAACAAAGTCTCAATTTTCAAATTACGTCCATTTTCTTTAGAAATTCAAAAACATAAATAGCGTTTTGGCGCTGTGGCGTGAGATCAAGAGAAACAGCAGCGCTAATAATACCAGTTACGGCGTGAAATAAATATAAATGAGCATCTGAAAGTGTGTTAAAAGATAGAGTACAACTTATCGAAATCCGTATCATGTCACATTGATTCGCTCAATCAGCATTTCAACCATGGAAAGACGTCAGTTAAACAGCTTGTAATCAATGTATCGTAATATTTATCTCAGAAAACCGGCATAAACACGTTAGTCAGCTAGAAAAAATAACTCCAGAGAGGAGCATTTTGCTAAATCTATACACCATATTACATATGCATTATAATCTTAATGTCTTAATCTTAATCTTAATCAATATTTAATGCATATTTGAATAAATCTGGCAAGTTTTTATGACAGCCACCATTTAAATGTTTATATTTCATATAATCTTCTTTTTATAAAAATAAATAAAAGTGTAATTTAAGTACAGCTACAAAACAGTTCATTATTGACTAATGAAGGCTAATGAATAATGAATTCATTATAGGCTAATGAAGCCTATTGGCTACAACTAGACTCCCATAGTTTACAGAATTTAAGAGATTTGATTCCCTTGAGAAAAATGGCCATTTATTGGAACTGATATCCAAAATAATCGATATTGAATCGAATCGAATTGCAAGCTTGTGAATCGAAATCGAATCGAATTGTGAAATTTGTCTGAATACCCAGCCCTACTCTTTATAGTCTCATTCAGCCATGGGGCTGGTCTCGCTTTTACAATACACTTCTCATAGGGGCATGACTGTCAACAATCTCCATAAAGCTTTCCATAAATATATTTAAGGAGGCCTCAGGCTCCTCAGCAGCGTACACTTCAGTCCAATTAATATCACTAACATCTGCCAAAAAACTCTCCGGAATAAATTTCTTAAACATCCTTTTATGTACTATATTGAAGTTACATTTAGGAATTTTAGTTTTCCTGGTAATTGCTTTGATATTACGATCACTAAAACCCACAGATCGAGAAACTGGTTTAGTGCAGCATTCAGGAATATTTGTATGGTCTATGCAAGCAGCAGTAGTATGGCCAGCACTATTAGTAATATTTACTAATGACACTATTAGTCACTATTAGTCAGACTATAGTTGGTTGATAGATCATCTGAGACAAATTAAAAGCATCGATCAATGAAACCATATTTTGTCTCATTGGACATTGATTTGCAAACCAGTCTATGTTCATATCCCCAAGTAAAAAAAATATCACAGTTCACCTCAGTAACTTTTTCAATTAACACACATAAATCATTCATATATTGCACATCAGTCCCAGGAGGCCTATAGCAACAGCCGATCAGCACCGGTTTAAGATGCACTTTGACCCATAAAGATTCTAAACCAATTGAGATAAACTGAGAGCACAGTGTTGCCGGAAAGTTATCTCTGATATATAATGCAATACCACCCCCATGTTTATTCCTATCCCTTCTAAATACATTATAGCCATCAATAGAAATCTCTGTATCAAAAACAGTAGCATCCAGATGGGTCTCTGATATTGCCAAGATATGAATGGAGTTTTCTTTAATCAGATAATTAAGTTCCTTCTTTCTGATGCTGCAGACATCCAAATGGGCCATAACAAGACCCTTTGAAATAGGAAGGAGATGCTTATAATCATTGGGCCTACTATTCATAAAAAAAATGTAGTTCAGTTCCTCAAACCAGAGAACAAGTCCAGCTCCTGTCTCCAACTCCAGTTCCTGGCAATTGATGCCTTTCTAATCCTTATGCTTTTGGGCAGGGGGATGGACAATAAGCTTGTCATGTCGGATGTACGCTTTCATGGCTGGAATGAGTTCCTTGCGCTTTTGCCTGACGGCTTCAGTATAGTCCTCATTCATATAGATGTTAGTCCCTTTCAGATCCTTAGTTTTTCCCAGAATCTTTGTATCTGAGGAATTTAATCATAATAGGCCTTGGTCTCTTTCCCGAATATCCTGATGGATTTCCAGTCCTATGTGCACGTTCAATCACCATCTGACTACTATCCAGGTGAAGTTTCTCATTTATCACACATCTGACTTTGTCTTCAGTCTCCTTCCAGCTTTATTCTGGGCCTCAGGAATGCCATCCACAACAAGGTTATTCCTTCTTGTTTGACCCTCCGAATAGTCTGCTTTCTCAGTCATCTCTGCCAATTTTCTCTGCATTGTTTTGGTTTCAGCACAAGCAATTGTTCTCTCAGACTCAATTTTCTCATTTTTCTTTAATAGATCATCAATGTCCTTCTGGGAGAATTGCAGGCCGCTTCTCAGCTCCTGTGTCTCCTTGGTCAATCTGTCAATCCGAGTGTTCACATTGTTCACAATTAGTTCCACAACAGTCTTCAAGTTGCTTTCTTGCTGCTGCAGAAGTTTCATTAACAGTTCTTTTTGTTGACTCATTAGATCTCTTATCTGTGAAAGTGACACCAACTCCTCTCCATTGCTTTGGTCCTTCTTAGGTGTGGTGTGCTGGTGTGGTGAGATTCTCTGGCTTCGGCTGACAAAGTAGGCCGAGATAGTATCCACCAAAAATCTCAGAGCATGAATATCATCCACTGCTTTTCACTAAGTTTATTATAAAGTATAGAATCTCAGAGTGGATATAAGATTTTTTTTTAATTCTTTGGTTAAATAAACACTTGTCTAGTCAAAGTGTAGTCAACTGTTACAACTGTTACAATCTGTGTAGTGGCGCATGAGCTATCCAGTCATTATATAGATCAGTGCACAGTCCCTGTTTTCTGTTTTGCTGATACATGGCTATACTTTGCACATGAAGATGGGGATTTAAAATGTTGGCAGAGACAAACCAACGTCTGTATACAATCACAACATGCTTTCCATCCTTGGCTCTGGAACAATCTAACTTTGAGTTTATCTTCACCCCATATCTAAGAATCAAGATTGATCTCTTTTTGTAATTTAATTTTTAATATACAGTAGCCGTTATTTTTAAAGAAAATGTCGCTAAACAATTCCCAAATAAGAAGGTTTTTGGTTCAATAATTTAAAAAAAATTCTGAATGAATTTGTAGGAAATTAGTAGTAGTCCGTTATTTTTTTGAATTGGTAGGTTTCGTCGGGGCCTGAAGAAATATAGAGCTGCGTATCATCAGCATAACTAACGCATGATTGTATCTCTATCTATCTATGATTGCATAACGCATTATCTCCCAAGTGTAGTGTGTACAGAGTGCAATGGTCAACAGCAACAGTCCTAGACCTGAGCCTTGTGGTACGCCATACTGAACTTGTGATCGATGTTGTAGTTTACTACTACAAACTGATAACGGTCAGATAAGTATGATTTAAACCATGCTAATGCAATTTCACTATTGCCATCATTAGTGATTCTAGTATCTTACGAGTGTATTCAAAAGAATGTTATGGTCGACTCGATAGTATTAAATGAAGCACTCAGATGACATTAATGAGAGATACAACCATGATCGGACGATAAGAGCAAATCATTTGTTACTCTAATGAGAGCTGTCTCAGTACTATGGTACTAGGTTTAATAACAGCCAGCTTAAAAGTTGTCGGTACATATTCTAATGAATTAATGATATTAAGAGGAGGATCTATGACCTCTGGAAGCATCTCTTTCAGTAGTGTATTCGGTATGGGGTCTAACATACTGTATATGTTGTTGTTTTAGATGATTTTTTTTAGATGATTTTTAGAGATTCTTCCTCTCCTATAGCAATGAATAAATACAATTTTCCCTCTGGGAGACTACGTATAATTGATTGTCTGATGCGATACTGTAGTGGACGGTTGCATGGTTATACTTTTCTCCCTGATATAACAATCTTGTAAGTAAAGAAGTTCATAAAGTCATTACTGCTGTGCTTTTTTGGAAACATCTAGGGTTGAATCTTTTTATCACGTTAATTTAGCCTCTGTTTCAAATAAATACCCAGGGTCGTGTTTGTTTTCTTCGAAGAAAGTTGAAAAATTAGCAGATCTAACCGTTTTTAATTCCTTTCAGTACACAATCGTGCTCTCTCTCCACGAAATGCGAAAAACCACTAGTTTTGTGTTCTTCCAGTTGCGCTCCATTTTTCTGGATGGTCTTCAGGAAGATTATATTATAAAGCAATCTTTAGTGTTAGAATTAATAGTTCTACCCTCTTTGTAACATGGAGTCGGCTTTGCGACCTCAATATTAAACTCAATATTAATGGAGGGTTAACCCCGCATAAAGCTTTCTTACACAAAACATGTCTTACAAACCAATATATTGTCTTATCTGAAGGAGTAGTCAGGAAGATTTTCACATAGTTTTGAAGCAAATATTCTAGGCCATGTGATACAGTTTTCAAAAGTCTTGTGAAGAAATAATCAGTGTGGGTTTTATGACCTTATTTCAGTCAAATGAAGTCAAGTCATATTTATTTATATAGTGCTTTTTACAATACAGATTGTATTAAAGTAGCTTCACAGTGATAATATGAAAGTAATACAACACAGATCAATAATATAGTTGAATATTAAAATGTCCCCAACTAAGCAAGCCAAAAGCAAGGCAACAGTGGCAAGGAACCAAAACTCCATCAGGGACAGAATGGAGAAAAAAAATCTTGGGCTCAGTCGGGGGCCAGTTCTCCTCTGAACAACGAAAGAACAGTGATTACAAAACAAATTGAATCGAAACATTAAGAGAAATTGTCAATTTCCATCTGTTAGTCGAAGTAATCACGCCAGTTTGGAGACGAGATGTTGGGGATCAGTGCCGATGGCTGTCGTGTCGATGAGGCCGGATGAGTCGGGATGGGTCCAGGCGCAGGTCCACCATAGAGGGTCCCTCGGGATAAACAGATATTAGCGTAGACGCCATCCTTCTTTTGCAGACCACCAGCAGTCAATTTTGATATTCTAGGTATTATCAACTGGCCGGAGTTTAGAGATCGCAATAGTTGTGAAGGACTATAATGCGTTAAGAGCTCGCTCAAGTACTGCAGGCAGCCAATGCAGGGTTGACAGAACCAGGCTAATATGGTCATACTTCCTGGTTCTGGTAAGAACTCGAGCGGCTGCGTTTTGGACTAGCTGAAGTTTGTTTATTAAAGGGGTAGTTCACCCCAAAATGAAAATTAAGTCATTAATTACTCACCCAACCCCTGTACCAACCCCGTAAGACCTTCGTTCGTCTTCGGAACACAAATGAAGATATTTTTGATTAAATTTGAGAGCTGTATAACTACCACATAGGCTCCTAAGGGACTGGCTCTTGATGGCCCAGAAAGTCAATGAAGAAAATGTTTAAATATTCCATGTGACTACAGTGGCTCAAGTGGCTCTAAGTTTATCAAGTGACGAGAATACTTTTTGTGCGAAAAACAAAACAAAAATAACGACTATAACGTGGAAATCGTATGGAAGTCTCGTTTCAGGCCAACAAGGAAGAAAAGGAATAGTCGAATAAAGTCGTTATTTTTGTTTGTTTTTTCGCACAAAAAGTATTCTCGTCGCTTGATAAACTTATAGTTGAGCCACTGTAGTCACATGGAATATTTAAACCTTTTCTTCATTGACTTTCTGGGCCGTCAAGAGCCAGTCCCTTAGGCAGTCTATGTGTTAGTGATACAGCTCTTACTATGTGTCTATGTGTTAGTGATACAACCCTTTAAACGTGCAGGGCAACCTCCCAGTATATGCAGTTCTACAGATACTAGACACATGACATTCAAATGAGAGATTGGTATCAAAGAGCACACCCAGGTTCTTAACTGACGACGAAGACTTAACAGAGCAGCCATCAAGTGGTAGACAGTATTCTAGGCTGTTGCGTGTGGAGGTTTTGTCCAATAATTAGAATCTCTGTTTTTTCATAATTTAGAAGTAGGAAATTACTAGTCATCCAATTTTTTTATATGAGCAATGCATTCCGTTAATTTTGTGAATTGGTAAGTTTCATTAGGTTTTGAAGCTGGATACAGCTGGGTATCATCAGCATGTGTGCAACAGTGAAAGCTAATTCCATGTTTCCTAATGATATCTCCTAATGGTAGCATGTACAGGGTGAATAGCAGCGGTCCTAGTACTGAGCCTTGTGGTACGCCATATTGAACTTGTGATCGATAAGACATCTCTTCATTTACTGCTATAAAACTGATAACGGTCAGATAAGTATGATTTAAACCGTGCTAATGCAGTTCCACAAATGCCAACATAGTTTTCTAGTCTAGAATGTTGTCAATTGTGTCAAATGCAGCACTAAGATCAAGTAACACTAATAGAACCACGATCGGACGATAAGAGCAGATAATTTGTGACTCTAATGAGAGCTGTCTATGATGTGGTCTAAATCCTGACTGAAAATCCTCGCAGATATCATTTCTTTCAAGAAAGGAACACAGTTGTGAGGATACTGCTTTTTCCAGTATCTTTGACAAAAAAGGCAGATTCGAGATCGGCCTGTAACTAATTCTGTAGGATCACGTTGCGTTTTTAACAAGCGGTTTTAGCATAGCTAGCTTAAAGGTTTTTGGTACGGGTACGTATCCTAGTGACAAATAAGAATTAATGATATTAAGAAGAAGATCTCTGACCTCTGGAAGCATCTCTTTCAGTAGTTTAGTCGGTATAGGGTCCGATTAAACTACTGAAAGAGATGCTTTCTTGTATGTTAGAACATACAAGTTGTTGATTTAGATGAATTAACAAGTTTGCAAAATTCTTCCTCTCATATAGCAGCAAATGAGACAAATCTTTCCTCAGGGAGACAACAATGCACCCCCTGATGCGCTACTGTGGTAGACAGTTGCATAGTTATAATTTTGTCCCTGATATTATCAATCTTATTCATAGAGTCATTATTATTCAAGAATTTCATAAAGTCATTTAAAGTCATAAAGTCTGTGTTCCTTGGACACTTCTGGGCTTGAAGCTTTCTTTTTAGTTAGTTTAGCCACTGTTTCAAATAGATACCTATGATTATGTTTATTTTCTTCTAATAGGTTTGAAAAATAAGCAGATCTAGCAGTTTTTAAGGCCTCTCTGTAAGCAATCGAGCTCTCCTTCCATGAAATCCGGAATACCTCTAGTTTTCTTCCAGCTACACTCCATTTTTCTGGCTGCTCTCTTAAGGGCCCGAGTGTCAAAATCTCGTTCAGTGACATTTTGTTTTTGTTTTTTTAACCACGCATAAACGTCATTATCTGAAAACTAAAAACTTCTATATAAATATCGTCTGTGGGAGGTCTATGTATACATACCGTTCTATATATATATACCGTCACTGTAAAGCTGCTTTGAAACAATCTATATTGTTTTTTAACTATATAAATGAAGGTGACTTGTCTTATTGAGAGGTGTTTTTCCCACTTTTGAAACACCACTCGTCTAATGTAAATGTCTTGACTGTGAACATGCCAGCTTCTTAATGGCTAATTTTGTTTCTTTTTTTTTCCACAGGTTCCATCCGCCCCTCCCACATACACAGGAAGACAGCTTTGGTAGAGGAGGAGATTGGGAAAGGGTGAATGGAAAAGTGGTGCAAGCTCCTGAACTGGAAGAAAAATCTCTGAAGTGAATACAGGCACAACGTCAATGATCACGGATGTTAAAACAGGACAACTCTTTGCATTATCAATAGTTGTGGTTATTTTGAGTTGGTGTACTGGAAAAATTTGCAGTTTCTCTATTAAAAGCATTAACAGCTTTTAATTCCAACAGTATTTTAAAAGCAGCATTATCTCAAATGATTATGTATTATGCTTTGGATTCAGATTCACCCTGTAGTTATATCAGGCTCTGTAAGTTACAGGTCTGTCTCCACTGCAGTAAAAGCTGGACATCTTATTCTATGAGAACAGGATACAGTTCTTTGGTCAAAGTTGTTATTTTGAATGCGAGTTGTCTGTGTATGAATCACTGAAGCAACATGCTGTGACAAATCTAAAGCTTTCTTCTGTGAACTAATGAGATCAGATCTCACTCAATTCTATGAAATCTTAGCAAAATGGGCTGTATTTTTAATTATCAAGGTTCTTGCATTTGCCACTGGAGTTGCGTATGATTTCAAATGTTTTGATCTCTGCTGTTTTACACGCTGTTATACGATTAACCTTCTACTACTGCTGGACAGATACCAGCGGGAATAACTAAATTGAGATGACAGAGCGAGGAAGTGAGGACATATTAATAATAGTTGTGTTAATATAGTTTTGGGAGTAGTAACTCAAAAAATGTCATCAATTACTCATCCTCATGTTGCTCCAAACCCGTAAGGCTTTCAAGTTCGGCTGGCAAAGTCTTACGGGTTTAGTTTTACAATCGCTGAAGATTGAAGCGTCAAAATATATATTCATTTGTGTTATTAGCCTGACGTCGTCATACTCCGTCTAGTCAGAATGTGAGTCTTCATTGGGCTGTGATGATCAGGTGTTTCAACCCAACCAGGAAAAAATGCCTCTGCACTCAATTGGATAGGCCAAATCCCGTAGGAAGGACGGCAAAAACATCTTTCCGATTGGCAAATGCCTTGAAGGTTCTCTGTTCTTCTTTTAAAATGCACTGTCTACATCTTCTGTAATGGCTGAATCTACACATCTCAATTTTCCAGCAGTGGCCATTCTTTGTCGTAATCAAATTTTTGGTGCAAATCAAGCGCTCTTTGGTTTACGTGGATCATCTGTCCATCATAGCATAAAGCCCGCCCTGACAATTTGATTGGTCTGAACAGCTTTGGTTGCTTCTCAACGGATCAAGTCCAGACCGAACTTCCCATCCTCAAAATGTTGTGGGCGGGGCTAAGTTCGGCTGGCATCCAGGCTGGAACCAAAGTCTTACGGGTTTGAAATTAAGTGAGAGAGTAAATGATGACGGATTTTTATTTTTGGGTGAACTATCCTTTTAGGACACTGAAAAGAGTGACATCCGCAATATGTGATGACTAGAGTAACGGAGATCAGAGAACTGTGGTAAGAGTTCATTCTTCAGATGGTTTTCTTTTCCTATGAGAGTGATAATGTTGTTAACCAGTTGTGTTCTTTTCAAATGAAAGTGTTTTGTGTTGTTGTTGTTTGCTGCTTAGACTGTGATGTAACCTTCTAAAAGGGACACTGAGCTGTAGAGAATAACTATGATTTGTTTTATAGTTATGCATGCAGAGTCCTATAAACTGATATGATACAGTTCAGTATTAGGCTGTTTTCACAAAACCAAGTGTGGACATTTGGTTGATTGCTTGGTCCAAAATTTCACCCTCCTCCCCTTGTTATACAAGGTACAAGAGCCAAATAATATGTTGCGGTTAATAAAAGTTATCCTCTGAGAATGCAAAGATGTAAATTACACATCATGAATTGCTGGAGTGGCTCTTAAAGTGAATTCAGGTGTGGTTTGCAAAACTGAGTATGCTGTTATTATTAGGGTCCGAACACCAAGGGAAAACCATTTTATCTTTAGTCTTCTTCTTCTTCACCAATGGCCAATGAATTGATGGCCAATTTGGCCAATACTTTTGGCTGTATCGTCTGGGATAGACAACATTAGCATTAGCACACCAGTAATTCTCAAACTGTGGTACACACACCACCCGTGATATTAATGTATGTGTGCGTGTCTATGCATAACCCACAGTCAAAGGCATCAATATAGCTTATGTAGACATTTTAGTTTGTCGTGCTGTCTCATCACTTTTTAGTTCTGAAACATATTTTGCGTGTATGTTTTCTAGAACAATTAACATTCATATGTCAAAAAAATCTAAATATAATTAATTGTCGACCCCATTATTGTGATTTACTAGTTGTCTCTAAATTTCAAAGTAGCGAATCAATGCGTTGGTGGAGGTTTTCAGGCTAAGATTTATTGTCAAAAGTCTCAATGGAAAATGTGAACCATAGTGAAACTGGGACAGTTGGCCTGTGACATTAGATACACATTAGAATGTCTGGATGTCATGGACAGCAGGATCAAATCAAATAGCTGTCATGACATCTCATCCCCAATATGTGACACCATTTACAGAACTGGTCAAAGCAGTAGATCAATACATTGCTCAAAGATACTCCATGTGAATCAGATACAGTTGTTGCATGTGACGTGTCTGTGAGAGAGCAGTTTCTTAACACAGGACAATACTTTACATTTTGCATTCTCAGAAGGGGGATGCTTTACCACACGTTAGCATGAACTTCCTTCTTGTACGGTCACTTTGTTTCTTATTGGCCAACTACTGTCATGACTGGAGCAACACATGAAGAGAATATTGCTGAATAAGTTTGAATGTGTTTACCTGAATAATAATGTAATAATGTAATGGCACAGACTATCCTTCACTACAATGGGAATCTCACTTGTAATGTGTTGTTGAAACATTTGTGTATGTTTTACGGTGCAGTTTCCCTCTAACACTGTTCAGAATGACTGAAGTGAAAGGGTCCCGATACTTATTAGGCTCTTTATATTAATATATCTGTTGTTTATGTTGTTTTGTCAAGCTCCTGTACATGTGTGTGTATATAATATGCACACATGATGTGTTTGTCAGGGTTTACATGACAGTCATAAAATAATCTGTGTATTTTCACATGACTGAAAAAGAGCAAGGCTTGAAGACACGATGACACTTTTTTTTAGATCACCTGTGTTCATTAAATTAACAGTAGTGAGAAATGCACATCTGTTCCCTGAATCTGAATACTACTGAATTTCCCTTGTTTCTGTATTGTTCACATAATCTCCCTCATACTCGATCATCTGGAGCTGTTCAGTGATGCAGCATGTCTATGTTTAGAACATTTCCCCCCTAAAACAATATATATATGAAATAAAACCATTCAACAACCGGTGACTGTGTGCTTCCTGCTCAAATCAGATAAATGTAACTGATCCACTGTTATTCTTTTGTTAAAAAAAAAAAAAAAAACACCTTTCCATGACTGTGATGAGGTGAGTATGATGACTGTGACATGACCAGATGAGTAAAGGGAAAGTTCTCCCAAAAATTAACATTTTGACACGAAAACAATAACAATCTGAGTTATATTAAAAAATGTCAAAAAAAAGTGCATCTATCATCATAAAAGTGCGTCTGTCCATCATAAAAGTGCATCTGTCATCATAAAATTGCATCTGTCCATCATAAAAGTGCATCTATCTGTCATAAAAGTGCATCTATCATCATAAAAGTGCATCTATCATCATAAAAGTGCATCTATCCAGCATAAAGTCCATCATAAAAGTGCATCTATCATCATAAAAGTTTATCTATCCACCATAAAAGTGCATCTATCAATCATAAAAGTGCATCTGTCCATCATAAAAGTGCATCTGTCCATCATAAAAGTGCATCTGTCCATCATAAAAGTGCATCTATCAATCATAAAAGTGCATCTGTCCATCATAAAAGTGCATCTATCATCATAAAAGTGCATCTATCCACCATAAAAGTGCATCTATCATCATCAAAGTGCATCTATCATTGTAAAAGTGCATCTGTCCATCATAAAAGTGCATCTGTCATCATAAAATTGCATCTGTCCATCATAAAAGTGCATCTATCATCATAAAAGTGCATCTATCCATCATAAAAGTGAATCTGTCCATCATAAAAGTGCATCTATCATCATAAAAGTTTATCTATCCACCATAAAAGTGCATCTATCAATCATAAAAGTGCATCTGTCCATCATAAAAGTGCATCTGTCCATCATAAAAGTGCATCTGTCATCATAAAATTGCATCTGTCCATCATAAAAGTGCATCTATCATCATAAAAGTGCATCTATCCATCATAAAAGTGAATCTGTCCATCATAAAAGTGCATCTATCATCATAAAAGTTTATCTATCCACCATAAAAGTGCATCTATCAATCATAAAAGTGCATCTGTCCATCATAAAAGTGCATCTGTCCATCATAAAAGTGCATCTGTCATCATAAAATTGCATCTGTCCATCATAAAAGTGCATCTATCATCATAAAAGTGCATCTATCCATCATAAAAGTGAATCTGTCCATCATAAAAGGGCATCTATCCAGCATAAAGTCCATCATAAAAGTGCATCTATCATCATAAAAGTTTATCTATAGATGCACTTTTATGATGATAGATGCACTTTTATGATGATAGATGCACTTTTATGATGGATAGATGCACTTTTACGATGGACAGATGCACTTTTATGATGATAGATGCTCTTTTATGATGGACAGATGCATGTATTGCGAATGAATGCACTTTTATGATTGATAGATGCATGTTTATGATGGATAGATGCACTTTTATGATGGGCAGATGCACTTTTATGATGAATATATGCACATGCACTTTTATAGATAGATGCACTTTTATGATGGACTTTATGCTGGATGATAGATGCACTTTTGATGGATAGATGCACTTCTGTCAAGCATAAAAGTGCATCTATCCATCATAAAAGTGCATCTGTCCATCATAAAAGGGCATCTATCATCATAAAAGTGCATCTATCAATCATAAAAGTGCATTCATTTCGCAATACATGCATCTGTCCATCATAAAAGAGCATCTATCATCATAAAAGTGCATCTCTCCATCATGAAAGTGCATCTGTCCATCATAAAAAGGGAATCTATCATTATAAAAGTGCATCTATCAATCATAAAAGTGCATTCATTCACAATACATGCATCTATCCATCATAAAAGAGCATCTATCCATCATAAAAGTGCATTTCTCCATCATAAAAGTGCATCTGTCCATCATAAAAGTGCATCTATTATCATAAAAGTGCATCTGTCCATCATGAAAGAGCATCTGTCAATCATCACTTTTATGATGATAGATGCACTTTTATGATGGACAGATGCACTTTTACGATGATAGATGCACTTTTATGATGATAGATGCACTTTTATGATGGACAGATGCACTTTTATGATGATAGATGCACTTTTATGATGGATTGATGCACTTTTATGATTGACAGATGCACTTTTATGATGGAAAGATGCACTTTTATGATGGACAGATGCACTTTTATGATGATAGATGCACTTTTATGATGGATTGATGCACTTTTATGATTGACAGATGCACTTTTATGATGGAAAGATGCACTTTTATGATGGACAGATGCACTTTTATGATTGATAGATGCACTTTTATGATGGATAAACCAATATCACCATCTAAACCACATCTAAACAATGTAAATAAACATGAGTTTTAATTTAATGCATCCTGAGAGTGTTTATTTGGTCCAGAAACAGTTTAAATTGTCTAAATAAGACCATAGGTTATGTTGAAAACATGTCCACATTTGAACTTGTTTTTAATCTTGTACGAAAGATCCATTAATGTCTATATCAGACGTGCAGAACACGTCACAAAAAGACGTCATAAAAACTTTTATTCTGGCCCCTCAGTGGACTTCTTTTCAACATCAGACTTTTGTGACAAAGACGACATACAATATTTAAAGTATAAAATGTAAGGGTTGACAGACTGCCTGACTGAAGCAAACACTGATCTCCATAATGGTGACTTATAATTTAGATTTTTCACTTTCAGTGATTCTACTTGTTAACATCAGGTGTCTTCAATCGTTGCATCGTTGGTCAATCATCGCTCAATTATCTCATTAACTTTAACACTGTTTCAGTGTTAATTTAACACTCTTGAGTGTGGAGTCATATAAACTCCCAGGAGAGTTAATTTAACACTGGAGTTTTTGCTGTGTAGAGATCTGTAACCACATCAAGACTCCTGGGTCTAATTCCGTCTAGTGCAACTCACTGTCTAGTGTGACAGTGAACATTTCTGAAGTAGTCCAACTTTACCAAGATAACTTACCTTCACCAGAGCTGATTGACCAGGAACTGCAACGCTGAACACTGAAGTGGCAAAACACAAAGACCAACTTCATGTGCTGAGGCAATCAAACAATGTGATGCGCTGATCTACCCAAACATCTTTACGCTTCTCAATATAGCTTGTACTCTGCCAGTCACCTCATGTGAATGTGAACGGTCGGCCAGCACTCTCCGGAGACTGAACACTTCTTATGCGTAGCAGCACCGCTTGTCACCCCTGGCCCTCATCCATGAGGGGAATATAAGTTCCAAAAGGGTGACATTTGCTTGTTGTAACTCTTCAAAAATAAACTTAAATAAACTTTATTTTTGATCTTTTTCAACATTGAATCTGATACTACATATATTTAACTATTCAAAATGTGTATTGGTCAATCTCAGGCAAATTAATTTTTTTTTACAAGGTTTAAGCAGAATATGGACGCATGTTTTCTCAATCCTGTTACCGAAAATCATGTGCCATTTAAAAAGCAAGTTTAGAAGCATGTCAATTAATTCCTTTGTTTTCCCCACAAGAAAGTGTTTATTTTAAAGAAATTGTTGGTTATATCAGATATTTGGCGATTAAATGTTCAAAAAATTTATATTTGTGCCAATAAAACCACTATTAAAGCAAGGTGTATTTTGATTTAAAGAAAAACACAAAGGCATTTTTTTCATTTTAAAGACGACCGAAGCCTGAAGCTTATCATTTTTTTTTTTAGAATTAATTCAGATTATTGAATTAATTAAATAATTGTGTAAATTATGGGCCAAACAAAATTGATAAGAATAGTGGTTTAATTTTATTTTTTTAGAAAAAGAAAAAAAAAACAGGATTGTGTTTTTAAGCAAAAAGTTATCAAATATATGGCATTTGTATAGCATTGATGCTAAAAGCGTGAGGACACTGAGCCATTTCTTTTTTTAAATAAAAAAATTAAATCTAAGAAAAAGTTTAGGTAACAGGACTGTATGTTGAGATTGACCTTCTCATTTATACAATACATTAATACATTTGCACTTTTAATTACAATTTCATCAAATATACAGAAATGAAAATGAGAGGACTGACTTAAGTTGCATCCCATTCTCTTCAGAAGATCGAGATGATGCAACTTCCTGTTGAAAATGTGTCTTGTGGAATATTCTACGTTTTTCAGAGGGGGGATGTATTAGTCTAACAGGACTGAGTGAAAACCCAGGGACATGACTAAAATGTGTATTTTATCTAAAATATTAGATCAAATGTTTTTTTTTCTTTTTTCATTTTAAAGCAGTTTGGATATAAAGTCACACAACAATGCAAGAAAAATCAGATTTCCGAAGGATTTTAATCATAATATTTCATAGTAGTTTAGAGATAGAGAGTTGGGACATGCAGAAAACGTCTCGGTTACGGATGTAACCCTCGTTCCCTGAGTAGGGAACGGAGACGTTACGTCTCCCTGCCACTTCTGCTGTACCGCTCTATAGTATCCAGCTGCAGACCCGCAGCACACCAGTTTCAGAACCCCAGCGCCAGAACCGGAAGTAAGGGGCGGAGTTAGGTTCTAACCAACACCAGCGCCAGGAACGTAAGTGAGGGGCGGAGCTTGGATTTGAAACCTAACGTAATTTGGAGGGTATTTTACACATGAAACAGCTTTTATTGAACAAGAAACGTCCTACTCTCTATGTATGTTATGATGCTATACATTACCATACAATAAGCATTTTAAAACATTGATTTTGTGTAAAGTATATAGTTTCAGTTATTCGTTTCATTGTATTATGAGTTACTTCCTGATCATGATGGTGAAAAAATAATACTTGAAACTTATGGGCATTTTAATGTATAACAGTTTAATAATTTTAGCTAAGCAGTTTATACATAGGCTACGTGTAAATTTAGGAAGATAAGACCTTTGTTTTTTGGTTTTTACGAAAGAGTTAACTTTGTATAATAAAGCTTTGAAAGATATAAAACAAGACAATCATTGGAGGTTTTCAAAATTATACACAATCTGATACTCATTAGACCTCTGTGATATTTTATGTTCTACTTATTTATTTATTTATTTTGTTTACAAAAATCTTAAATTGTTTTGATATTGAAGATATCTTTGATATATAAGTATTTGTAAGATGATTTTGATTGTTTAATAAAAAAACAAAAAAACGCATGGGTATTTTTTTTATAAAATATACTTTATTTCACAAGAACATGTGCAGCATGCATTTTTCGTGTAAAATAATGTCAAAATCTAAAAAAGAGAGAAAATTCGGCATTGTTTTGTTAAAAATCTATACAAAATGACCAATTCAACCCAAGATAGGCCTGTTTTATCACGACAATTTTGTTTAAATTTAACTTACAATGTATCAAATGAGGAACTCAAGGTCCGTTTTGTCCTTACATGCTTGCTAAAATAATTATAATGCAATAATAATAATTCCGTCCTCCCTCACTTCCGGTTCTGGCGCTGGGGTTCTGAAACTGGTGGTGCTGCGGGTCTGCAGCTGGAAAAAATCATAAAAGGCATTCCAAGAGGAGAAAATCAACACCATGAGTCATGTCAGGTGCTGACAGATTGTTTGATTGTGTTTTTCCCACTTTTGAAACACCACTAGCTAATGTAAATGTCTTGACTGTAAATATGCCTGCTTCTTTATTGCTATTTTTTTTATTTTTCCACAGGTTCCATCCGCCCCTCCCACATACACAGGAAGACAGCTTTGGTAGAGGAGGAGACTGGGAAAGGGTGAATGGAAAAGTGGTGCAAGCTCCTGAACTGGAAGAAAAATCTCTGAAGTGAATACAGACTACAGTTAGGGACAACGTCAATGATCACGGTTGTTAAAACAGGACAACTCTTTGCATTATCAATAGTTGTGGTTATTTTGAGTTGGTGTACTGGAAAAAATTGGCAGTTTTGCGGCATTAACAGCTTTTAATTCCAACAGTATTTTAAAGGCATCATTATCTCAAATGATTATGTACAGTACAATGTATTTTGCTTTGGCTTCAGATTCACACTTCTTTTACTCTTGAGTCAATGGCTTCCCATGGTAAAAAGTATTGAAATTTGGCACACTGATAGGGAGAGTCTCTGAACATTAACCACAGCAATTTTAGAGTTGCTAACTTAGTCTATCTACCAAAATAAGACTTTTTAAAAACGAAAAACCATGAATACATGTTATATTGCACCCCATAAACACAATCATGCAAAGAAAAAAAGCAGTCAACCCCCCCTTTAAACACTTGTGAAAAAAAAAAATCAAAGGCATTCCAAGAGGAGAAAACCAAAGTTTCAAAGTTTCACTTACATTTAATGGCTAAAACCGATTCCCTTTTCCTCTTAGATTAGATTTGATTGGCATTTTGCCATCTGAATTTCACTAATATTTGCTCAGATCATCTTCAGACCAAGCTGGCAAAAAGCTTTTTGATAAACCCAATCATTTTCAAATAACGTGCGGATGAATTCAAGATATATAGCCAAATTGGATGCGAGGCTGGAACGGTTTGCAAAAAATCATAAAATTGGTTAAAAAAACCTCTTTTGATTTAGTTCAGCTTTTTGATTCGCATTTGATTTTGTATGAATCAATGAATTTGATGGCATGGTGCTAAGCTGATGCTGATGCTGTAACTCTGCAACGCTTTGCCAAACTACACACCAAACTTCACAAATGAAAGATTGGTATCAAAGAGCACACCCAGGTTCCTAAACCTTCCTAAACGTTCCCAATTAAACCTTCCTAATTTCCTATTATCACTGTAAAGCAGCTTTGGAACAATCTACATTGCAAAAAGCACTATATAAATGAAGATGACTAACAAGACAACGAAGACAGGGCAGTACGTACAGAGGTTTTTGGTCCAGTCATTAGGAACTCTGTTTTTTGGGGGGTTTTTTTTAGAATAAAGAAATAGGAAATTACTAGTCATCCAAAATATTATATCAGATGCATTCTGTTAATTTCTTGAATTGGCAAGTTTTACTAGGGCGCGAAGAGATATGGAGTTGAGTATCATCAGCATAACAGTGAAAACGAATTCCATGTTTCCTAATGATATCTCCTAATGGTAGAGTGAACATAGACGTGAACATAGACGTTTCTGTATAGAGTGAATAGAAACGGTCCTATTACTGAGCCTTCCTGGACTTGTGAACGATAAGACACATCTCTTCATTTCTGTATCTGAATCTGACTGAATCTGGATTCAAACTCCAAGATGACATGGTCAAGGAAAGGTATAGCCATGTTGCGACGATACGTCCAAGGATGTATTCATTTATTTATTTGTTTATATCATTGATTTTGTTTTTTCTTTGAACCGTTTTGATTTACACTGTTTCTGAAAGTGTGGGCGTGGCCGTGTGCCCTGTGTTGTTTGCTTGCTGTCTCTCTCTTTCTCTCTCTCTACTCGCTCTCAGACCTAATCGTCAGCACCTGTCACTCGTTTGTGAGTCTACCTGAGAGTATAAGGGTGCAGTCAGCGAGAGCACACTTCTCTCCTCTCTCCTGAGCTGTCGCATTTCACCTTGACCTTCTCTGAGCTGTCACATTTCACCCTGACATTCCCTGAGCTGTCGCATTTCACCTTGACCTTCGCTATACTGTTGTGAATCATCTGTAAATATACAGTATACACATTATTCAGTGATGTAGTGTAAAGTGAATCCAACTGTTTCATTATCTGAAATACACTTGTATATAATTGGCATGGATAACCATAACTTCCCTAACTATTTCTCTGATCTACATATGTGCAGTTTATGGAAAATTCACTTTTACATGGTATTTGAACATAAATGTGTGTTGGCAGTGTGTGAGCAAAACCACCCTAGAATGATAAAAAATCACCCAGTGTGTTTTTACAATCTCAATAAATCATATGCACTGTGTCGAGCTGTTCTAAGATTCAGCGCTTTGTGACGTAGAATTGAGCAAGGGGTTTGATTGACAGTGTGGTTGTGGCATAGGCCCCGCCCTCGGTGATCTGTACATACAACACATAAGTGTTCTCTTGTGGGATGGGATGTAATAATGACATACATAGTAGTTTTCACTTATTTCCGCCTCTGAAAACACAGTGGATGTATTGTATTTGTGGAAGTTTAAGTGGCACCTTTCCTTCGTAAATAAGTTTATGTTTGAGCGACTCATTTTCTGACTGACTGTTTTGTGAATGGGAGTCAATTGAAAGCAGGTCTTGCTTCAAAGTTAATCCTCAAGTGTGGATCGTCTACTGTTTGCGATCCACCGTCACCTCAGTAACAGTAAGTGTATTTTATGATTTTTGAGCAAATAGCAAACGTCTATTCAGTCGATGTCAGCCAATTCAACAACAAATGCGTCTAAATTTGTTGTCGTCGTCAACGTAGGATGTCTGTGTATATAATTTAAACCTGGTTTAGTGTGTAACCACACATTTATGAATATATATATATATATATATATATTTAAAGATATTGTATTAAAAACTGCATATTTGTTGTTGTTCTGTAAGTTAGACATCTTCTCACATTTGCCACAGAAGCAAACATGTAAACATGACGTATGACTAAACGCGTAAACATGACGCAACAGGTCCCTCGCATAAATGTAATTTCGTTTGTACGTAGCAAACTTTATCACAGTATGTGTCAAAAAAATGTGTTAGTTAAAAACGTTAAAAATTAGTTAAAAATTTGTTAGCCAATGTTAGTGTTTTTGTGTGTCTGTGTGTGTGTGTGTGTTGCACATCCATCTTTACAACTCTACAACTCTATAAGTACATAAATGTATCAAATAACCATACCGAGACGCCCTGGTCCATTCTCATTTGTGTTTATTCTGCCGGAGTCTCTTCGTCACCTGGGTCTGATCAGAGACTATTTATATATTCCCGTTCGATTGTAACCCTTGGCTAAATGTACTACAAAACTGACTACGCCACCTAGGTTACTTCTCCACCCAGGAAAGTAAAAAAAAAATAAACCCCAAAGGAATTACAAAAATAAGAAGGACCCTGCTGGTTCAGATGGCGTCAAAGACAGAGACGTGACTTCAAAAAGTATACAAAGTTTATTTTGTACAAGGGACATTAATTTTAAAACATCTAAAAATAGGTCTCATACACAATTACCAATTAAATACCCACAGCAAATAAGAGACCGTAATTCATCCGCAATAGCTGAAGAGACAAACCACACAACAATCAGTGAACAAAATCAAAGCAAGTGATAAACAATTCAAAAGAAACCAAACAAAAAAAAGCAAATACACTCTCCTCTTCAGCTAAGCCTCATATCACAGGTCAAATCATTCACATGTGGACATACCTGGCAAATACAGTGTTCCAGATCAAAGAAAGGAAAAAAAGAAAGAAAAATACATCAACACAATTAATCTTTAAAATTGTTCCGGCTGCTGTTACAGACCAAACTTCTCGTTGGTCTAGTTCACTTTAATAGTCCATATAAAACACGCATGCCCAATAATTCAGCAACCTTCATACAGACCAGTCAGGGCAGAGATTGTGGAAGAGCTCGGTCACTACAGCGGTTCGAAACCGCAAACGTCCAATCACTACAGCCAGCCGACAAACAGCGACACCACGAGTATAGAACCCCTAAGAAAACAGCAGCTAGCGCTCTGGACCACACCTGAAATGATACAGTAACAGCACAAAATAGTGTATCAATTTCTAAAGAGTTCCCCCTTCAAGAATTAAGAAAGACCCCAATAATTTGTCTTACCTCAAAGTGAAAGATCAATTAGGCTACCGCTACAGTAAGCTTTATGCAACCTGCGCTCGCCACTGCACGCACATCCCTAATGACAACACATATTTAGACGGTGATCTATAACTGGAGAAGAGCAATAAGTCAAAGGACTCACCGGGGAATAGCTACAGGAAATATCACCATTTAGACTTTTGTTACACGCAGTACGGAGAAGAATGACAATGGTGCCTTTAGACAAACTTTTTATAGAGCCACCGGGACCCAACAAACCTCCCTAATTGAGCCACACAGGCAGGGACGTGCACAGGGGGGTTGCTCAGGTTGCCCGGGCAACTGCCCATATGCCCTTCTCGACTCAGGTTGCCCTTCCGAGGGGGAAAAAAAAATACTTCAATGGATGTGGAATTTCACGTAGGCCTAGACAAAAAAATAATATAAAAATCGCAAAGCCTCATTCACTTCCATTTGGGCACTGAAAGTGAAAGTCAAACTGTTTACGTGGCTGCAGTGCCGCACGCGACCATAGACTGCACTCGAACGCAAATTACTCAGGCCGCGCCTCCATCTCTTGTCGCGCGCTAATTAATACGAAGTCCATGACAAAATGAAGCGAAAGTATCCTTCTCACGAGAGTCACGAAGAGAGGAAGAAGAAAAACATGAGAGTGAATTGCGGGAACAGCAGTCAGGTAAACTTGTGTTCTCTCCTCTCTAGTTTGATGTCAGCAAGGTTTGATGGTTTTAAGTTTTGCTAACCTATCTGGGCAGGCAGTGCATCTCTTGCATCACTTTTTGCTTGACAAAAGTGAGAGTAAAATACCATTATTTATTACGTTTTGTTTTTGATAAACGACAAAGTGCAACAACAGTGTTTGTTTACTGCAGCTCGGAAAACATAACCGCGTCGCGTGTGTTCATATGCTCGTGCACGAAATGAAACTCGCATTTTTCTAGCAGAAATGTGGAGACCAGAAACTGTACAATACGTGAATGATGGCACTCCCAATCAAAGTACACATTATAAAGACACTGATTATCTAGTCTCCGTGTAGTTAAAAACTCTAAACAACTGCACTAATTATGCAAGATAGAAACCAATGTATTGGCAATTTGACATTGATTGACTGATTTATATTGAATTTAAAATGATGATTAGCTGGACATTCTGGTCAATATGAATGAAAATCCCTCAGTAAATAACCATCAATCAAGATTTGCTTCAACATGCATAAAAAAAAATTAAATAAAAATCAAAGGCTACTGATTCCGAAAATACCCAGGCTGTAGAGAGAACCAAAATTAATCCCAAAAGCCAAAGTTCAGGGTTGTACTTTATTATTTTCTTCTTATTTATGTTTACGTTAATATTCACTTGTTATCTTAACATTCTATAAAAATGTTTTATTCAGTAAATATTGTTTGTTTGAACCTCATTCTGTTCTATATTGTTGTACTCTTTGACTGTTTTGTTTAAAGGAGGGAGGATTGTATCGGGCGGAGTGGCAATGGCAAATGGTTTACATGGCTCACGGCATCACAGATCAGGTAGAGGGCCATTTAGCAGAATTTTGCTTAGGGCCCCATGCAGGGGGAGGTCAGGATTGGCAAAAAAGGATTGTATTTTTTCCCGAAATCTAAGCGTTTGTTATTTTTTCGAGTTTTTCCATTCAATCCAGATTATTTCTTTTCAAATAAATAAATAAATAATAATAATTTAAAAAAACAATAAACAACAATATGAGGAACTCTTTTGCTCATTTGTGTCATTTCTGACATTTTGCAATCTTTATAAATAAGACCATAAGATGAGGCATTGCGTTTGGACATAAACACGGTCAGATAAGGCAATTTGGAAGGGGGACAAATTCAACTGAATATATTCCTTCATATAGCCCGTGAGGGGGGAGGAGGAGGGGGGGGGGGCGCCCTTTTTTCAGGTCAGAGCAACTGCCCCTCAAAATTCCTGTGCACGTCCCTGCACACAGGTGTATTCCATATCATGCCGTGGCTCAATTCCGCTGGGCGTGTCTTCCCATCAAAACAACTCAGAAACTCTTACCCGGTCACACAAACATGTACGGCTGAATGACATTCAAAAGAGCAGGTCTCTCACTCTCTCAGCCCTTCTGCTTACCGACTGCCCTAGGTATGTCTAGGTGCCCAAGTTACGCCCTCATCCAAAGGCAGGGCGGGGATATGCGGCTCATTTGCATTTAAGGTCGTATAGACCAAAACAGCTCTAGCCAATCTCTTCGCTTTTTTAGTTAGTTTTTTTTTGTAGTGTGGACAGACAAATTGCTTGTCTCTGAAATTTAATTCAGATTAAATTTGTCTGATTAGGACAAGGTGTAAATTTTCAAAAAAAATAAAAAATAAATAAAAAATAGTACAATTACATGTATGTCAGTTTGGAAAAAAATACACGAAAAGGCTTGTACAGAAAGAAAAAAGCGAAACCTTTGGGCCAATTAGTGAAACACCTAAACCGAATCCAAACATAAGCAGCATGAACAAGGTGTTTATGCATTCATACGTGTGTTAACCAGGACTGAAAGTGACCACATCTGCACGTTTATTAATCGCCACGAGTTGACCAACATAATGCATCAACATAGCAGGAAGAAAGAAAGAAAGAAAGACATGCTGGATTGAGAGACATTTCTAGGAAGATACAACTGAACCATTTTCCCATATTGTTTCATTTTTGATCAAAATGCACATATTATCAGTAAAATAATCATGTTTTTTGTCTGAGATTAGCTCATGGAGGACTTGTTATCCTCTCGGTGACAGAAGCTTTTACTCAGTATCGACCCGATCTGCTTGTAAAGTCATTACACCAGAACTGATGCAGTAAATTAAATCAGAAGATCAGATCAAATGCTCTTCCTGAAACCTGATCGAGTGCATTGTGATGTTTCTCAAGTGTTCTCTGTTAACAGAATGAGAATATGAATGCACTTTGACAATTAATAACACAATATAATCCAATGTTTGAATGCATTCAATTTCATTTTATATACGGTGTAAAATAAAAAAAATATATACAACAAAGGGTTATAGGCATCATCTCATTAAATATGCACAATTTTACATATATTTTTGGTAGATAGATTTGATAAAGCCAGGTGCACAATTATTTTTTTATTTTGTTTACACACAAGATGGAAAAAAAAATGTTTAGAGGGATTTCAGGCTATGCTTTCATTACATCAAAATATACTGTCCATACCCTTCAAAAAACGATTTTCACCATATTTTTTTTATTAAAATGTCACATAAATCAGGCCAGGAATGATTTATTAACAAATCCCTCTGAAAATATTTTCAGAATACTGCAGGTCCGGTCCGAAATCAGTTTTTTTTTTTTTAATTTAAATTTTTAATTGAAGCTCCAAAAGTCTGTCACTTAGGAGTCTGAACCCAGTGTCATCTTGACATGCTTGATTTGTGAATTTTTTTCACAGCAAAACTCTTGTCGGTAGACATGAATGTGGAAAATAGCCGTTTTTCATGTTTAAACAATGTATAATAACAATTTATAATAAACACACACACCGCTGGATTACAAAAACACTTGTAGATTGAACCTGATTTGTGAAAACTTTTACAGAACACTTTGGGTCAGTTAACCCTTTCCTGAGTGGTTAACTTAACCATTCTGATTTACAAAGGAACTGTGATTCACATTCTCATGAAATGAACAGTTTTATTATAATGTCAGTGTAACAGGGCTGAGAAACCGATTCACAAGATACAAATAGCTTGGTATGATTAAAAAAAATAGTTCAGTTTAAAATTATGTAGGTATAACAAATGTTAAGAATGAATCAACCTTGTAATTAACACAAGAGAGAGAATGAAGGGCACTTTATGCCACTTTGAGTGATTTATTGCCCTCATAAAAATAAGCCCCGCCCCCTTTTTTACCCCTCCCGCTCACTTCCGGTCTGACCGCGTGACCGTGGGAAATTCCCACGGTCTCCCCTCCTCTTCCCACCCACCAACACCCCTCACCACCACCACCACTTCTGGACTGGTCACGTGATCGTGGGAAAATTTTCCCACGATACGGAACCCCTCACCACCACCAATTCCGCTTCTGGAGAGGTCATGTGATCGTGGGAAAATTATCCCACGAACCACATTTGATGATGTACTTTTACACAATTACACACAGTTTAAAAGTATTAAATAATATTGATTATAATAATAATTATCGATATTCAAACACTAAAATGTTAAATTGTTTAGACGTAAAATAAATAATTAATAAACGTTATCAAAATGTGTATTAAAACAGCGTGTATTTAAATTACATCAAACAATTATTAAAGGATATCAAAACTTAAAAACATAAAAACTGACTTACGTTCTGTTTTGTTGGTGAAAGAAGAACAAAATTATCCCGTTTAAAGATTAATCAGCTCCAAAGATTTATCCGGGTTTAAAGATCCGACAGCAGCGGTTATCCAAAAGATATATCCAAAACTTTAGAGATATTCCAAAAGTTATCCGGTTCAAAGTTGTGTAAATGTAATCCCGGGAGCCCAAGAAAGCACGTCCTAACAGACCGAAGTCAGAGAGAGCAATGACATCTCGAACCTCTGTACTGTGACCAGACTCAGGCTCCGCCTCTTAGATCCCTCCCACAACACGTGATGAAGATGGGCGTGGAAATAGAAAGTTCCCACGCCTCTTCACGCAGGATTAGAGGAGGAGCGTCCTTGTAGCTCCTCCCAATTCTACAACCATTAATACCCAAAAATGTACAAAATGGTGGAAAAACAATACATTTTCAATCTTTAAGGACGACATAAAACAAATAGGTTTAGTGATTTTTATTAAAAGAAAAATCTTTTACACAGACTTGAAGTTGTACAAACAATATTTAAAACTATAACAAATATTACAAGTTTCAAATACAATAACGTTGTAATATCTTTTAGTGTTCTATTAAAAAAGTTTTCTATAATACATTTGTTATATTAGTAATATCTTTTAGTGTTTCATTAAAAATACACGGCTTCATATATATTTTATGTTAAAAACCTTTAAAACAGTTTAAAAATGCATTAAAAAGTCAAAGATCGGACATTTTACAGAAAAAAGTCAAACAAGTGGGTTTTTCATTAAAGAAAAATGTTTTTCTAAATCATTTTTAAAAGACTTACGTTTTACAAAACAATATTTAAAACTATAACAAATATTACAAGTTTCAAATACAATAACGTTGTAATATATTTTAGTATTCTATTAAAAAAGTTTTCTAAAATACATTTGTTATATTAGTAATATCTTTTAGTGTTTCATTAAAAATACACGGCTTCATATATATTTTATGTTAAAAACCTTTAAAACAGTTAAAAATGCATTAAAAAGTCAAAAATCGGACATTTTACAGAAAAAAGTCAAACAAGTGGGTTTTTCATTAAAGAAAACTGTTTTTCTAAACCATTTTTAAAAAGACTTACGTTTTACAAAACAATATTTAAAACTATAACAAATATTACAAGTTTCAAATACAATAACGTTGTAATATCTTTTAGTGTTCTATTAAAAAAGTTTTCTAAAATACATTTGTTATATTAGTAATATCTTTTAGTGTTTCATTAAAATACACTGCTTCGTATATATGTTATGTTAAAAACCTTTAAAACAGTTTAAAAATGCATTAAAAAGTCAAAGATCGGCCATTTTACAGAAAAAGTCAAACAAGTGGGTTTTTCATTAAAGAAAACTGTTTTCCTAAACCATTATTTTTTAAAAGACTTATGTTTTACAATACAGTGTTTAAAACTATAACAAATATTACAAGTTTCAAATACAATAACGTTGTAATATCTTTTAGTGTTCTATTAAAAAAGTTTTCTAAAATACATTTGTTATATTAGTAATATCTTTTAGTGTTTCATTAAAAATACACGGCTTCATATATATTTTATGTTAAAAACCTTTAAAACAGTTTAAAAATGCATTAAAAAGTCAAAGATCGGCCATTTTACAGAAAAAAGTCAAACAAGTGGGTTTTTTCATTAAAGAAAACTGTTTTCCTAAACCATTATTTTTTAAAAGACTTACGTTTTACAAAACAGTGTTTAAAACTATAACAAATATTACAAGTTTCAAATACAATAACGTTGTAATATATTTTAGTGTTCTATTAAAAAAGTTTTCTAAAATACATTTGTTATATTAGTAATATCTTTTACTGTTTCATTAAAAATACACGGCTTCATATATATTTTATGTTAAAAACCTTTAAAACAGTTTAAAGATCGGCCATTTTACAGAAAAAAAGTCAAACAAGTGGGTTTTTTTCATTAAAGAAAACTGTTTTCCTAAACCATTATTTTTTAAAAGACTTACGTTTTACAAAACAGTGTTTAAAACTATAACAAATATTACAAGTTTCAAATACAATAACGTTGTAATATCTTTTAGTGTTCTATTAAAAAAGTTTTCTAAAATACATTTGTTATAATATCTTTTACTGTTTCATTAAAAATACACGGCTTCATATATATTTTATGTTAAAAACCTTTAAAACAGTTAAAAGATCGGACATTTTACAGAAAAAAAGTCAAACAAATGGGTTTTTCATTAAAGAAAACTTTAGAGATATTCCAAAAGACCTCATGAGGAGCCCCAACGAAACACCTCCGTTCGGGTCAGCGGGAGAAAACGATAATGGTTGTTTTCAATGTGTGAGCGGAGCCACACGCAGACTCCTCCCACGACACTCCCACATCACATGACCCTCTGTGCATGCGGTATCCATACGTACAACACGTCCACCCCCAACGTCATACGGCGGACTGTTTTAAAAAACGTCCGTTCAGGACGGAGCATGAAACTTAAATGAGAGAATTAACGCCTTGCAATGAGGCGCGCTAACCACGCCTCCTCACACGCCCCGTAGAAGACGCACGTGCGGCGGATTGGTCCACGCTCTATTCACGCCCCTGAGCGTTCGACAGATTGGACCTCGCTTCATAGGGACACACGTAAACACCTCCCATATTCCGACAGCGGCTGTTTCAAAAAGCCAAAACCTCACAGACTGCAGACAGTGTGTATTTTAAGGATCAGCTCCACGGATTGAATTTTGGATGGATTATTTCGGATTCACACAGGTGTTCAGGGCCGCCAAAGCACATCGCTGGATCTATACGGATTTATT
The DNA here is from genome assembly GCF_988280905.1 of Pimephales promelas. Lineage (NCBI taxonomy): Eukaryota > Metazoa > Chordata > Actinopteri > Cypriniformes > Leuciscidae > Pimephales > Pimephales promelas. Next base: position 43,746,424 of record NC_142771.1, read on the forward strand.
ATTGTGTTAATTTGGGTAAATCAAAGTCGAGTTCATCGGATTATCGACATTGTTCAGCGTGTGGAAATATGTGGATTTATCATCATGTTTGTTCATTCTGAATCACGAAAACAGTTCATTGGGTTTTGAGGATTATGCCGTATTTCTTGTGGAATATCATGCATTCATCACAAGGAAATCCGAGACATGAAGTTTTATAATTTCAGCAGTGAGGATTATGTGCTTTATCAACGCTGTGTACACCTGTGGAAATATGAGAATGTATCAATGACCTCCTCAGCACACTGTTCATTGGATTATGTGTTTTATCACCGATCTGTTCATTCATAGCGTCTGATCCACAAAACGTGTCATTTGGTGTTTTATCAGCGTCCTCCCCAGCGCAAGGAAATATTTTATTAACGGCCTCCTCAATATTACGTCTGACCGACAAAACACGTCATGGAATGTTTTATCAGCGTCCTCTTCGGCGCGAGAAAATATGTGGATTTATCATCAGGTTTGTTCATTCTGAATCACGAAAACAGTTCATTGGATTACCAACATTGTTCAGCGTGTGGAAATATGTGGATTTATCATCAGGTTTGTTCATTCTGAATCACGAAAACAGTTAATTGATTTTGAGGATTATGCCGTTTCTTGTGGAATATCATGCATTCATCACAAGGAAATCCGAGACATGAAGTTTTATAATTTCAACTGATCTGAGGAGGGCGCAACGTTAACTGGATGTAAACAGAGAACTTGTAACGTCTTTTAAACACAGGAGGAGAATCGTGAAAGCATTCTGAACAACATCTGATAAGGTAACAAATATTATACAAATATTATTTTGACGTTATTATTATTTTTATTCATTTGATTGTTATATATATATTAATGCTATGGGGCTGTAGTCATTACCTTTAAATTCAGTAATATCCTATACTAAATCTAAACTACATATCATTTGAAGTCTGACTATCTCTAGTTTTTCATATTTGTTTCATTGTTATTGTTTTTTATTAATTTGACTATTATTTCTATTACAACATGAACTGGTGCTTGCTATCCTTAACACCGGAGGAGAATTGTGAAATACAACATGAACAACAGCTGATAAAGGTAGCAATTAGCAATTGATTTGACTTTATTCACCTGACTGCTATATTATTGGTGTGAACTGTAGATCATCTTTATATTCAATAATAATGTATTCTAACTCCAAACTACATATCATCTGAAATCTCGCTAAGTCGCTATCTCTAGTTTTAATATTTGATGATTACTTTTATTAGTTTGATTGTTTTTATTAATTTGACCGTTATTTCTATAACAGGATGTTGTTAACCGCGCTGAAGGACAATCGAGAAACCCCTGACAGCAGCTAATATTGGTAACAAAGCACCTTTTAAATGAATGTTATCCAGATTATCAATGGAAAAGACACAACGCAAGGTATGCGATATATCATAATCACTGATTTCTTTTATATTAATTTGAATGTTATTATTTTTATTCATTTGACTGTTATTTTACAGATGTTATTTGTATTAATAGTATGGGTTGTTGTTATTAAAACCTCTTCAACGGCATCACTCCCATCGATGGGATCCATCCCCAAAACCATTACCTATTTAAATTCAGTAATATCCTATACTAAAGCTAGACTAATCTTAAACAAACCACATATCATTTGAAATCTTACAATCTCTAGTTTTTCATATTTGACTGATTGTTTTTATTAATTTGACTGATTTGTATTACCGGCATGGTTTGTTGTTAAACATTACCCATCAGCTATTACTATTATCAGAGACCATTACACGTAATAAGAGGACCTTCACATTGCACAACAGATCAATCGTGAAAAGTTTCAGACTTGTGTACAATAAGCGAGTACTCCAACCAGATTATACGACCTTGCCTTACGGGTTTTAACAATACTTTGAAAATGTGTGAAACAGGTGTTTTTGACTGCAGACTGCAACACCCATTTTCGGCTGTTATTAGTGGTCCAAGCAATAGCGGGAAGACTTTTTTTGTAAAGACTCTAATGTATAATTCGGACAAAATGTGTTCTGTGAAGTTTGATAATTATGTGTACATTTATACATGCTGGCAGCCTTTATATGATGAGCTGTTACATGCTTTTGATATTAAATTCATTGAAAACATCCCAAAGAAATTGGATGATGATTCATTATTCCCACCTGGTAAAAGATCCCTATTAATTTTGGACGACGTTATGGGTCAAGCAGCGTCCAATTCTGAAGTCGAGAAGATTTTTACGCAATACATCCATCATAAAAATATGAGTTGTTTGCTACTGATACAGAATCTATTTTTCCAGGGTAAATCTACCAGAACAATAGGACTTAATACAAATTATTTAATAATATTTAAAAACCCCCGAGATAAGCAACAGATAGGTGTTTTGGGTCGTCAGATGTTTCCCGGTAATACAAAGTTTTTTATTGAAGCTTACCAGGATGCAACTAGTCTTCCTTTCAGCTACCTACTAATAGATTATAAAACACAGACTCCTGAAAGATTTCGACTCAGAACAGATTTACTGTCTGACTATCCTGTGGTCTACGTCCAGAAGGGAGTTTAAAATGAGTTCGAGACTTTCCAGAAATCTTTACCTTTTAAAGTTATTATACAAGAGCTCGCCCAAACAACGGAAGGTTATTTTGCATTCAGCCCCTGACGAACTCATACTGGCTCTGTGTGAAGTGGCCCTCAATATTCTTCACGGCAAGATCCCTCTAACTGCAAAACAGCTCGGATCTTTAAAAAGGAGAAAGACCGAAATAAAATACGTTGCTAATAAAAAGATCAATATTGCAAGAAAAAGACGTATGATTAACCAAAAAGGTGGCTTTTTACTACCTCTCCTAAGCATAGGTTTACCTTTCATAACTAGCCTGATAACTAGAAACTGAATCTGAAGAGAAAAAATGCAGCATACTGAAAAATTGTATCTTGTACCAAAGCATCAAATGGATAGACTAAGGAATGCGCCGCCACGTGAAAATATCAATACGTCCGTGGAGGAAAACCTGGATTCATCTATAAGGGAGATATTACAAAGACATGACCTGGGTCCACATGAAAAAGCAAAACTATACACACACATGTTACAGAGATTTCTGTCTGTGTCAAAGCATAACGATGTGGAGAGCAACGCTTTAACGTTAACAGTGCCGAGTCAGGATGGCGAAAATGAAGAAGCACCCATCACTGAAGACGTAATCGTATCAGAGGTGCTAAACAACGTCCCTCAGAGAAGCTTGAAAAATGTAAAATACATTTTGGATAAAATGTCTAAGGCCAAACAGTTGTCTTCATGGACAGACGCCGGTGAATTTGTTTATAAAGGGAAAATCATTGCAGGATCTCATATGCTTGATCTGTTGAAAAGCGTAACAATGCCTCAAACGATACATGACAAACGTAGACCGACAGGATGGAATGAATTTCTCGAAGCGTTTTCCTCTTTAAACATACCTCACTCAACTATAAGTAACCATCATGTTAAATGCTTGATTGATTCACTTAAAAGAAAAACAACAGGGAATAGTTTTGAAGATGTACCGAGAAGGTCTTTGAAAAAACGAAGACATCGTAACACACCACCACGTCCCTCTTCAGACACATCTGATAAGTCACCTAAATTAGATGCAAAACAATGGCTAGATTTTTAACAATTATTTGCATCGATATAATTGGAGATGTTTATCTGTTTTACAAATATTATTGAATGTAAATTTGTGTATATCATAATTATGTAAGTGTATTTTTAAGTTGTATACTAATGTCTGATACCAATAAAAGAAAAAGAAAACGTTTAATCTGTTTCACAAGTTTGTTTATTCATCACACACACATAAACAATACATCACATTAATACGTCTGAAATGTTTTACCGGACTGTACACACTGAATGCATTTAAATGTTTTACCGTTACAGAGACTAGGTTTCAATTTTTTCACAAAGAGAGAGACCATGACATCATTTTTTAACAAATCATTATGGTACATTTTTATAATATTCTCATATTCATAACCTCTTGATATATAATACAGAAAAAACACACAATGTTGTCCGCAGGTATCAGAAGTATAATCTTGAACTTGTTTGCCCGAGTACTGAACGACCGTAGAATTGTTTTTTAGAAAGTTATGAAAAGATGCAGGAAAGCAATCTGCATCCGGTGCGTTACCAAAGCTGTCAAAAAAACAGGCGACGCCATCTCGACGTATGTATATGGCAATCCAGTGTTCCCCCGGTTCGTCTGAAGATTGTGTATTCGAAATTAGCATGCAAGGGGTATCCTTTAAAGGGTCTTCGGGTAGGTAATCGCACGGTAGTACACCTAAAAAATTTGTGTTACAGGAAATTTTATCCATCAGTCCCGTCAGTTGCACGGTATTCATTACAGCTGTATTCAGTAGTGCTCTGCGAACACCTGTCTCCGATTTGATATCTCTATAATAGAGTCAAAGACTGAATATATTAAAATGTTAATTGGTTGTGCGAGGGGTACTCTGAAGCGTGCTTCTAATCTAATATTTCCTGATCTAATCAATGAAACGTGTTGACCACATTCCTCGTCGGGTGTCAGATTAAAGGCATAGAGAGTGTATCCGTGTAGGAAATCTTCACGATCTATGATCATAGACTGATTCTTTAGATGCCGACCCGTGGCTGTCACTAGTTGATAAAACTCTCTCACGGCAGACCCGTTATTATATTCTGGTTGAAAGGGACGCGAAGGGACCTGGGTCCCGTCACAGGTCAGACTCAAATATTCAAGGTCAAAATGTTTAAAGGCAAAAGGATTCCTGTCATAAGCACCAGAAAAGGCGGTGTTTTCCGTCATGGCCAAAATGATGGATTTCGGTAGCGGCCCGAGGAAGAGATTTTCATGGTTAGATACACGTGCTCCTGCCGGTACGGAGAAATTTTTCACACAGACTCTATCTATGGGATATTTAGCTGTGGTCGAGAGAAGAGCTTGCGCATGTCCCAAACGCACTGCAGGGGATACGGTGACTCTTTTCACAAAAAGTGAAGCCGACAGTATATTAAGCTTATAATTGATGGCGTCACTACGTATCAGACAGAACTCGTCTTTCGCACGAGTTAACCGAATCCGTATATCCACTCCGTTCAATAATAATTTAGACTGAAAGAAGATGTCGCTGTGAATTGGAGCTAGTAGTTCTACAACACTACTGGCATTTGTGAACGCTGCTCTCTTTGTTAATCCCGCGTTCGCCCCTCCAGGATCCGTAGCATCTATGTGAGCCGAAGAATCTTTGTAGAATAAACCCGCTGAAAAGTTACTCTCGAGAGTGTCTTTTCCATAATTAACGAGGGCCTCAAAGAGACACCTGTAGGGATGCGTATTACTACTGTTACTGACGAGCCGGTCAGCTAAAGAGACGTCAACCTGTGAGAAAATCGTCGATCCAGGGTAATTAATTAAAGCCACAGGCGCTCCGTCAGGAATGTCATTTCCGTTCGGTAGGGTTATTTTGACGCGCGTATATAGGAGCGTGTTATTCAGATCTGTGTAATCTTCACCGGCCCCCGCTATAAAGAATTCGATGGGTGATGCGTCTGTTAAAGCTGACACGGGGCTTATCTCCACATACATATTTTTTTCAATAGCTGTTTGTGTCAAAGGGACCGTAAACAGATCCAGCTCTGATTTAATGCACTCATCAGACATACAGTGTAGCAGAGACATTTTTAGAAAATAGTGATACCCCGTCTTTTTAAATCTGCAGATCTTTTCACCCGTTTCGTGCTAGTTCTTCGCTTGCTTTTTGTAACTGAGCGTGTTTTGCTAGAACGGCTGGTCTTCTTTACAGCAAGGACACGCCCTCTTCTCATACGGGTACCCGGTGGTTTACGTGACATCACCATCAGGCCATGGCCTTCCTGTCCATTTTCATCATTATTATTATAAGACTTTGTTAGAGCACTGGTGACAACATCACTCATTATGTTTTTAGCGGCTGACTTTAGATGTGGTTTTGCTATACTGATCCCCCTTCTAAAAAAAGGCATTGCCATTCGAAAAAGGCCTTTAAAAAGACCACCGATTCCTGAAGCAAAACCGGAGCCGTACATAACTCCGCCCCCTGCGTAACCCGGAAGGCCGTTACCTGCCTGAGCCCTGTAGTATGATATGTAGCGTTCGGGATCCACTTTGTACGGTGCGTGATGAGCCATTTTAAAACGGTTGGTGTTTCACAGGTCTAAAATGTAGTTTGGTAACAACCTTTCCGTAGGTGAAACGTACGTCCTGGTTTAAATCGTCTTTTACATCAACAGAGATCTCTGAGATGCAGCTCTTATTAACACGTACGTAATGAGCTTTGTCGTATCTGACACTGACTGTTTTGTTAGTCTCACCATCTATATATACAGTTGCTAATAAAGGTACATAGGCATCCCCAACCGCTTGATAGTCGATTATGTCCGTGTATACATATAGCGTGTAGAATCCGGCATTTATATCAGCCTGGAATGGCGCATATGTGATGTACGTGTCTTGATGTTCACCCGAACTGTTTACAGTTTCTATAGAAACCCCTGGTTTTAAACCTAGGATGATTGCTAGTTTGCCATAAAATGTCAACGAAGTCCCTGGGGGCGCTTTGAGAAATACCTTATTCTTTATACGGTCGTAGGCGAGACGTACCCTCTGGGGGAGAGTGACATTTATATCCCTGAGCAAAATGGGTACATCCTCAAAATACCCGCATTTTAACGTATTCCGACTCGTTGATAATTTTAGAGCATCCTGAAACGCATCGCCTCTTACATCGCTCAGTTCGTGGTTATTCTGTAGTAGACGTTGATCACAGACAATAATAAAAACAGAGTCATCCTCATTAAATGTATACCACGTCAATGGATATTCAAATTCAACCAATGCCACCTCCCACAGACCTTTTAAATTTATACTTCTAGCCAATCTAGTTCTGTAATTAGATATTTTGTTATCAGGGTAGATGTTCATCGAAGCGTTGCACGGAAGCGTGACGTAGAATCCTTCCTCGGCCATGGTAATTATTTAATGACGTCTGTCATGAATTCACTAAGGCTTTAACGGACCCTGTAGATCCATCACCTCTTTTTCAGCTATCCAACTGTTAAATTTGGAGGGCCAACCCCACCATTTGACTAGGACGTACGTGACTTTTCCACGTTTTTGTTTATGCAAAATCTTCTCAATCTTAAATGTTTTATCATCACTAACAATAATTTTCTGTAGTTCTTCCTCATAAAAACATCCATCGATGATTTCACCATCTAAGTCTTGTAACCGGTATACGGGAGGGACACGTGGAATGCATGCGGTTATGGTGAAGTATTCCTCCGTATAATTCTGCTCATACCCCTTAGTAAATATGCCTCGGACTTTAGAGACTCTAACAACGTCCCCTACAGAGTATTTAAAGACGGGTGTCTCTTTACGTATTTTACCGTATAAATTATTAAACACTACCGTCTCATTTTCTTTATGAACGTCCAGGGGGCGCATTTTGATGGATTTGTGATAACTACAATTATAACCCTCTGTCAGGTCTTGCAGTATATCGCAGTAACGTTTGGAGTTTACAGCCGTTAAAAACTTCCACATCCGTCCTTTTAGAGTTCTATTAAACCTCTCGACTACACACGCTTTTAAATCGGTTGCTGTGGCAAAATGATGTATGCCATATTTTTTCATCAGTAGTTGAAAATGTTTATTGAAAAACTCTGTCCCCTTATCTGTTTGCAACTTTATCGGTACGCGTCCTTCTTTCAAGATAGATTCGAAAGCTTTAGTCACCTCCGGACCCGTCTTATTTTTCAATGCGCGTGTCCATGAGTACTTGCTGAACACATCGATAACTGTAAGAATAAATTTAATATTATCGTTCTCTTTTGAGTATGCGGTCATATCGACCAAGTCAGCCTGGAATTGATGATCCTTACCGTATACGACTACACGGTTCCGTTTATAATTTATTGGTGCAGTCTTGTGTAACGTTTATACGTCCTCTTTGGACAACCATTCGTTAATATCCTTATCATTTAATTTTACGCCGTATTCCTGTAACACAGCCTGTTTTAATCTGTCCTTACCGCCAAAAGCTCCGGGGCTTGAGGGGTTATAGTAAACTTTTTTCATTAGCTCTGACATGTTACTATCTCTGTCACTCTTCATAAAATAATGACCCGTTGTCTTGATGTCACACAGATTTTTATTTCAGATATCTACACGGATCATCCGAACATCAAAATAAAATTTACACACATTTCAAAATTTTTCTCCAACATGTATTCAACTAAAATATCAATCATTTTACAAACATCGGGGTATTCATTCCTTGACAATTTACAAACATCAGTCACATACGTACAAAGACATAATATATTTCCTATTCTAAGAGATTCCTTGCATTCAGGCATCAGTTCAAGAATGTTGTTGATAGTCGTGCAAGATATGTGTTTGACGGACATGTTTATCATATTATTCCATTGATTTGATATTCCCCTTACAGCGTTCATCTGATTCGATAAATTTGTCAGACGTTTATCAACCATAGTAACGTTATCACCTGTTGCATGATTATCATCGATAATCTTGTACAGCAAGTTTGATATCACACGTTTTACATATGATTTAAAGAAATGTTTGGCTATCCAGGAGGTGCAGCAGTTTCCCATCTTCAAACTGAGGTAGAATCGAGGTTTTCAGCATCAACGTGTTTCCAGTTGTCAACAGCGTTGTATACGATCTGTTCACAGCTTTCGTCGACTAGCTTCTGCCTGATAGATGCCAGATGCTCCACAATGTACATCTCATCTTTGAGCTCAAACAAAATGGTCTCCACAGCTCCCTGAATTCTTTGCAGGTGTGGGGTAGCCCCGTACAGATTCAAAGCCTGAGCTAAGATAGTTTTCAGCTCAGGTTTGAGGAGTTTCAGACGGATTTCGTCAAAACAATTGTAAAAATAATATGGTGTAGGCTCAAACAGGCACGAATGTCTTGTTTGGGACGGATGGTCTACGGTACATCCAACGCAATCCTTCTTCATTTGCTTATCAATCAGATATTCCAGTATGATGGTAACAACTGCTTTTATAATCCGGTGCCCAGTATCACCAAGGCACCCGTCCAACTCGTCACTAGATGTGGTGCCTGGAGTCTCGGCTGCAACAGTAGCTGCAGCAGCAGCGGCAGCACAAACGCCAGTCCCGTAGCTCGTGAGGAATGCGAGATTGTGAAATCCAAGTTCCGTACAAAATTTATTTAGCCAGTCGATGCTTTGGTGGGGGTATCCGTTTGTAGCATATCCACCAGCAGATCCGGAAGGGGGGATTGGTGAGGTGATATCCTCTTGAGACATGTTGAGTGTTTTGAGATAGAATGACTGCGTGGGATGGTATTAATGGTTGTAGAATTGGGAGGAGCTACAAGGATGCTCCTCCTTCTGTCCTGTATGAAGAGGCGTGGGAACTTTCTATTTTCACGCCCCTCTTCATCACGTGTTGTGGGCGGGTTCTAGGGGTGGAGCTTACGTCTGGTCAGTGTGTGACTGCCAGAAGCTTCATTCTAACTTTGGGATTGTAAGAGTACGGATGTGTTTCGCTGGGCTCCCGGGATTACATTTACACAACTTTGAACCGGATAACTTTTGGAATATCTCTAAAGTTTTGGATATATACCTTTTGGATAAAGCGTTGCTGTTGGATAAATCTTTGCTGATGGATCTTTAAACCCGGATAAATCTTTGGAGGTGATTAATCTTTAAACGGGATAATTTTGTTCTTCTTTCACCAACAAAACAGAACGTAAGTCAGTTTTTATGTTTTTAAGTTTTGATATCCTTTAATAATTGTTTGATGTAATGTAAATACACGCTGTTTTAATATGCATTTTGATAACGTTTATTAATTATTTATTTTTACGTCTAAACAATTTAACATTTTAGTGTTTGAACATCGATAATTATTATTATAATCAATATTATTTAATACTTTTAAACTGTGTGTAATTGTGTAAAAGTACATCATCAAATGTGGTTCGTGGGATAATTTTCCCACGATCACATGACCTCTCCAGAAGCGGAATTGGTGGTGGTGAGGGGTTCCGTATCGTGGGAAAATTTTCCCACGATCACGTGACCAGTCCAGAAGTGGTGGTGGTGGTGAGGGGTGTTGGTGGGTGGGAAGAGGAGGGGAGACCGTGGGAATTTCCCACGGTCACGCGGTCAGACCGGAAGTGAGCGGGAGGGGTAAAAAAGGGGGCGGGGCTTATTTTTATGAGGGCAATAAATCACTCAAAGTGGCATAAAGTGCCCTTCATTCTCTCTAACACACTTGGATAAGAAATATACAAATAAACTTTAATTCTACATTTTCATTTCTCAAAGTACTCTATCTTTCACAATAAGGCATTAAAACAACATCACTGTCTTTAGTTGGCCCTTTTAAAGAAACTTTTATTAACAAAATAGCATAATATTACTTTTCATTACAGCATCGTGTCATCAATACACAACACAAAATGTGCAAAGCCATGGACTGGGTCACTGACTCCTTCAGGGTCAGATTCGTACATTTTGAATGTGCCCATGCAAGCAGATATCACACTGTAATAAGAAAATGTTTGAAATATTTTAATCATGATTTGTTGTTGTTGTGTTTATAAAAAAATATGGCAGACAAATATATAAATAACTTCATACTCACCCACAGTGCATTCTCAGCGATCTCTTTGAAGACTGGCAAACACTTTCAATAGGCTCTGTCACACAATCAAGAGTCAATTTTAAAACTCACTTTATAACAGCAGTCAATATTGAAGAATTTATTTTCTCTTTTAAATTAAATTACCATTAAGGTAACACTTTATAACGATGGCAGTTCATTTGATTTTATTATTTAAACTTTAATAAACAGTTAATTAATAATTTATAAAGCATTATTAGACATTAATAAGCAAATTATAAATACAGCAAATGCTTTATTCTTGATCTAAGCATATGTATTTAATGCGTTTAATAATGGAATTTTCATTATTAAAGATCAATTTATCATTTTTAATTGAAGTATTGTATTATTTACAAAGAAGTTATTTAAGAGTTGTCAGTGGTGCAAGTGTAAGCAAATTATTACTAAACTATTTAAATGTACATTCATACATCTTATTATTCAGACATACAGTAATAGTTACTGTGCTAATAAATGCTTTATTAACACGTATTTCAGGGTTAATTCAGGCAGTTGTAAAGCATTTAGTAGTGGTCAACCGATATTTGTAAGCCAAAGTGAGGCCTGTTCATGCCTTGTAAAGGCTCATTTAGATATATTCAGTATTATTTTGTTGTGTTTGTTTTCTTTTGATAAGCTCACAAAAATAGTTTACCACTACTTGACCACTACTTTAAACAAGTTGCTTTACAACAACCCAAATTAACCCTGAATTACAATAGAAATACGTGTTAATAAAGCATTTATTTACACACTAAGTAACTATTACTATGTCTGAATAATAAGATGTAAGAATGTACATCTAAATACTTTATTAATCATTTACTTACACTATATGAGAACCACCGACAACTCCTAAATAACTGGTTTGAAAATAGTGCAATACTGCATTTTGAAATGATAAATTGAACATTAATAATGAAAATATTTTCATTATTAATGTTCAATTTATCATGCTTATAAATCAGGAATAAAGCATTTATTGCTGTATTTACAAAATGCTTATTAATCTGCAAATGCTTTATAAATTATGAACTAACTGTTTACTAATGCTTAATTAATGATTAATAGAGTGCAGTTACTATATATAGTTATACCAAAGTTACTGTTAATACCCGAAGAAGCAGCTGCCATCTGTTGCCTAATTTCAGATATTGCCTCCAGCCTTGCCTCGATGGATGAATGGTTTGGTACAGCCAACCCGAGTATCACCTCACCAAACTGAAAGTAACAACAGAAAAAAGCCATTACCCCATATAGAAAATTTACAATTTCTGTCCACAGGACTATGTACATTTATGTAAACAAAATAAATAAATAAATAAAATCTATACCTTCATAACAAAAACCCTGCAACTACATCCATCCTGCTGGTTTGTGTGTTTAAGTTTCATTGGCCTCCATCTGATCTCACACCAATCTTTTCTGCCAAGAATAGATAGATAGATAGATAGATAGACTTTAATTGTCATTGTACAGTTGTGCCATACAACGAAATTTGCTTGTGCAACCTCTAAAACAACACTCACTTTCACAAACACACTCATATAAAAATAAAAATATATCCATTAAAACACATCCTATTGCATAAAATCCCTATCTAGAAAGTGCAGCTGTGCGACTTGGGGGTGGAGAAGCATGATTGTTCAGTTCTGTAATGGCCCTGAGGAAAAAACTGTTCTTTAGCCTGGAAGTGCGTTCTCTAAGAGCCCGATACTGCCTGCCAGAAGGAAGCAGGGAGATGAGATGGTTTGAGGGGTGTGTCTCATCCTGCATAATATATAATGTGCTCTGCGTAAGCAGCGGATCTTAAAGATATCGTCCAGTGGATGCAATAAACAACCCGGTCTCATCCCAAATCGTCATATAACTGACGTTTTGGGACGTCTTTTGACCATCCGTCAATATTCGCCTTTTTAGGGCCCCCTTAAACGTCGGTAGATGAGGTTATGGGATCCTAACTCTACCCCATACCTAAACTTAACCCTAAACCTAACCCGTCACCTAACTGACGTTAAAGGTAAAGCGTCAGTTGTATGACAGCCCGGGATCGCCATCTACCGACGTTTAAGGGGGCCCTAAAAAGGCGGATATTGACGTATGGTCAAAATACGTCCCAAAACGTCAGTTATATGACGATTTGGGATGAGACTGTGTTACAATAAAAGTCCAATCATTTTTTCAGCAGTTTTTGTAATCCGGTTAAGGGATTTCCTGTCCTTCTCTGTACAGTTGGCATACCATGCAGTCATACAGGAGGTTAAAACACTCTCAATGGAGCATTGATAAAAGGTCTTAAGCAGCTCAGCAGAGAGATTGCTCTTTTTTAGTAGTCGTAAAAAGTATAGCCGCTGTTGCGCCTTTTTGACCATATGTGTTGTATTTATCTCCCATTTAAGGTCCTCTGAGATCATAATTCCCAAAAATGTAAAACTGGAGACCTTTTCCACTTCCTCGCCATTCATGATGAGGGGTCGAGGCACCTCCTTACACCTTCTGAAGTCAACTGTAATCTCCTTTGTTTTCTTGACATTCATGGTCAGATTGTTGTCTTTGCACCATCCAGTCAGTCTGTCAACTTCATCTCTATAGGCGCTTTCGTCGTTGTTCGAAACGGGCATAGAAACGGTTTAGCTCATCTACCAAGGAGGCATTGGAGTTAATGTTGTGGCGCATCTGAAAGAACCTCCTAAAATGCAATTGTAAACGGTCCCAGAAATTGCAATTATTAAATGCAAGAAACAATGAAATGTAAAAGTACCTAAAACTTTTTCCAGCTTTCTTTGCAAGTGCCTCCTCGTTTGAACCCAAAGGGTTTAGATCTGAGACCTCTTTTGAAGCAGCATTTAGAATCTGGAATTTCAAAAAATAGAGTATATTTATTAATCACATTACAATATTTTATACAGATAAAAACTGACATGCTAATACCCAATGAAACTCATTACTACATGTGCAACCCTTTAAATTGTTTTGTAAATATAGATAAATGTAGTCAGGTTGTTGCCAGATATCAAGTAATGTTTGTAAATTGAGGAATAGTTTAATATCAAACCCCTTTTTCTTTAATAATTTAATAACATCTTTATTCACTTTATTTATTTATTTATTTTTTGTAATATAAAGATTGGCAGAAAACTGAAAACATTCTATGTAATATAAAGGTCTCGTTGACAGATGAATAGAAAAATGGCTGGAAATGTCACTTTTTTGCCGGCTTTTTCCAATTCGTGTTTAACTCAATTACATATATTTTCAGTAATGCATATATATGAGCAACATATTCAAAACTCGCCACCAAGGCCCAGTGGTCCTCATTTACATTCATAGTCCTCAAATTTCATCTTAAAAAAAATAAATAAATAAATATATATGACACTTATATACATCATTAATGCGAACACATTGCTTTCTGCAGGACAAGTATGATTTTATCCAGTTGAGACCTTGCACAGAAAAATTAAAATATGTTAATTTAGATAAAAGAACCTCGTGATTAACAGTATCAAAAGCTCGCTTTAGGTCTAGAAAAACAGCACCGACACAAGAACCCTTATCTAAGTAGCCTTTAACCTTTTCCAATAACAAACAATTGGCTGTTTCTGTTGAATGTTGGGCCCTGAAGCCAAATTGCATGGGGTGTAGTGAGTTAGCACTATTATCGAGATGTTCAATCAATAGTTTGGCCACCCATTTTTCAAGTATTTTGGAAACAACAGGTGAAATACTCATAGGCTGATAATTGTCCATAACTGATCTATCCCCAGATTTAAAAACGGGTGTGACCATGGCCAACTTCCATGCTGAAGGCACGATGGATTGACTTAAGGACTGATTAATCAGATGTGTAATAGGCTGTATAAGGACTTCTTTATACCTTTTCAAAAAATGTGTAGATATTCTTGGCCTTCGATATTTTTAGACTATTGATAATATTTGATACTTCTAATTCAGTTATTTGTTATAAATGAAAATTTGGCTGTGCATAATTAATGGGACAAACAGAGTAGCAAGGTGAACCAAAAAATTGGCTTATTTCATAAACAGAATCTAAAAAGAAAGTGTTAAGTTCAGAGGCTATGATGGTTGAGTCTGTAACTAGGTCATTGTTAATTTTCAACTCTAAATCTCTATTATTAAAATTCTGTTTTCTGCCAATCAACTTATTTATGGTTTGCCATATCTTCTTCCCATTTCCTCCTGCCTCTTTAATAGTATCAATAAAATTTGGCTTTAGCTTGTCTCAGAGTTTTTATTACTTTATTTATTGAGGTAAATTTCTGTCGGTCAGTTGTAAGACCTGATTTTACAGATTGATCTCTTTCCTAAGTAAGTTTACCTAAGTTTTCCTGGTAAGTTTCCTACAGTGTGTCCCTGTTTATCTTATGACTCCACTTTCTGAGGTAGGGCCACATGACTTTCTTAATTGTTGTAGAAAATTGGTCACAGTCACTCTCCAAATCTCCTTTATTTGGATTAATTTAATTAATTAAATTAATTAACACACTGGATTAATTTGGATTAATATTAATTTCCATTCAATCTCTTCCAATGCTACTCCAAGGTTTTCCTGTTGACTAGTTGGAACTGATTCATATTTACATAATGTTTTAACGGAGATTTTTTTAAGCTTCCTGGCACAAAGAATAATATTATGATCTGATATTCCTGTCATTAGATTAAGGGTTTTAGAAATGCGTTCGGGTCTATTAGTGAACAATAAATCTATTTTAGTTTCAGACTGGTTAGTTATCCTTGTAAGTTGTTCAATTAACTGAGTAAGATTAAAATAGTCTGTTATATTTTTTTTTTTTAGCTTTTTTCTTCCACTCCAGTTGACATTAAAATCCCCCATCAATATAACCTCTTTGTTGAAATCCAAACAATGGAGGAGATTTTTTTAACTGATCATAAAACTCAAGCTTTGCTAATGGCTATCGATATAAGAAGATTAAACTAAAAGTCATTTTAACTGAAAGAGAGATGTTAACACCAACACACTCAATATCAGTTTTCGTGATACATTCAATTTGTTTACATTTTATAGTACTTTTCACATATAATAAAACTCCCCCTCCCTTCCCATGATCTCTATCTTTCCTAAAAACATCATAACCTGGCATGACAATAAGTGCCTCCGGGGATGAACGAGTTAACCAAGTCTCTGACAATCTAAGAAAATCAATATTTGAATTTACAAGCAAGTTTTCCAGTTGTTCGCGTTTATTTGCCACACTCCTGATATTTAAATGTCCGCCAAACAGCCCATCGTGGATCCCACACAGTTCGAGCCTGATTAAGTGTTCGGAAGAACTTTGTGGTGTAATGTTTTTTCATCACAGGATTCCTAATTGAAGCCAATGTTAGCCAATGTTAGACCTCCATCATGACGATCCGGTATGTTTCGGGACTCACCAATGGAGATACCAATGTTGCGCTCCTGCAACGAGTTGACCTCTTTCACACTGCTGCCAAAGTGCGTTGAACTAGACCTAAACCCCAGTGACAAACACTCCGGGCCAGTAATCAACGCCACCCCAGAAGACCCCATCACAGCCCTCGGCCCTCGGCCAGTGACCACCGACGGCGCCGCCCAAGCGAATCCCGCCGAACAAAGGCCCCCAAACAACAACACGCATAGACAGCCACGCCAACACCGGAGGTGGGTAGAAACAGACAGGGACAAATGGGGACTGTCCCAGTAACACCAGGGATGTATTGGGCAGTGGTAGTCCAAGTTTTGCATTGGCTACAAGCAGATTGTTGAGGAGAGTTGTAAACAGATGACAAATGAAAATTTCGACTTAGATAGTTTAGGAAAACAACACGCAGCACCAGCCAAGCTGCATGCGTTCACGCATGCGTTGATGATTGATGTCCATTTTTTCACTTAAAAAATTACCTCTCCACATAGCCATTGTTGGGGACAGTGTTTTGAAGTCTTTTACTCTCATAACCAAAGTGTGCTTGTGGTTTTCTCGGCTTAAAGGCAGAGAAGCGATGACAGCCTCTTCGATGTCTGTCTTCCAGAGAGCATGCATCTATAAAGAAAGTTTTTATTTGCATGTTATGTTTTTCACAGAACACAATTTTTTCACAACATTAAAGGAAAAAAGATGACCTTTTCTTGAGGATCTTTGATTGCAGCTATTTCTGACCATGTCTTTAGCTGCTTGGTGTTATCAAGTTGGACACCTTCCTCACGTACTTCAAAATCATCTTCTTGAATTGCAATGTCAGTAACAGAGATGCTTTTTTTCTCCTTTTGTCTAACTTTTTGTTTTTTTGGGACTGGCATGATTGGAGGGACACTATAATACTAGGACTTTTTTGTGTGGCAGGTCTTTTGGCCCACTGCTCCTTAGTTAGCTCCATTGCTTTCTTTTTACTTTTTTCTTTGGAATATCTGGATCCAACTGAGAAACCATGTCCAATCATGTGTTCCCTGTAGCTTCCTTTTAAATAAGAATGAAGTTTGCAGATAAAATCTGCTGGCCTCATTTTTAGACATCTTTGTAGGATGGAGTTTTTTACAATTCCAAACCAACATTCTCCATTAGCTCCATAGCCTCTTCCATTACTTTACCAAATGCATCCAATTATTGTGTTTTTTGACATTGGAACGTCATCTTCTGCAGGGATGCATGCCTTGAGGCAAATGTCATCCTCAACATCCAAACCGTTTTGCTTTATGTAGGTTTTGAGTTTGTGTTTGTTTTCAGCCAAAAAGACAAAGCACATCTGCAGAAAGATTGATTTAGCTTGTTCAAGACTGGTGCTGTTTTGCAAAGTTGTGCAACCCTTTGTGCAACCCTTGTCTTTTGTCACTTTGCTGACTGCATTTGAGATGGTGTTCACCATTTGTGCAGCACAGATATGCACCACTGTGAATCTCATTAGGTCCTTCTTCTGGAGTCTGTAATGACATATTGTGTGTGCCCTGTGCAAGTAAGTGTCAACATTTTCTTTGTTGAATGAGAACAGAACACTTTGAATCAATGCCCAGCTAAAATCTGTCTCGATGTGATGTACTTTGACTGAAGTCAAGTTGCAGACATTGTGCACAAATTTCAGAAGACAACTTGAAATATTTGGCACATTTGTCAACAGCTGGTGTTGTTTGTCTCCATTGTTTTTTTTTTTTTTCATTTTGTTCTGTATTATCTGGTCCACTATTGCTGTCATCCTCAGGCTCTACAACTTCTTCAGGTGAAGGAATGCCTTCAAAGCAATTAAGCTCATTGCTTTGCTCAGCCATGTCATTGCACAGAACATCATGATCTGATACCATATCTGTATTGTCTTCCTCATTATCCAGGTGGTCCGTTTGCTTCACGGTTTTTCGTAAATGTTTAAAAACAGCTGACTGCACATTTTTTCGGTTAGTGTGCCATATAACTGAGAGCCACTTTCGGTATTTAAGTGTATCCCTTCCAAAAATATTTTTGGCTACATCACTTTGGCTACATCACTTTTAAACACTGTTTAACAACTCTATCAACCCCTCCACATTCACTCCAAAGGTCTGAAGCACCATGCTTTAAACCTCTTTTTTTTGGTGGATTGGCCATGCTGGTCTAATCCACGAGTTAATCTTGCATGATTTTTCTGATATAATGTGACTGTGATGGATTTACCTTTAATGTAGTTTGGCTGTGAACATGGCAGTTGCTCAGTGTTCGGATGTCCTGGTATCTTCTCTGCTCTATCGTCCAGTGTCCTCCGCTCTATTGTCCAGTCTCCTCCGTTCTATTGTCCATTCTCTTCCACTCTATTGTCCAGTCTCCTCGGTTCTATTGTCCAGTCTCCTCCGTTCTATTGTCTAGTTTCCTCCTGGCATCTTCTCTTCTCTATTGTCCATTCTCTTCCGCTCTATTGTCCAGTCTCCTCCTGGCATCTTCTTTGCTCTATTGTCTAGTCTCCTCCTGGCATCTCCTCCGCTCTATTGTCCAGTCTCCTCCTGGCATCTCCTCCGCTCTATTGTCCAGTCTCCTCCACTCTATTGTCCAGTCTCCTCCTGGCATCTCCTCCGCTCTATTTTCCATTCTCCTCCACTCTATTGTCTAGTCTCCTCCTGGCATCTTCTCTGCTCTATTGTCCAGTCTCCTCCACTCTATTGTCTAGTCTCCTCCTGGCATCTTCTCTGCTCTATTGTCCAGTCTCCTCCACTCTATTGTCTAGTCTCCTCCTGGCATCTTCTCTGCTCTATTGTCCAGTCTCCTCCTGGCATCTCCTCCGCTCTATTGTCCAGTCTCCTCCACTCTATTGTCTAGTCTCCTCCTGGCATCTTCTCTGCTCTATTGTCCAGTCTCCTCCACTCTATTGTCCAGTCTCCTCCTGGCATCTTCTCTGCTCTATTGTCCAGTCTCCTTCGCTCTATTGTCTAGTCTCCTCCTGGCATCTCCTCCGCTCTATTGTCCAGTCTCCTCCACTCTATTGTCTAGTCTCCTCCTGGCATCTTCTCTGCTCTATTGTCCAGTCTCCTCCGCTCTATTGTCTAGTCTCCTCCTGGCATCTCCTCCGCCCTATTGTCCAGTCTACTCCTGGCATCTCCTCCGCTCTATTGTCCAGTCTCCTCCTGGCATCTCCTCCGCTCTATTGTCCAGTCTCCTCCTGGCATCTCCTCCGCTCTATTGTCCAGTCTCCTCCTGGCATCTTCTCTGCTCTATTGTCCAGTCTACTCCGCTATATTGTCCAGTCTCCTCCGCTCTATTGTCCAGTCTCCTCCTGGCATCTTCTCTGCTCTATTGTCCAGTCTCCTCCACTCTATTGTCAAGTCTCCTCCTGGCATCTTCTCTGCTCTATTGTCCAGTCTACTCCGCTATATTGTCCAGTCTCCTCCGCTCTATAGTCCAGTCTCCTCCTGGCATCTTCTCTGCTCTATTGTCCAGTCTCCTCCGCTCTATTGTCCAGTCTCCTCCTGGCATCTTCTCTGCTCTATTGTCCAGTCTCCTTTGCTCTATTGTCCAGTCTCCTCCGCTCTATTGTCCAGTGTCCTCCTGCCATCTTCTCTGCTCTATTGTCCAGTCTCCTTTGCTCTATTGTCCAGTCTCCTCCGCTCTATTGTCCAGTCTCCTCCGCTCTATTGTCCAGTCTCCTCCTGGCATCTTCTCTGCTCTATTGTCCAGTCTCCTTTGCTCTATTGTCCAGTCTACTCCTGGCATCTTCTCTCCTCTCTTCAGTCTCCACAAGTGTTATTTACTGCAACATATGAGTTTATAGTACACATGACTGGGTTAGTATTTATGCTAAGTACAGCAATACAATAGGAAGAGTTTCACCTCAATCCACTCACCAATATTGACAGCTCTTTTGTCGTCTCCTCCTGTCCTCTTCTCTGCTGCTCTTAAAGGGTTTGTTCGGTATTTTACACTTAAAGCTTTTAAGATAGTTTCTGATGAAATTGAAAGGTTGCATTTGGACAAATGCTGCTGTACTGAGAATTTTAGGTTTCTGTGTTACCTCCACAATGGTTGTATATAAAATTTAGTTCCCTTTCGAAGGGAACTCAACAATACGTCGAATGACGCAATGGGGAACGCCTCAGGCGTGACAGGTGTCTGAAATCAAATATCAACTCAAGTAATCAGGTTGACCGGCGACAGCCCGTGCATCATCAGCTTGAATGATGAGCGCGTCAATCTGGATGTATAAGAAGGGCGCCTTGAAACCGTGACAACATCTTTTCGTCTTCAGGGACTGTTTGTCTGTTTGATAGTATCAACGATTAAGCGCGCAGAGACGTGGAGAAACACTTTGCGCGAGTGTGCCGACTTGTGTCCAGATATTTGACACCGGAGGATTCACACGATCTGTGCGTGTTCTGCCTGAGAGAAGAGCATGCGCGGGAAGCTCTCGAGGGAGTTTTTTGCGCGAACTGAGAGTTTTCCTTTCAGAACTCTCTGCTCTCATCTGACCCACTTCTCGAGGGAAGTAGGCGCGGCATCTGAACCCCGCGGTTCCGGTTCCCGCTCGGGCTGAGGCTCAGTGGCGGTTGAGCTCGTGGAGCTTTCAGATGGAGCTGGCAGATTATCGGGAGAGGGGCGTTAACCTCGCGGATGATCTACCAGCTGACGAGGGTGAGTTACAGATTAATGTTGAACATCTAAGAAGAGAGAAAATGAGCGCTCTCTCTCTTTGGTGAATCTGTAACTGTTCTCTTCGGGCAGGGCAGGAGTTGGCTGTAATATATGTATATATATATACAGTATATATATATATATATATAGAAAAGGATGTCAGTTTGGTTGAGACCGAACCATTTCAGCCCTCCTGCCCAGTGTACGCTGAGCTGGTTGACATTATGGGGCGCGCCACAGACAGATTGCAGTTGCAGTGGAGGCGTGTCTGGGAGGAACCCGCTCATGGTATTTTGGATGGCTGGTTCCTCCCCACCCATAAGCCACCAGCCCGGATGAGCCTTCCATTCCTTTCTGATCTAAACGCTGGGATCGAGAGCATATGGAAGAATCCGTTCTCCTCACGTCTCTATCTGCATCAGCGGGTTAGTTTCGCTGCTGTGGAGGGAGCCGTGGAGCACGGATATGTGTCGATGCCGCCAGTAGACGAGACGTTGGGTAACTATCTCGTCTCTGGTTGGTCCTCTTCACTAAGAGCTCTGACCCTGTCATCCAAGCTGCTCAAGACATCTTCATGCTTGAATGACAGAGCGTACACGGCAGCAGGTCAGGCAGGTGCGGTTCGGCACGCCCTTGTGGTCCTACCAGACTGATCTGCTGCGGGACTCCGGGCCACCAAGCAATCTGCTGTTCCGTCGGTGCTATGGTGGCCACGGAGAGACATCTGTGGGAGCTCCCACATACTGTGGTTGCCGGGTTACAGGCCTCACCAGGCCTTCCTGGTTATGAGCTCCCACTGATTGTGGTCGCCAGGTTACAGGCCTCACCAGGCCTTCCTGGTTATGAGCTCCCACATACTGTGGTCGCCAGGTTACAGGCCTCACCAGGCCTTCCTGGTTATGAGCTCCCACATACTGTGGTCGCCAGGTTACAGGCCTCACCAGGCCTTCCTGGTTATGAGCTCCCACATACTGTGGTCGCCAGGTTACAGGCCTCACCAGGCCTTCTTGGTTATGAGCTCCCACATACTGTGGTCGCCAGGTTACAGGCCTCACTAGGCCTTCCTGGTTATGAGCTCCCACACATTGTAGTCGCTACGTTACAGGCCTCAAAGGGGCCTTCTTGGTTATAGCTCCCACATACTGTGGTTGCCGGGTTACACGCCTCACCAGGCCTTCCTGGTTTTGAGCTCCCACTTATTGTGGTCGCCAGGTTACAGGCCTTACCAGGCCTTCCTGGTTATGAGCTCCCACATGCTGTGGTCGCTGGGTTACAGGCTTCACCAGGCCTTCCTGGTTATGAGCTCCCACATAGTGTGGTCACCAGGATACGAGCTCTCACATACTGTGGTCGCCAGGTTAAAGGCCTCACCAGGCCTTCCTGGTTATGAGCTCCCACACATTGTGGTCGCTAGGTTACAGGCCTCACCAGGCCTTCCTGGTTATGAGCTCCCACATACTGTGGTTGCCAGGTTACAGGCCTCACCAGGCCTTCCTGGTTATGAGCTCCCACACATTGTGGTCGCTAGGTTACAGGCTTCAAAGGGGCCTTCCTGGTTATGAGTTCCCACATACTGTGGTAGTCAGTTTACAGGCCTCACCCAACCTTCCTGAATGTGGGCTCCCACATGCTGTGGTAGCCAGACTACAGCCTCACCACCTTTCCAGAGCACTTTGCTTCCACTCTGTGGTCACCAGGCTTCAGGCTTCATTGGCCTTCCTGGTAATGAGTTGTCACATATCAGGTTGCAGGCTTCACCAGGCCTTCCTGAATGTGAAACCCCCACTTTCGTGGTCGCTAAGTTGTAGTGGTGAGTCTTCACATGTCAGGCTGCAGGCCTCAGCGGCCTTCTTGAATGTGAGCTCCCCATGCATTGGGACTATCGGGTGTTAGGCCTTGTCAGGCCTTCCTGATTATGGGTTCCCACTTGTTGTGGCTGCCAGGTTACAGGCCTCAAATTCGGCCTTCCTGAATTCAGAGTGAAGTACACGAACCCATACTTCACCTATTATTGTGGTAAATCACATGACAGGATGTCTTGTGTACTTTCTAAAATCCATTTCGTATGGTAAGGGTCACGCGCGGTATGCTTCGGTCCCTTCTTATGTGGCTCAGACCCCGGTCTTCCCTTGGGTCCCACTTTAAGAGGCGTCCTGTCACTTAAGTAGGCTACAGGGACGCCCTTCTCTGGCTAACTTCTGGAAGAAGTAGCTTCCACTTGGTGGAGTAAGCTCCCACAGGTTGTGGTCACCAGGCTGGGTCTCACTGACCTTCCTGAGTACGAGCTCCCACCCAATGTGGTCGCCAGGTTACAGGCCTTACCAGGCCTTCCTGGTCATGAACTCCCACACACTGTGGTCGCCAGGTTACAGGCCTCAACAGGCCTTCCTGGTTATGAGCTCCCACATATTGTGGTTGCTGGGTTACAGGCCTCACCAGGCCTTCCTGAATTCAGAGTGAAGTACACAAACCCATACTTCACCTATTATTGTGGTAAGTCACCCGACGAGATGTCTTGTGCATTTTTTAAAATCCATTTCTTATGGTGAGGGTCACGCGCGGTATGCTTCGGTCCCTTCTTATGTGGCTCAGACCCCAGTCTTTCCTTGGGTCCCACTTTAAGAGTTCTTAAGAGCTAACTTCTGGAAGTAGCTCCCACTTGGTGTGGTTTTTCAGGTACACCAGGCTAGGTCTCACTGACCTTCCTGAGTACGAGCTCCCACCGGAGGTGGTCGCCAGGTTACAGGCCTTACCAGGCCTTCCTGGTCACGAGCTCCCACACACTGTGGTCGCCAGGTTACAGGCCTCACTAGGCCTTCCTGATTATGAGCTCCCACATACTGTGGTCGCCAGGTTATGAGCTCCCACATACTGTGGTCACCAGGTTACAGGCCTTACCAGGCCTTCCTGGCCATGAGCTCCCACACACTGTGGTCGCCAGGTTACAGGCCTCAACAGGCCTTCCTGAATTCAGAGTGAAGTACACAAACCCATACTTCACCTATTATTGTGGTAAGTCACTCGACGAGATGTCTTGTGCACTTTTTAAAATCCATTTATAATGGTGAGGGTCACGCGCGGCTTGCTTCGGTCCCTTCTTATGTGGTTCAGACTCCGGTTCTTCACCTTGGGTCCCACTCTAGATGTGTCTTTGTCGCAATACATTACGACAGGCACTTCCCTTGTTCAAGCTATCTCCCACAACTGGTGGTTTTAGGTCTCATTAGACCTTTTTCGAGGTAGCCCCACATTGTGGGTCTGTCAGGTTTCTAGCTTCTGGCTTTCCTGAAGGATGAGCTTCCACATGCTGTGGTCGTTGGGTTTCAGGCCGCACAATGTACGGCCTTCCTGACATGAGCCCTCATGTATCGGAGCTCCCCACACAGGGGGTCATCAGGTCTTAGGTCTCATTGACCTTCCTGATTTTGATCCCTCTCTTACTTCCTCAGTGCTCAGAGGTGAGCACTAGGTGGAAACTCGTGGATTGAGTGTACGATTCCCGTTGTTTTGAGGTTGAGTCACACTCTCCGGGGGATCCCGTCTCTGTGATCCGAAACTCGATGGTTTCTGCCAGCTTCGTGGGCCGTCAGTTTTTGGATGCCTTTCCTAGGCAATTTCCAGAGGCTCTGTCTTGGACAGACAGGCTATGGCCAGACTGTGTGTCTTAGTACAGATCACCAGGCCAGCCTGGGGGCATTTTAGGAGGAGTGTTCTCCTGAATAGTGACTGGCTGGGGGTCCCTTTGGCCCCCTAGCCACACTCCCTAGAAGGGACCCCTTCTATTTTGAAGTTGTGGTCCTAAAGCCTTTGAGCTGGCCCAGATTTACCCACGTTATTACGTTCTGGTTTTTCTTGGTTCATTAGCTTGGGCTATGACCGGTAGGGAGTGCTGTCACTGACAGCCCAATGTAACATAGGGTGAGTGGTTTCAGTGTTCCTTGGAATTACTGGTTCTGACAGTTGTCACTGCCTTTTCGGCATGCACTCCCCTCAGCATGGCGGAGTGGGTATTTCGTTCCCCATTGCGTCATTCGACGTATTGTTGAGTTCCCTTCGAAAGGGAACGTCTCAGGTTACGACTGTAACCTATGTTCCCTGAGAACAGGGAACGAGACAATACGTCTCGTTGCCATGCCTCGGGGCCTGCCTGCAACAGTCCCTTCAGACGATAGGATGTTGTCACGGTTTCAAGGCGCCCTTCTTATACATCCAGATTGACGCGCTCATCATTCAAGCTGATGATGCACGGGCTGTCGCCGGTCAACCTGATTACTTGAGTTGATATTTGATTTCAGACACCTGTCACGCCTGAGGCGTTCCCCATTGCGTCATTCGACGTATTGTCTCGTTCCCTGTTCTCAGGGAACATAGGTTACAGTCGTAACCTGAGACGTTTACAAAGACTTAAGATTTCAGTCTCAACCTTTCAATTTCATCAGAAACGATCTTAAAACAGGGCTTTAAGTGTAAAATACCGAACTAACCCTTGTACTCTCCAGTCGCTGCCTGTCATCTTCTCTGCTCGTCTTTTGTCCAGTCTCCTCCTGTCTTCTTTTCTCCACAGGTGTGATTTCCTGCAACAACTGTATTTATAGCACATTATACTGTACAATTTAAACCTGTTAAAATAGAATGTAAAGAGTGTACTTATCACTTAAAAGAGAACAATTCGCCTGTTGTTATGATTAGCTGCAAAGCGATTGCCACATATACACTCACACGAGGTATATCTTGTATTATGATGATTTATTGAGAGCAACAGCTCACTCAACACCATGTGCAATACACTCCTTATTCAACAGACAACTCCCCACTCCAGTCGCACACCTTACGTCATACACTCCCCAAAGCCTTATGGGTAATGTGGTATTAAACATCCCAACACATATCCCCTTTAAACAACATAACACCCATTACAACAGAGAAGTAACACTTATTAAGACAATCAAATTAGAATGACATTCCAGTCAGTTTACCTTCAAAATATTTGAGACACATGAATAAAAACTGTTACTAACTACTACTGGAAAATACCTTTCCCTCAACAATAACATGTCCCATATTATACCATAAACAACTCTTCAAACAAATAAGGGATATGATCCACTACTAGTCTCTGTACCGAACTGGCAGTTTAATTACCCTTCCACTAGATGTCATTTTCGGACCAGGAACAGGGTCCGGTGGAACTTGCTCCGCATTCATGATAGATGTGGATTTCTCATGCGGTTTCTGCTTTAGTGGGGGTTGTGAAAAACTGTCCATATCAGTCTTTGCAGAATCCGTTCCTGTGGGCCCCACTTTCTGTAAGTGACGCCTGTTACGTCTCAGAACAGTTCCACTTTGTGTCTGCACCAGATAGGAACGTGGCTCCTTTGTCTGCTTCACCACCATACCTGATGTGGACCATTTTTTCTCCCCATCCAACCTCAAGAGAACTTAATCTCCAGGGTTTAGGTGGGAAAGCATCCGGACTGAATGGCTTTGGCTTGTTTGTCCTTCTCAGCCACTCTGTCAAGACTGATAAGACATGGTCGCAAATTTTTCTCAAGAACAGGCAATGTAGTGCGAATTTGGCGTCCCAACATTAGCTGAGCAGGGCTTGCACCGGTAGCTGCAATTGGAGTTGCCCTGTAGCTCAAGAGTGTCAAGTGAGGCTCGGGTTGGCGAAGGATATGCTTTGCTGTTTTAACAGCCCGCTCAACAGCCCCATTGGACTGTGGGTAGTGGGGGCTGCTAGTAGTGTGCTGGATGCCCCAGTCCTTACAAAAGTCTGCAAAGTCTATGCTGCTGAACTGAGTACCTTTATCAGAGTGTAGTTCCCTTGGAATTCCCCATCTTGCGAACATCCCCTTTAGGAAGGTGATCACACTGCGGCTGCTAGTGGAGTGTAACTGGGCAATTTCAATGTCTCTAGAATACAAATCTGCCTCTTGGAGTGATAAACATCGTAAGCATTGAACTATTGCAGTCCAATGGGATTTGCCAGAATCCAGATGATGCGTCAAGCGTTGAGAACACTTTAGCCCCTGACAGCTTAACAGCAACATCCTCCAGGGTAGGCAGCATGAATTTTTCTCTTTTTACTGTCTACACATATCCTGACTTTGCCATTTTTCTTGACTACTGGGACCATAGGAGCGCACCAGTCAGTGGGTTGTGTAACTTTGCGTATTATCTGCATGGACTGCATTCGTTGTAGCTCCTCATCAACCTTCTGGATCAATGGAAAAGGCACCCTGCGTGGTGTTGTTAAAGTATAGGGTTGTACATTTGACTTCAATTCAATTTTTATCCGCTTGCAGTTCAGACAGCCAATTTCCCCGAATACTTCTGCCCGAATGTGGTCTGCTCTGGCTACCAGTCTCATAGCACAGGCCGCACTCCTGCTGAGAAGGTTATTTGAATAATTTCCATTGACTACATAAATCCAAAATTGGTGACGAGCTGCATTTCTTTCAGTCTCAGCAAAAAATGTCCTATTGCTTTCACATTGCCACCGGGACTGTTAAGCTGTATTGCAGTTTTGTTCAACGGAGGGCGCTGTGGCAGACTTTGGTAAGTGTCATTGGACATAATCGTGATATCAGCCCCCGTGTCGATTTTAAAGGTTACTGTTTTACCACACACAGGAAGACTCACCAGCCAGTCAGACTCTGAATCACTTTTCTCAATACAGCCCAGAAAGTATGCTTCACAGTCATCATCATTATCGCTGTATTGCACTTGTATCGCTCTCACAGCCTTGCTTTGGCAGACAGCAGCGAAGTGTCCGAGTTTACTGCATTTACGGCATTGCTTATTATATGCCGGGCAGTCACGTGGCCCATGACGTCTATTGCAACGTGAACACAGTTTATCTTCTGTTTGTTTATCCCCGTGCTGTCCCTTCTTGTTTATTCTCTTACCAGTTTCACGGTGTTTACCTCTATGCCGCTGCTGCAACGCTGCCACTTCAACAGACATCGCCACTGCCGAATTTTGCGTTTTTGCGAGCTCTGCCTGTCGTGCCATCTGCACCGCTTTCTCAAGTGTCAAATCACTTTCCATCTGAAGTCTTTGTGACACGCCACGATCGGCTATTCCAATGACCAGTCTGTCGCGAATGTGTTCGTCTTTCTGTGCTCCGAATTCACAATGCTCTGCCGGCTCATACAGTCCTCTAACAAAAGCTTCGACTAATTCACCAGTCTTTTGCGACCGCTGGTGAAAGACTGCACGTTCATGTATTATATTTCTGCGCGGTATGAAGTGTTCATTAAACTTGTCCACTACCTGCTGGTAATCGCTGGAATGGGCCGCCTCTGCGAACCGAAACGAGGCGAATATTGTTTCTGCCTCCATCCCCATAGCGTATAGCAGTGAGGAAAACTTTTGTTTTCCTTCTCACTTTTGTAAGCAGGAAAAGCTCCTCTCACAAGCAGCTGTTGATACAGGCAGATGCACACAAGTTTGTATAAATCAATGAAAGCCTCCTTGTATAGCCTCAATAGAATCAGCAAGTCGTGCGTGCTGTTGAGAGAGACCCCATTTAGTTTTTTTCTGTCAATGAGGCTTTTCAGTTGATGTTGTTCTGCTGAAAGGTTGCCTTCTAATATGCCATAGTGCCTAGCCATGGGTTGAAGGGCATCTTGGTGCAGGAAGGTCTTGTGTTTGGGATTAATAGCTGCAACTCCTTTCATGATGTAGCAACTGTCAGCAGAGAAACGCCTATTAAATTCACTAACTAAACGGTCAAGTACTGGGAAAAAACAGTGGATTTTGTAGTCTTCTGGTGTTTGCAGTATCTTTTTCCTTGTGTGGCTACTGCTGACATGAAACTGCTGCAGGTGGGAGGGCTGTATTATTTTTCTTTTTGCCCACTCTCTCACACACGTCACTGGCGCCCTGCCACAGATGGGTCCAAGTTTCACCATTGCGTTCTTCTTTTAGTGCGTCAACCAGTGCCAAGACCAGATCAATGGCGGATGGAAAATCTAAATCTGTGGCCTGTAGTTGGTCAGATAAAGTTTTTGTGAGCTCAAATATGTTCTCAGGCTTGTAGATTTGCAAAACAAACTGTGCAACAATCAAGCCATTTAGTGATCTAAGCCTGGCTAAGATGCTAGGGAGGGTTTGCTTTATTGCCCAAAGACTGTACTGACATGCCCATCTGGTATCTGACAGAAGTTTTAATTCCACAGCTCTTTTAGTGGGCTCAAGTTCTGTCATGAACACTTTGTGAGTTACTGAACCAGAAAAAAAGTTGTAAAGTACTTAAACTGTGGCAAAGTAGTCAGCAACTGGTTTTACATTATGGACACAGTCAACTAAAACCAGATTTAATCTGTGTGCATGGCAGTGGATGTACACTGTATGTGGGACTTCTCTGCGAAATGTTTCCTGAACACCGTTGTTGCAGCCAGACATTACAGATGCCCCGTCGTAACATTGTTCAACGCATGCATTTTTGTCTATATTGAATTTAGCCAATGCCCCTTTCACTGTCACAAGTAAAGACTCTGCATCCAAACCATCTGCTGGAACAAAATCAAGAAACTCTTAATGAATGTCATCATTGTGTATGTAGCGCAGAACAATAGATATCTGCTCTGTTTTGCTCACATCTTTTGTTTCATCCACCATCAAAGTAAAGTGCTCTCCAAGTTTAACTTCATTACGAACTTGTTCTCTCAAAATGCTGGCCATTATCTCAATTAACTCGTTCTGAGTGTCATGATGGACATATTTTTTATTACCAAGCCCACTAGATAATTTTTTGGATACAGTGCCTTCAAACTTCCCCAGCAGATGTAACATTTGAAGGAAATGACCTCTGTTAGTGGACTGTTCATTCTCTCGGTGGCCTCTCTGACCAATGGTTTGACTGTGAAGCGCAGTGACTCAATAACGGCTCGCATGTAGATCCTGTTTTCTTTAACAATTTTCTTATGTCCGTTGTCATGGAGGTGCGCCAAAATCTTAGATCCGTTTTTCTCACTCTCCTTAAATTCACACCACCCTTCCATTGCCACTTTGTGAGAAGTGCTGCCATTGTGTTGTGCCAGTTTCTCTCCTCCTTTTCTCCAGTTTTTAAACCCTACCTGGGTAAAGCACTTTTCTGAGTGACCACCAGATCCATGCACACTGTAAAAAAAAATGATGACAGGCAAAACAAAAAGCGGTGTCTTTTGACACTGAATATTCAAGACACTGGTACTGTTTGAACCACGAGTAACTAAAACTCCTGGATGCTAGCTGCCCCCGAGATCCAAAAGAACGACGTGAGTATGATTTTAGTTGAGGCTGTCTTGGTTTCTCGGCTGGGCCATGGCTTAAATCCCCCTTAAATCCATTGAATTGAAAGGAACACAGCTGGGAAAAGGCAACTGACGTGTACTACCCTCCTGTGGAGTGACCAGCATCCGAAACAAATACACCGTAGTCAGACACCGGGCAATACGTTGGATTTAGGGCAGGGTAAATAGCTGTGGGTAGCCAAAAAAACACTAAGCCCAAGGAAAATGGAGGCCTCAACTATGAGGCCAACAACATTATCACCTTATGACTTAAAACTAATTCAATGGGCCATTATAACCAACCTAAAGACTAGCTGGGAAATTCTAGCTACAATATGCAGTTCTGAAAGCGGAGACCTGAGCATAACTGCTTACAACTCTCTCTTCCCAGAGAGAGAGGTCCTGATAATGTCCAGAATATACCTGCATGGGAAGCTTACCTATGCTCCAATTTATTCTGCCCTTAACATCCACTAGCATTATCACCTAATGCCTAGGCTTCACAACTCTTGTAAAAAGAGGAGGCCATTACTAGGAAAAACCTAGACCTTACAGAGATCAGCTGTAGATGATCTAAACCTAAAGAGCCTACACTCAGATACTGAGGGACTCAGGACAAAAAGCTTCTAGCAGATCATCTCCAACAGTACACATGCCTAAGGCAGCCCTTGTGGAGATGGCACTTGAATAACCTATGTCTGAAGTTCAACGCTACTTCACTGAAGTTCTATAGTCTCATAACAACCCTCTGAAGTGAGAGGAGACCTGCTACACAAACACAAGGTGGTCATCCAGGTGGACCGATGAGGGCCGATGCTTGGCTGGTCTAGCTTATCCAAAGCAGTGGCCTCAGGAGACGAAGCCATCCCACGCTGAACAAAACCTGTTTGAAGCTCACGTGCATGGTGCCCTCACTAGAGATTCCTCTATGAGTTCCTCTTCCTCAAAGAAGCTAACCTGTACATTTCACTGGGTGACCAAGATTGGCTCCAGATTTGTGGCCATCATCGACCTACCAATCGAGGCAGCGGTTTGTCTGGTGGCCCGGAGAGCCAGATCTGTCCACTGCGTGAGGGGAGAGACCCTGCCCTTGGTCCAAATCCTTCAGCAGGTCGGCTTGGTGTGCCTGTAACACAGACATCGCCCCAGCCTGACCCGCTGCCGCATATGCAGACAGCAGAAGGCTCACGGGAGCTAGGGAGTTATGGCCAGAAAGAAAACGCTCATCCAGCCTGCCACGAACGGCTTCTTCCCTCGTGCCCCCTCCCAAATCTGCTTCAGAATCCCAGCGCTGTCGTCATCGTGTAAAGTACGCCCCAACGCTTCTGATTGGTGCCGCGATTTCAACGGATTGGAAATGGGCTTGAATGAGCTCTTTGCCAGACTAACTTTAAGAGCAAATCTAAATTTTGCCGGAAGTTGTCTGGGTTTGCCCAGGCTATCTCAAGAGCTGATCATGCGTGCTCTTCGCCCAAACAATAAACGCACAAGTTGTGTGTCATCAGGTGTCAGAAACCTAAGACACGGATCCACACACTTCCTGAAATGCTTGTCACTTGCCATAAATGTTCTTACCTTTTTCAGGTGATTGAAAATCAGACAAGAAAAGACAGTCCCTGAAGACGGAGAGGATTACATGTTCTCTAGGCGGCCCTTTTATACTTCTGGGTCGCACTAGTAGTCTCTCGCTGATCAAATTCGATTGTCGTGATTGATTTCAGACAACAGTTCACATGGAGGGGGTTCGTCATCGACGCAGTGCGAGTTCCCTTGAGTTGAAATAAACATAAACACATCTTTTGTGTCTTAATCATCTTTTCTGCATATATATATATATATATATATGTAGGCGACTGGCTCCGATAATCATTGCATATACTGTAATCAGAGTTTGGAAACCTCTGGGGTTTTTAATGCTTTAACATCATCACAACTCACCTAGTACATTAACTAAACAACAACAACAAAGAGGTCCCTTTCTCAGGATAGTTTATTTCAAAGACAATTGAGTAAATTACAATAAGCTTTACAGATCTTTATTGGAAAGGTTCGTCATGCTTCAGTAATTGCACATTCACCTGTGGGACAATCCTTAAAGATGAACTGAACTGAAATTTGAAAAAAGGTGACATAACAGATGTATTTTATTAATTATCATTGGTACAATTTTTAAAATGGCATAATTTGTTAAAAGGGATAAAATGGTACATTGAAAGTGTTGTTTTTGTTACACGGGCGCCGCCATGTTGGATTTCAACGTTCGACTGCGTCACTGGCATGGTAAGCCACTCCGCTGCCTACCCGCACCAGCAGAACAGCTGTAGCTTGTAAACAGTCTAAGGCGCGCTGACATGGCTGAAGAAACAGAATTTTTAGCGACACACTATCTAGAGATATGTACTTTCGTCAATGAGTACATGAAACGTCTGACAATGTCTGCATTAAATGTTTTATTTACACAAGTTACAAGTTCAACATATCACGTTAACGTTACACGAATCCTTGATATTCGGCTGAGGGGAAAATATCCCTGATGTATAGTTCACGGTAAAGGATGGGATTCTCCTTTCTAAATGCACCCTCGCCCATAGAATGAACTGCCAGTACGCTGTTAATCTAAACAGTCTGAAAAAAGTATAACAAGTTAGCCCAGCCTAGTCGCCTATTCGTAAAATACCCTGCTACTGATGGGGCGCTCGCGTCTCAGCTCGGACATCCATAGACAGCGTAGCCTCCTCCAACACGTTTCTCTCACCGAACAGCATCCGAAATGAACGGTGCATGGTGATGCATTTTTCGCCGATCAATAAATGTTCCAGGTTGACCTCTCTGCAACAGATCGACTCCTGTGCAGTAGGCTATGCATACTCCACAGCGCTCGCGCCCACAATCACTTCTCCCCAAACGATCCTGTACTGTAAGTGAAGCCTAAAACTGATCGTCCTCCATGTGGTGGTAGTCAGACACCACCGGCCTGTCCCTCACGGGCTCAAATGCGTAATCCATGCCGTTAAAAGTGCTCATTTTCGTCTGTGTATACAGGACCTGCAGCTGTTGTTTATGGTGCTCCGCGGGTCCTACCATGCCAGTGACGTCATCGAAATTGCCAGCGCTAACAAGCGCAATTTTGCGTTGCTTATAAAAAGCTATATTAATATTTTTTATTAAAATGTTTAGTGTAATTTACTTTTAATTGTCATAAACAACACGTTTTCATCGTCGATTTTTTTCAGTTCAGTTCATCTTTAAGACAGGAACAATTTACAGGCACTACACAAAGGAAAATAATAATTCATTCATCTAAATTAAATGTTTAATAGACATTTTTAACTAAACACCTTTAAATCGACTACAGCAACACTGTCAGAACCTCTAGTGATTTTAGTTGTCCGTTCAGAATCGTACAGCTCTACCAGACTTCAGTTTTTATCTCTCTCTTTATTATTATTATATTTATGGGGAAGAGTCACTTATCCAAATAATCACAGTAGTATCTATATGATAAAAAGCAGTCAACGTTTACATATTTCTGAATGGCTGTACCAAGTATCAGTATTACTTGTACATGTATCAGTTCCTCATTTATCCCATCCGCACTGTCCATGCTCGTAGTTATGCAATATTACTAATTTAGTGTTTTAGTACAAAAAACTAACTGAATAAAATTAAAATTAACTAATTAAAATGACCCATTCATTCATACACATTCATTGTGTTATTGAGAAATATGTATCATTGCATGTTATTTCAAAGAAACGAAGTGTCTGCCTCTGCTAATAAAAGAGAAGTTCAGGACCTGCACACACTTCTGACCTGTTCTGCTGTACTTCATCATGAGCACACCATAAGTTAACTTATAGTATGTGTACTACTTACGGTGTACTTAGCAAGAAAGCACTGAATAATATAAGCTAACTACATGGGTTAAGATTGGGTTTAGCGATTGTCTCAGGGTTAGTGTACCTAGTTTTTACCCAATAATTGTAATTACTACATAAATATATAGGTATAAGTATAATAAGTTACACCTTTTTTAAGGTGTCATTGTTACAGACAGTGTAATTATATATTTAACAAGGGTCATTTTGACAAGGACATTTTTCTTTCTTTCTTTTTTTTTTGTGTTCATCAAATAGGTACATGACCCCATGGCTTTTGTTGCACTTGAACCACGAATACACACCATTTTTTTTTTTTATGGATTCGAGTAACAAATCCTTCCCTCGCAGGTCCATTTGACCCCATTGGAATGACTGGAATGTTAGGAATGCTTCAATACACAGAGAAAAACTTAAAAATGCTCAAAATTTACCAAAAAATTATTTTATAATGTCTACATGTTAGAGATGCGCGGATAGGCTATTCTTTCATCCGCAACCACATCACAAAACTCATCATCCGTCCGCCATCCATACACACAAACATTTTTGACCAATGCTGCTATTGTATGGGGCGCCGTTTGTAAAGCGGCTTACGTTGAAAACAACAGCAACATTGTCACATTTAGCTTCAAACAATGTTAAAAAAAACTGGTATAAATTTTTGATCAAATCTAGTAATTTAAAGGTAAACAAAATTTAAAAATTCCCCAAAAATTGCATAATAACAGACAAAATATTATCAAAATGAAATAAAATAAGCTTTCTGGACAAAAAAAAAAGAAAAGAAATTTAAGGGCTTCGGGTCATTTTGACCCGCGAGTGAAAGATGTGTTACAGGACGCGAGGGAAGGATGAGGGTGAAGAACTGAGTAATATTAATTTACATGTACTTACTAGTTAGGATTATGATTTGGTTGCATGTAATTATGCATAATTTACTGTTATTACTATATTTGTTGAACAGACACTGTAAAATAAAGTGCTACCGTTCCGTCTGTAAGTGTGAACACTGGTAATATGAACCCGGGTGAAGCGTGGTTACTCTCTGGTTAGGCCGTCATGAAGGAGTTGAGCCATGGCAGGAAGCGGGACACTTTCTGCAGGACGTATCCGCTCCTGCAGTCGGCTCCCGGGGGCCGGCTGATGATGCCGGTGAGGAAGAACACCTCCCGGTACAGTGTGACCACAGGACTGCCGGATCCAAACACACAATCCGCTTTAGACCGAGGCAGCGTACAGGCCATCTTATTGGTGACCTAGAGGCAAAGTACAACTAGTTAGTCATATATACACTAAAACAACTTTAAATGAGCTGGATTCTCGCCGTCACCCCCTTGTACTGTATATGTCAGTCCTCTGTTACACAGAGGATTTTGGTGTGAGATTATTCCTTCCTTCCGTTTTTGCACTCCGATTGAATGTTTTTTGCTACCTTTTTGTGGATTGTGTGGACTGGACTCCAGGATAAATATCTTTATGGGTCTCCTCTGTTGTGTATTGTCTCCTGAGGGGGGGAGTTTGAGTTAGACAATCATCTAAAGCGCTGCCTAACACTGTTGCTGACAACGTTTTGTTTTTCCCTCTGAATTAAAGAGCCAAAGACTTTTGTGGTGTCATTGCATTCATATTCCTTTGCTCTTGAGTCCAACCTCCTCTAGCATCAAGGACACACACACACACACACACACGCACACACACACACGCACACGCACACACACACACACACACACACACACACACACACACACACACACACACACACACACACGAGTTTGATCCCCAGCTGGATAACAAAATGTTACTTATGCAGTATATTAATTATAATTCATTGATTCTCCTTTGTTCATTGAATACATTTTAATCTTTAAAATTTTCCTTCCTAAAAAAGTGAAGTGGCACTCAAAAAAATTATATGCTGGCTTTAATTAACTTTATGTCAACAGGTTCCATAAAGTAATTTTTTTTGTCAACAGGTTGCAAATAACTGGGTTACGTTAAACAATTAACTTTTTTGTGTCAACAGGCTGCACATAACTAGTAGGGATGCACCGAATATTCGGCCACCGAAAATTTTCGGCCGA
This sequence comes from Pimephales promelas, assembly GCF_988280905.1. Classification (NCBI taxonomy): domain Eukaryota; kingdom Metazoa; phylum Chordata; class Actinopteri; order Cypriniformes; family Leuciscidae; genus Pimephales; species Pimephales promelas. The sequence continues at coordinate 43,782,511 of NC_142771.1, forward strand.
AAATGGCCCAAAAGTGCATTTTCGGTTTTCGGCCGAAAGACTTTTATCACCGAAACAATACGGCCGAAATGTTGTGATGACGCAAACAGAAACCGCGACCTGCACGTGCTTGTCTGAAGCAACATGTTTGCGGTGCGGACGTATTTCAGTGAATCTGAACCCGCGAGGAGACGGAAGCCTTGTTTATCCACCTATATCTGCTCTAAACAATGCGCGCCGCCATGACAACGACTCCGGATGCGAGCGGGTCAAGTAACTGTGGAGACGAAAGTATGCGCAAGTCTCCTCAGACAGCGCGCGCACCGCTCCAAACGGTCGAGGCGTTTTACTGGACCCGCTCTCCGTTGTACTATTCCTTGAAACTAAAGGGGACGACTCAAGTAACTGTCCTCTAACCATTAGGAATCGGTGAGAAGAAGAAAGATAAACACATGACAATGTTTATTTTTTAGTATACCACCACCAATACAAAAATAATCATGTAAAACCCAGTAAACCCTGAGATTATTACTTGTGACATTACAAAAAAATATATATGGGAACATGTATGTATAGAACTAAATGCTCTCTTAAATATTTTCTACATTCACTAAACATGTTTTGTTAAGTTTCATGTACATTTGTATTAATCATGGACTTTGTTCATTTAAAAAGGCTTTTTATGCTATTGTATGCTACATTTTTAAAATGTAAGAAACTAATTTAGACGTGCAAAGGGTGCTGGTGTGATGAGAAGAAGTTTGCACTCGGCTTTGTTTTTGAGAGAACATTTAATTTTAAAACCTTTCTGCAGGCCATTAGATTATTATTTAATGTACACATGAGTGGGGTCAAAAACATTTTAGTTTGAATTTTATTTTATACTGTGCATTGTGCTAAATAAATATTTGCATAATTTGTAATTTATTTATTTATATTAATTTATGCAATTGCAATGCCTTGATTTTAGTAACGTTTGTACACAGTCATAGCCATAAATTCAATGATACTGATAATTGGCATAATTTCTTTCGGTGTTTCGGTTTTCGGCCTTGGTTTCCTCTTTTTCGGTTTTCGGTTTCGGCCAAGAATTTTCATTTCGGTGCATCCCTAATAACTAGGTTACATTGAAGTGTTAAAGTTAATGAGATAATTAAGTGAATAATTGAGTGAAGATTGAGCATTATTGGAGACACCTGATGTTAACAAGCAGAATTACTGAAGGAGAAAACCGGAATTTAAAGACATCATTTTATGGTGATCAGTGTTTGCTTTAGTTGGGCTCTTGACCCTCACACCATTAACTTTAGATTTAGTTCGGCTGCTGTATGCGAGTTAACAGCCAGATGAACAAATAGAAAAGGTGATCTGATGGTGATGGTTGTGTTTTAACATAATCATTATTTCACAATCATTTGACCTGAATCACTGAACTCATATAGGCTAGAACCATATTTCTAAGTTAAGTTCACCTTATGGATTAAAGCAGCACTGTCATTGTTGTATAGAATACAATGTTTAGCCTTTTCAATGAAATCCAAATAATCAAATCAATAAAAAAAGAAACTTCTTATAAAAAATAGTTAATGTAGACATTAAGAACATCATACACATAATCAGACTGTGAATCTCAACAATGGTGACAATTATAAAGCATGTTGCAGTGCATTCTGGGTGCAACCAATCAAAAGTCATTCTTTGCTCCCATCATTCATTGCTGCATGAATAAATAATGAGCTTTTGTTAAGAGGTGATCTGTTTGTCACCATTGCTGAGATTCATACAGTAATTCTTGATGTCTGTCTCTGCATTCAAATGTTTTTTTAGATGTTTCTTTTTTAATTGATTTGATCATTTGGATTTCATTGAAAAGGCTAAAAATGGTATGCTCTACAATGACAGTGTAGATGTAAGGTCCATAAGGTAAACTTACCTTAGAAATTGGGTTCTATTCGAGTTCAGGTCAAATGATTGTGAAATAATGATTACGTTAAAACACAATCAACACCATCAGATCACCTTTATTATTTGGTCATCTGGCTGTTATAACACAGATACAGAAGCCAAACTAAATCTAAAGTTACTGATTTAAGGGTCAAGAGCCCAACTAAAGCAAACACTGATCACCATAATGGTGACCTAAAAAGGTTTTCTCCTTCAGAGAGTCTGCTTGTTCACATTAGGTGTCTTCAATAATGCTCAATCATCACTCAATTATTCACTTAATTATCTCATTAACTTTAACACTGCTTCAGTGTTCATTTAACACTCTGCTCAGAGTTTAATTGGGTTGCTTAAAATGACTTAATTCGTGTGTTGAAGTTACATGAACAAATAATGTTTGTTTAACGTTTAACACAGTTATGCTGTGCTGTATATACACTCAGAAGGTCTTCTGGGTCTGTGGGATTCGTTTAACGGATACGTTTAAACGTGAATTACTGTCTCTGGGAGGCTTTTGTCTTTCAAACACATTCAAATGCACAAATTCACATCATTTCGTTTTTACATGCAATGCAGGGGCTCCTCAATGTTTTATAGTAAAATTAATTTCACTGTGCAGGTAAACAAATAAATATCTACATTTTTAATTTTCTTTGGCAAGTATTTTATTTTGTTTGTTTTTATTTGCATTCATTTTTTATGATTTAATTAATAGCTTTTCATTAAACTCACGAACCCCAGTCAGGGATACCCTGACGTCATGTAATACTTAATGCACGTCATGTTGTTGATTACAAAGAATGGAATATTTTTTCTTTCTCATTGTATTATTTTTATCAATATTGTACAACATTATCCATAGTTAGGACAAAAGCAATCGAAAAGTAGTCAGATTACCTTAAACGTGTAATGTAATGGATTGCCTTGAATGTACTGAAAGTGAGAGGAAATGAGACACACATTCTCTCTACTTGCAAGTGTGTCAGTCACGAGAACCAGTTACTTATTAAATGATTAATTACTACCTATTAATTACATCTTCAACTGTGTAATTATGTTACTCTCTCTGGAAAGTATTCACTTTTTCTAATCACTTCTTAAATCCCAAATCATCCTCGACCAGTTGAACAAAACACAGACATGAAACCGCTCTTTTAATTGCTCTGACCAAAGGGAGAAAGTTGCATTAACATATGTTTTAACATTAGAAGGTCAATTTGAGTGTTAAATCCACAATAGTTGTATATATATTTTTTTTGTTAACAATACATACAAACACACATTATTTATTACCACATACACAAACGACATTAAATTATCAGCAAAAGTTTTTTCAAAAGTGAACTAATCCTTTACTCACCCCCATGTCATCCAAGATGTCCATGTCTTTCTTTCCTCAGTCGAAAAGAAATTAAGGTTTTTGATGAAAACATTCCAGGATTTTTCTCCATATAATGGACTTCAATGGGAACCAAACGGTTCAAGGTCCAAACGACAGTTAATAACAGTTTCAGATGCAGCTTCAAATGTCTTTAAACGACACCAGACGATGAATAAGGGTCTTATCATGCGAAACGATCGGTTATTTCAAAACTTATTCCAAAAATGTAACTTTTCTAAGGACAAATGCTAGCCTTGCTCTATTCTGTGAGGCGCGTTTGTAACGTCACATAATACGTAATTACGTTCAAAAGGTCACGGGCAGACATAGCCGGAAGTACAGAATCAAAATCGTCCGACATCGTTGTTCTGATTCTGTACTGACCCCCCGTGACCTTTTGAACGTAATTACGTGACGTTACAAACGCGCCTCACAGAATAGAGCAAGGCTAGCCTTTGTCCTTAGAAAAATTACATTTTTGGAATAAGTTTTGAAATAACCGATCGTTTCACATGATAAGACACTTATTCATCGTCTGGTGTCGTTTAAAGACATTTGAAGCTGCATCTGAAACTGTTATTTACTGTCTTTTGGACCTTGGACCGTCTGGTTCCCATTGAAGTCCATTATATGGAGAAAAATCCTGGAATGTTTTCATCAAAAACCATAATTTCTTTTCGACTGAGGAAAGAAAGACATGGACATCTTGGATGACATGGGGGTGAGTAAATTATCAGCTAAAGTTTTTTCAAAAGTGAACTAATCCTTTAAAAATACTGTCAATAACAAATCAGGGTCCAAAATCAATGAATGTCTAAACAAACAGGTCTAACACTTATAACACACCCAACTAACTGCTATGCATAACCCTAAGTTTACCTGCCTTTTAAAATTTAATTTCTGTGTTATTCTAATGAAAGACAATGGTAGAGAATCCCATGTTTTCATTCTCCTATAAACTACTGTACACTTGAGGAATGAATTTTTTGCTTTGGGAAGTGAAACTCTGCCTTGAGAAAAATGTGTATGCAGTTATTACGTAGTATTTATTATTTATTGATCAAATCTAGTAATTTAAAAGGTAAATAAAATAAATCTCCCCAAAAATTGCATAATAACATTAACAATACGTTGCAAACAAAATAAGCGTTCTGGACAAAAAAAAAAAAAAGAAGTATAATTTAAGGGCTCTAAATCGCATTTTAATTGATTGTACCGATCCAATGGGATTTTATACTGTAAAACCTTCCAGTCACCCGGTCTTCTTAACTAATTAAGATGCAGATACATGCTGTTAATATTTGTTCCAAATGGACATTGTAGAGAAAGTCTTGTTGTGTACTAGCTGGAGTTTACTCGAATCGTTTTTGGTGGCATTAGCCCGCATGATCTGGCAATAGTCCAGCTGTGAAAAGACAAGAGTACCTAACACCATTTTCATTACATCCGATGTAAAATGGTCTCTGCATCGCCTTACTACAGCCAACACCTTCCCCATTTAATCGACCGGGTTGTCAATATGTTTTGACCAAGACTATGTATTGTCAAGGGTGATACCCAACAACTAGGTTTCCTTCACTTGCTGAATAAGTGTTTAACTTATGTATAGTCTAAGCTCTGGTTCAAAACCTAAAGAATGCTTTGAACCAAAATACTATACTCTTTGTTACAGATGAATTAAGTATCAGTTTGGTTTCTAAAATCCACTTTCCTATAGTGTCAAACTCCTCTTTCAAGATGGCAGTCAATTCAGAAGATTAGAACGCTTATACTGTAATACCATCTGCATACATTGTTACTTTAGCACTTTTTTAAACGAGAGGCAAATCGTTAGTAAACTCATCCATTATAAACTCTGATTCAACTTCAAATCAGTACTCAAAACCCACCTGTTCAAACTAGCTTTTCCTTAAAATCCACTTTTTGTTTTGTTTTTGTTTTATTCTCCATGTGAAGCGTCTTTGAGTGTCCAGAAAAGTGCTATACAAGTGTGATGCATTATTATTATTACTATTAGTAAAGATTGAGTGGTCCTGAATAGCTTCCATAAAAAAATACTCTTTGCGATCTATTTACTAATTAACTTTCCATCCAAGCAACTGCTGAAGGTCTTAATCCATAACACTACAACTTGTCCAGAAGAAGCTTGTGATCAATAAGATCAAACGCTGCTGTGAAATCTAACGAGACCGCTCCACATATCAGTTAATTATCCAAATCCCTGAACCAGTCGTCCATCATCTGTGCTAGAGCTGTGCATGTGGAGTGTCCCTTTCTTAAAGGGATACTCCACCGTTTTTTCATATTAAACTATGTTATTCCCTTAACTAAGACATACCTCTTTCGTCTCGTCTCAGTGCGTGCACTTAAACGCTCTGACACGCGAGACACTTTGATAGCACTTAACTAGCCCAGTCAATCTATTAGGATCCAAACAGAGAAGCCACCAAACACCTCCACGGTTTCCCTATTTCAATACAGTTACACGAGTAGTGGACATGGTGACACAAAATAAAAAGTTGGGCTTTTCTAAGCGTGTAAAGTGGATAACTATAATGTTTAGCTGAATCCTACTGCAAGTGCTTGAAAAAAATCCTCTCCCTCTCTGGAGTGATGATATTACTGCACCGAGTCCATGGATGTGTGTGCCGAGTCGAAGTGCTCCCAAGCACTTGCTGTGGTATTCCGCCATACAATATAGTTATCCACTTCACACGCTTAGAAAAGCGCAACGTTTTATTTTGTGTCACCATTCTTGGTCTAACCTTGTATTTGATCAAATACAACCTTCTCTAAAATCTTACACACACTCACTGGGCGACTAATTTTTGTTTCTGGAAATGTTAGTCGTGTAAAGGTCCTTTCACACTGGACGCGATTTTGACGCACGAATAATTTGCGCGATGGTTTTATTTTTTGATCAGCTGTTTGTATAATGAGTGCTTCTACACTGAACACGAATGTGGTGCGGCGAATAAACGACTTTTATTTATTTCGCTTCGATGTCGATTTTTTTTACTTTTGAGGCGAAAGAAAAGGCCAATCAGCCAATCATATATAAAAACAAAGGTGACGTGACCGCAACAATGACACATCTTCTGATTGCTTGTGTGTCGAGTCGTCTGTGAATGAAAATCTGAAACAAGGACTGGTGGGACGTTGTCCTCATTCGTTCGTATCGAGCCCAACAAAGGCTTTCAGTCTGTTTACAAGGCTTTTTAGTCCAATTGAGCCTTCAATCCGTTTACTAAAAGTGTTTATTTGATTGCATGTAACGTAGCCCCTGATGAGTGTAAGCTCACCTTAAGCAGACAGCCATACGCTGCTCTGCCATACGCTTCTAGCTCCGGTAGCTCTCTGTTCTTTAAGATTGGGCGCACCTAAAACCTTCTTTCTGCTTTTAAGTAAAATGAAAAGCTTGTCTTCACTGGATGATAATGGTGGTGATGAAGAAGCTATGTCCACGTCCCGCAATAAGTCATTGTACCGCATTTAATTTTTGTCTGCATCCTTTTATTTAATCGTCCTTTAAATTACAATTCTACAATAAAAAGAATGTAATAAGAAAAAATGCGCAGCACAGACGTTACTGGAGCCATCACAAACAAACAAACTCTACGTGGAGAGGGTGTTTGCTTTGATGAAAGCTGCGTGGACGAGGAGGAACCGCGCAACTGTGGACCTCTTTTAAAAAGTGAACTTGTGAAAGTGAGCTACACCTGCCAGTAGTTACTGACATATGTCCATAATTAATGTAAGGCCGTATCGAAGCTGCCAGATCAGACAAACAATATAAGTTCAAGATGCACTGATCGAATCCGGTAAGAACGCATTCATCTTTAAAGGTCCCCTGACATGAAATTTTCATTTTCTGACGTTTTTTAACATTAATATGAGTTCCCCTAAACTGGTCCCCTCGTGACTAGAATTTTCAATCGGTATAAACCGAGCTTTGGCTATTTTTCTCTTCTCTGCATCCATCTGCATCTCAGACGCGCTGATCTAGAATCTCCCCCTATATAACGTCATATAGGGAAAAGGTTACTCCCCTTTCTCTGCTTTGCCCGCCCAGAGAATTTGGCCCGACCATGAGAAAACGAGCTAGGAACAGGAAGTACAAACACGGCGCGTTTTTTTTTCCTAGAGAAATAGCTTTGAGATTTGAGTTTTTCCTTGAGAAATATCATGGCTTGCAAACGAGCGAAGCATGGCAGTTGCTCAGTGTTCGGATGTACAAATGAACACAAAAGTATTTTTTAGTTCCTTCATCCAGAGAAACAATGGGTTAATTTTATTTTCTCTGGAAATGCGGCGACTCAACTCCCAAAGTTTTGCATGGTCCAAACAGGCAGGAAACAGGTAAGTTAATCTTTCTCTCAAAATCGTTCAATACTGTTACAAGCCAGTGACTAAAATATCAACTTCACATCGGTGAAAGCAGAGTGCAGAAACTGCGTTGCAATAAGATCTTCATTCTCGTGATCGACAGCTCAATGCTCATCAAAGCAAGATTTTATGTGATGAGAATCTAAATACTTCAAAAACTTCTCACGATTCAGTAATCTCGATATCTGTAATAGTAAAAACGTATAATAGCTGTAGTAAAAGTATTCGAGAGAGTTTCACATGTAATATGTAGCTATTTCATATGCAAGCATGTCAGCCAATCACAGCAGTGGGCGATTACATTGAATCCCACAGCAGACACGCCCCTTCAAACAGAGCGTTCAAAGCAGATGCTAAAATCAGGCTTGGAAAAAATGCCTTTTATTTCTAAATTATGACTATTTTTGATCTAAAAACATACTAAACATTATAAGGGCAACCCAGGAAACATTATAAAATAAAATAAAAAAAAATCCATGTCAGGGGACCTTTAATCTTTCCTAATGGACTTGCTTATTTGGAAATGTGCCTTTTAGCAATTGGGATTTTTACAATTTTTTATAAAGCCTATTAACAATTTAAAGCATCATATTAACATTACTGCAAAAAGACATCTAATATAAGATCTATATTTATTCACCTAATAGGCTATAATAATAAGTATATAATACGTTTTCTCCCTAGTGTCCCATAAAATCAGGTCTGCTTTGGCAAAAGCGTCGTAAATGACGCCTTGGGATGGAATTCGATTGAATAGCCAGGTGTTCACCCTCGGCGCGAATGTTTTGGAATGTTTAAGCTCTGAATGTCGCAAATTCGCGTCGCGGCTGATGTGAATGGTTTTGACGCAAACTATTCTCACGCAAACTATTCGCTTTTCCGTTATGCATCCGGTGTGAAAGGGCCTTTAGGCTTTGCATTTAATATATGACACATTGGAGCCGCAACATAATCTATGGCAATTTATCATATATATTATCTATCCCTGATTCATATAGACTTTATTAACTTATTAACCGTTTCTACTTCTAATTCACTGAACTCAAAATGACAATGTTTAAGCCTCAATCTTTTTTACATTAGAAATGGTCCAGTTGTTGTCTGTTCCATATGATAATCCTATCGATTTATATACCTTGCTAACAAAATAATTATTAAAATAATTAGTCATTTCTTTGGGTTTTGCAATAAAAATACCGCCACAGTCGATCAAAGTAGGTTGTGTAAATGTTTTCCCATTATACTATTTACTGTGTGCCAAAGCTCTTTCCCATAATTCATTTTCCTCTTTAACTGTAGCACATAATATTGCTTCTTTTTCTTTTGAAGCATCATGGGAAAACCTCCTTTATGACCTTTTATACACAATTCTTTGCTTGTTGCTCTATAATTGGTCTATCGTCTGTACGGTATTTAATGCATTACTTACATCAGAAATAACTGAACTTAAATTACCAAAAAAAGTAAGATTAATTTACTTTTTTAAGGGAAAATGAATTAAACTACTGTAATTAATGACTTGGTGTGTTTTGTCTGCGTTGGATGTAATGCAATTACTGTTTTATCAAATCAAACGTCATTAATAGCAGATCTCTGCCGTGATTTATCATATCATATCAGCATACCCAGATCATCCTTTTTATGTGGACTCCAAAACTGTTAAAATATTAATATTAATAACGCATAATAATAATGTATAATTTTAGTGAACTGGAAAGCCCTAACCTCCCTTCACATCACCACTGAATAATTTTTATGAGGCTTGGATAATATACAAATGTACTAATGTACGATTATAAGCAGGGTTTGAAATTAACTCACTCACCCACCAGCCAATTTGGCTACTACATTTTTAAGTGACTGGCCATTCAGAACGACTACTAACCAAAAAAAGAAAAGAAAAGAAAAGAACCAGAGCAACTACGTCACACACAACTACTTGTCACACACAACTGTGAGGATAATAAGTATTTAGTGAGGATAATATTATATATAGTATTAGTATTAATATTATATATATTAGTATTATAGGATAGTATTTGAAGACCCTGCTATTTTGCAAGTTCTCCCACTTAGAAACAATGGAGGGGTCTAAAATTGTCATTGTAGGTGCATGTCCACTGTGAGAGACATAATCAAAAAAAAAAAAAAAAAATCCAGAAATCACAATGTATGATTTTTTAACTATTTATTTGTATGATACAGCTGCAAATAAGTATTTGAACACCTGAGAAAATCAATGTTAATATTTGGTACTCGGGCTCGACTCTGGCTCTGGACGGTTGGTTTGCCAGCAACGGATACATCTAAACATGATCTAAACTATAGTGTGTGCCACAAACAGAGCTGCGAGAAGTGGAGAATGGTGGACTTCGCCTTGTTGACAACTAATCCAAGTGGCGTCTTGGCGTCTTTTCTTAGCCTTTGTTTGCAATTACAGAGGTCAAACGTTTCCTGTAGTTTTTCAGCAGGTTTCCACACACTGCAGGAGGGATATGGCCCACTCCTCCACACAGATCTTCTCTAGACCAGGTTTCTGGGCTGTCGCTGAGAAACACAGAGTTTGAGCTTCCTCCAAAGATTCTCTATTGGGTTTAGGTCTGGAGACTGGCTAGGCCACGCCAGAACCTTGATATGCTTCTTACAGAGCCACTCCTTGGTTATCCTGGCTGTGTGCTTCGGGTCATTGTCATGTTGGAAGACACAGCCTTGACCCAACTCCAATGCTCTAACTGAGGGAAGGAGGTTGTTCCCCAAAATCTCGCAATACATTGCCCCGGTCATCCTCTCTTTAAAGGGTCATGAAACCCCAAACCAGATTTTAACAGAGGTATGTGTGTTGAACACCACTGAAGACAATGTTAGCATCTGTTAGATTTAATGATAGGGTTAAAATGGTAAAATTTAAGTTTTTTTCCGTTTTCTTCCGGGTTTAAAATCTTTTTAAAATTTAACCATATTAAATGTATTGTATTATTAAAGATTGTATAGGGTTCATGTATATGTATATGATATGATTCTATAGGATTGTTAGGGTTCATGACCCTTTAACACAGTGCAGTCGCCCTGTCCCATGTGCAGAAAAACACCCCCAAAACATGATGCTGCGACCCCCATGCTTCACAGTAGGGATGGTGTTCTTGGGATGGTACTCATCATTCTTCTTCCTCCAAACACGGTTAGCAGAAGAATTATGACCAAAAAGTTCTATGACCACATGACTTTCTCCCATGACTCCTCTGGATCATCCAAATGGTCACTGGCAAACTTAAGACGGGCCTTGACATGTGCTGGTTTAAGCAGGGGAACCTTCCGTGCCATGCATGATTTCAAACCATGAAGTCTTAGTGTACTACCAACAGTAACCTTGGAAACGGGGGTCCCAGCTCTTCTCAGGTCATTGACCGGCTCCTCCCGTGTAGTTTGGGGCTGATTTCTCTCCTTTCTTAGGATCATTGAGACCCCACGAGGTGAGATCTTGCATGGAGCCCCAGTCCGAGGGAGATTGACAGTCATGTTTAGCTTCTTCCATTTTCTAATGATTGCTCCGACAGAGGACCTTTTTTCCCCAAGCTGCTTGGCAATTTCCCCTTAGCCCTTTCCAGCCTTGTGGAGGGGTACAATTGTGTCTCTAGTGTCTTTGGACAGCTCTTTGGGCTTGGCAAGCGTGCCGCACAAGCCCTCAACTCAAAAGTGAAGCCAAAACGTCTCGATCGCCCCCCTGTGACCGGTCCTAGTATAGCTCATAACCCCCGCCTCCCCATGTTATTCAATGGGACGCGAGACCAACTAAACAATTAAATTACACTTCACATATCCTTTTTCCAAAGATAGTTTCAGTCATTTACTGTAGTTTCTATCACGTTTATGTAATTTCAAGTGTTCGTTTTTAAAATAAGTTTGTTTTTAGTTAGTTATGTGATGATTCAAATAACGGTGCTCTGACATCATGATTGACAGCTGTGATTGACAGGTTCTCTGTGAGAGGTAGTCACTGAAGCACCAGCGGACTTTTTTAATAATGTTGATTATGTGGTTAGTAGTTGTATTTACCTTATTTTAATCAGCAGACATCATTGGAGAAGAACGAAGCAGACAGGGGACACTTTATAAAAGTGCGGGGCGTGTGTTTGCGTTTGATTCAGCGAGAATGAGGACGCGGCCTTGATTTCGTGGCTTTACTTCCTGCTCACGACTGGTCCCGAAACACGCAAGTACGCAGACTCAAGTCCAAGATGTCAGCGTCATATCGAGACACTTCAGTTCACTCTGATGGAAAAGAGCGAAGGGGTGTCGTCCATCTTTTTTACAGTCTATGGGGCTTGGCCATGTTAGTAGTTGGATTCTTACTGATTGTATGGGGTGGACAGGTGTCTTTATGCAGCTAACGACCTCAAACAGGTGCATCTAATTTAGGATAATATATGGAGTGGAGGTGGACATTTTAAAGGCAGACTAAAGGCCATTGCACACTGAGTACGAAATTTTCGTATGCGTATTTTCGTGTTCGTCAACCTAAAAATTCGCCACGCAAAGAAACCTTGCACACCGAGTCCGTTGCGTATTTATTAAATGTTTGCGGGAAAAAACGCAAAAATACCAAATGGATTCGTCAAGCAGTGAGGATGATTTTTGCCCTCTCTCTTACTGAAAAGAGAAGAAAGAGAAAATATTACGTCCATCCAATCCTGAAATTGCGCCGAGAGGAAGGAGAGTTCCACCTTATCAAGGAGTTGCGAATTTATCCTGAGCGATTCAAAATTTACCTCAGAATGTCAGTGGGACAGTTCGATGCTTTGCTAGCGATTCTGGAGCCACATATTAAAAACAAGACCACCAATTTCCGTGAACCAATCGATTCTGAACGGAGACTGGCTGTGTGTCTGGTATGGACCAGGTATGGACACACACACAAACACACACCCGCGCGCGGCCCGGTGGAAGCGCTGGCACCGGTCTGGGATGACAGAACAGCTAGGCTGTTATTATGTATATATTGTGCCCAAATAATACATTAGTTATCGAATAGGCTGCTCAATCACACTTTATTCGATCCTAAATTTCAATCTGATTGAAAGGGGAGGTTTATTAATTTCATAATCCAATATAGAGAAGAGAACATAAACACTTGATCGAATTGAAAACCGAAACTGAAAGCTGCACGGCGCATATGTGCAATGATGTGCGGACGAGCTCCCCCCGGCCCTGAATTGTCAAAAGACCTCTCAAAATGCTGGCTCGGATGCGAAAAACGCAGAAAATCGAACCCGATCCGATTAATTTTATGACGGACGAAAGTTTCGGAGGCGATGTGAAAGCGTGACTGACATAACGCGAGGTTGAATTTTTTTTTTAACGTGCGAAAATTTCGGATGCGAGTGTGCAATGGCCTTAACAGGTCTTCAAGGGTCAGAATTTTAGCTGATAGACGGGTGTTTAAATACTTATTTGCAGCTGAATCATACAAATAAATAGTTAAAAAAATCATATATTATGATTTCTGGATTTTTCTTTTAGATTATGTCTCTCACAGTGGAAATGCATGACAATTACGATGACAATTTTAGACCCCTCCATGATTTCTAAGTGGGAGAAATAGCAGGGTGTTCAAATACTTGTATATATATTAAAATTTGGATTTCATACATTAATTTCTTATGCAAACTAAATCCTGTCATCCAGCTTCTCCTCTCTTCCTCTTTCATCCTCATCACCATTATTGTGTTTTAGGTGGACAGATCAATACTGTACCAAAGAACATCAAAAACATGTAGGATGTCTTTTCTGTTAACCAAATGTTTTTTAATCTCCACCATTGCTACAATGCAAATGAATGAAGTGTGCCGTTACTTGTAGCGTTCGAGATATGAGCAGATTCTGTGCAAATACACTGTATTTAATATGACTCAGATCTACGCAGATTTCTCTTACACAAACTTCCCCAGCGAAGTGAGTACATATCAGCGAAGTAACACACCAAACGGGCTTTCCCGCTACTGATTATGTTTACTTGCATTAGGCGGGTGTTAATTTCAAACCCTGATTATAAGAAAACAATTTATGAAATGTGAAACCCTGCGACTCCATAAAATCCTGACGTATCCCCACACAAACCTGTCCAGAGTGGCGCTGGGAGCAGACCGGCAGCTTGTCGTAGGACAGGTGGTTCAGCCAGAGGTTCCCCTCGAAGCCGGCGTCTCCGGACACGTCCTTCCAGCCAGTGACGACCCCCATGTAGTCTCCGGCTGTGAGCACGCTGTCGGCAAAGTCCCGCTCCGGAAGGCACGCTGGGAGAACCAGCTTCTTGAAGACGATCCTCCCCCTCAGCTCCACCACGGCCAGGTCGTTGTCCGGCCGGCCCTCGGCGTACAGCGGGTGGATGTGCACCTGCTTCACGTGGAGCGTCTGCTCTCCCGCTTCAAACGAGCTCAGGCGCTTTCCTGCAAAGTTGAAGGGGCAGTCTGTAAGAACACGTCATCACGAAGGACATCGAAATAGGTATCTCCAATTCAAAACATCGGAGATCGTGGTTTTTCCCGCCTTCTCGGACTCAACGTTCAAACGTCAAATAAACGAATTTCCTCTAGTGGAAGCGTTCGGCACTGCATCTCACTGAAACCTCAAATTTGGAACTTGTTTTGATTTATGGCTTTGATTTTCTTGCAGTTTTAGAGTAAAACATGCGATCTTTCTGTCTGGGTCATCTCAGTGAGGGTTTACGCATGCGCTGTATGGAGAATTTAGCGTTTCAGGCGTTTTCCAAAAGCTTTTCATCCACACCAAACGTCAGTAAACGCCAGTGTGGACGGAGAGCGTTTATAAACGGAAACGCCGTTTTAAATGTAATAGATATACCCTTCGTGTGTGTGAATGTGAACTCACCCACGGCCACCTGGAACTCGCTGTACTTTGTCGCACACTGGGCTGAGGTGAGGACCAGATTCTCCCTGAACACGACCCCGCTGCAGAAACCACTCGACCCCTGACGCAGCATCGCCTTCACACACACACACACACAACATCTCATGAGTGACAGCCGCATGTAAACGTGCAGTGAAGTATTGTTTTGTGTGTGTGCAGAAAATGGGTAATACTAAAGTTGCCAAGTGAGTACGTAAAACTAAGTCTTTTACATTGAAGGTAAAGCGGAGGTTTAAAATACACCAGAACTGCACACATTTTTACATTTAATAAACATTTGTTTTAATTAGTTATTCATGCCAGGGTTGGAAGTGTCCTTAAAATAGGTACAGGTCAGTTTTATTCTATGATAAGTATTTTTTCTTTCTAGGGGATGGGACGCAAATTAGTTTATGATATACTCTCAATGTGAAAAACATATTTTCCAGTTTTCAACTGGAATCATGTTTTTGGTACTGTCATAAGCCTATAAATAAACAACTGAAAGAAGGCTGTGATATTAATGTTGTCCACTAGAGAGAGCCAGAGGATAATATATATATATTTTTTAACTTCATTGGAATGGTACGAAAAAATCGTGGACATGATTCGAACAGGTTAAATGGTCCTGAATAAAACTCGCAGTCAGAAATGATTCATTTTGAGATTAATTTTGGTACTGCAGCCAAACAAAATCTTATTGAAAGCTATTTTTTTTAGATATCAAGCTCAAATTTGGAACACGATTTATTTAGATTTATGGCTTTGATTTTCTCAGTTTAAGACTAAACGTGATTTTGAAAATATAGATTTCATATAAAAATTTAAATAGTATTTTTGTGCATTTTTCATAACAATAAACAAAAAATTCTGTAACTTTTTTTAAGTTCACTTTTTTCACTTCAGCAATAATCTGCCAAGTGTCATCTTTAAAAAAAGAGATCAAACTTTACCACAGATTTACCACAGTTTTATGTTGGAAATTAAAATATTGTAGTGTTATAAATATAATGCATTGTTTAACAATATAATGTTAAAATCCCCAAAAAATACAAAATATTGAATAAAAAAACATTATCAAACTAAAATATAGTCATTTATTTAATTGAAATTTGTAAAAAATCCAACACGTGAAGAGCACCTAATCCTAATTAACCTTTTTACAACAGAAATGACCCATCACTGAACTTAAGCTGGACTGTGACACTATTTTCTTCTGGAAACAAACTTTGTTGCATTATTTTCCTGTTATCTCTGTAAAGCTGTTTTTTTTAAATATCTGTTTCCATCCCTTTGAACAAGTTGTGTGAATAGAAATCTGTAAACAATCATTAAATGTTTAATTAACTTAATAAAACCCAATAAAACATATTTTTCTCAAATTGTCGGACACAAGTAAATATGATGCTGTCCATTTGAAATGAAGACACAATTGTGTGTGGAGGAGTGTGTTGTGTAGAGGAGTGTGTTCACCTGCCAGGGACACTCCTCCGGGCCGCATGCGAGTCCTTCATACTCTGACTTTATGTTGGCGACCTGACGTCTGTCCCACTGGCTCGAGCTGCTCAACTTCCCACACGGGAACGACACTGAAGAGAGAAGTGAACGTTTACTTACAGGCGAGGGTGTATTGCTTGTCATTTCTGGTACATGGCTTTGTGGAGTCTCTTCACACATGTGAGACCGGATAATCATGTGTAAGCGTGAGCAGGAACTGAACACACCCTGATCACTAATACACACACCCTATTCTGTGTTCATGCCACGGTACAGGTGTTTGGGAATGCTTTTTTTCGTTTTGTTTTTGTGTGCGTGTGTGTATGGGGGGGGGGGGGGATTAAAATACTTCAATTCATTTTTTATATCATAACATATTAGGCCTATATTTTATTATATTTTAAGGCTAAATAAAGAATCTCACATGGGTATGGTTTAGGGCTCATTGCCATTAAAACATTTGAAACCCATTGGAAATTCATAAGCAATAAACAATCATTTAAATTTGATGGTTTAATGCTTCCTGTACACATAATTGACTGTACAAAAACACTTTATGGTTTTCCCAAACCATCTCAGTGTCAGCTTACTTTTCTTTCTTACTATATTCTTTTATTGTAAAGAATTGAACTGTCCTGCAGAAGCTTTTGGAAATTATATGTCATAGTATTTCTTGGTAAAGACTGTACAGTTAACAGCACTGGAAAAACATATCAGATAACCTAAAATGTGCTTCATTTAGTGACTTCTTAATTAACTGCTTTTTTTTTTTTTTCGAAAATATGATTTAATACCAATAAGTTACATCAAGGGTCAAATAAAATATAAATGGCACATTCATGTTGAAACGATATTGTTTCTGCTGTGTTGCTCAGGTTTTTTTTTTTTGCTCAGGTGGCGAAAAATGCCCATAAAAAAGAAAAAAGTTTTAGAAAAAAGAAAACAAAATAGAGGGAACATTGGTTGTGTGTGAGGTATGAGCTATGATGGTGGCGTAGAGACTCACCCGCCGGCTCGCACTTCTCCTTCTCCTTGAGTCTCCAGCCGTAAGCACACGAGCACTCGTACGACTGATAGCCCGGCTTACAGAACTGACTGCAGCCTTTGCTCTTGTCTATCACACACACCGTCTTATCTGTGGATGTGACAACACTCAATGAGTTACATGACGATCGGGTCATAACAGTAGCAGCATGTAATAAAGACAATTCAGAAATATTACAGGCATACAGTTTAAAGGTAGAACTGTTGCGTGCAGCATTTTGTTAAAGAGGTCATGAAATGCATTTCCAGATCTCTGTGTTTTTCTGGATGTTATGTTGTTAGAACTGTTCGACACGCTGAAGCTTGGGTCGCCAGTGCACTTTTTATTTTACTCGCCAGAATTTAAACATGGAATGTAAAAATAAAATTCAATATAAACATAATATAAAAGATACATTTCAAACTTAAATAAAGACAAGTAAACCGCCTGCAATAAAATAAGCACAAATAATCAAACTACGAGCAATAGCACAAGATTAGGGACTGAAATTGAATAAAGTAATCAAATATAAAATAACTATAGGGCTGCCTAAGAGGTTTGGTCCACTAAGGTTTTATTATCACTTGAAACATGTAAGTAGCAGCAACTTTACAAGTCCTCTCGCTCTAATGCTAACTTAGATAAATATGCGCTGCTATTAGCGCGCTACATTGTTTAAAATTAATACATTTTTATAGCCTGGCTTACGTCAGGCCGTTTCTCTATATGCGTTCTTGTCTGTACTTGTGTTCTTGTGAAACGTCATCAGTCGCTGCCCAAGTACTGTTCCAGTTCAAAGTTCACATCTAGCCAAGTCCAGTTCAAATCCCCGGTTGTGTTCTTGATCCGCCCCGTTTACCGAGAATGCATCGAGAGGTGATTTGTGCGGACTTGAGACAGCCAGGTATCCCAGAATGCATCTCGCACCAACCAGCAAGCGTCAATAGCAGATGAGAAAACTCGCGAAATATTAAAATACTACTGTTATTGTGTCATGAAAAGCAATTTTAGTGTTTCAGGCGAGAATGTTGGTTGTTCTCAAATCTCAAATCTGTGGTTTATTTATAAAGATAGCGCCTATTTGAAAAATATATGTGACGTTTTTGGAGTTGTGACATCCAGGCTTCTGACTTTGCCGCCGGCTCTGATGTCTCTAGTCTAGTGGATAAACTTGACGTATAATTTGTTGTGTTGTGTATAAGTCTATCTTTGGTCTCATTAAACTATATCCATGGCAAAAAATCGTTTTTGGTTGAGGGCAAAGTGAAGTTTCATAACTTTATATATATTTAGGCTATTGAATTTTAACTTTGTAGCCTATTAGAGAGCTTACTTATGTTTTAATTGTTTGCCTTATTTCTCATTAAAGCTTCTACACCTTTTAGGCTACATCTTATTGATCTGACATTTAATAAAAAGAGACAGGGTTGGGTATTTTTATATACTTAAATTTTTATATATATATATATAAAACACATTTATTTTAAAATTCTCTGCAATATATGTACAACAAAATAAAATGATACAACCCTGCCTCTGTTTGTTAAATGTCAATAAAAATCAATAATGTTTCATATTTTTAAAATAAAAACAAAAAGATCATGTTCATTTTGTTATAATTATATGCAGTGAAGATAATCAATGTAGGCTACGCGTTGCCTGAACCACATGACCAGGCTTAATATGTTTAAGATTTTTTTAAATGAAAAGAGGCAGAGTGGTGTTTTATAACATAATTCGTTTTATTGGTGACAAAAAGAGGCAGAGTTGTAGCATATTTCGTTTTATCGTTGCCTAAAATATATATAAAGACTGAGATAACCGGAGTAGCCAGAGAGTGCAGAGTGACGCAATCAAGTACGCTCTGTTCTAGAGCCAGACCGATATATATCGGCAGACCGATATTATCGGCCGATATTAGGCATTTTCCAAACTATCGGTATCGGCAGTTATAATGGCCGATAAATTAATATTTCAAAAATAAAATAAAAACGGACGAAACACGCTTAAATCATGTCATGAGTGTTGGAGTTGTATAGTTTGTCCACCAGAGGGCACTCTACACCGTCCCTGTTGGCAACACACGTTGAGTTGGGCACAATACATACATTGCTTGAATAACAATTAAAAGAACATCCCCATCAGTTCTCTTAACTCAAATAAGCATGACAAAATTTGTGACTATCATGTCCAGTTTAAAAAAATAAAATATATAAAATATCGGCCGATATTTCGGAATATCGGATTTTAAAACCCAAAAATATTTGTATCGACCTTCAAAATCCTTTATCGGTCGGGCTCTACTCTGTTCCATTTGCAGAAGAACCGGACTTGCATCCTCTCGTTCTCTGGAGTTCGTTCTCCAGAGTCGAACTTGGCAAGTCCGAACTACCAAGGACGCAAGTCCGAAGTTTGCGTACTTGCTATTGAGAAACGGCCGTGGGAACCACATGTTCATCTTCTCGTATTTGAGGCGTGGTTTACGAATACCCAGAACCGTATTATTGGGTGCTACGAATGTCTATCAAATGCGCCTGTACGTAGCTCATAGCCATTCGGGTCAATGATACCAGATGACGTATGTAGAGGGAAAGAAATTAGACAAGGAAGGAGACGATGGGTCAGAGATATATTTGCGTTCTAAACAACTTCGCGTCTGCTTCCATGTTTGATCCTTAGGTTTAAACAAACTGCTTCGGTGTGTCGCATAGACGTGGTCATCGTCTTGCTGCTCCTCCCCGTTCTGTGATTGGTTCCCTAGCAACGTGAATAAAATCGCACTGCGCAAAGGCATTATGGCGAAACCCAGGCTAACATTTTTATCTAACTGGGATTTTATACTGTATATGTACATTAGACACAGTTCCCTGTGATAACAGATCACTCTAATGTAGAAACATGCATTTTCTGTAAAGCTGCTTTGAGATGATGTGTATTGAGAAAAGCACTATACAAAAAAACGTCAATTGAATTGTTTTGTGAGGAGAGCTCTCACTGACATACGGCACGATCTCTTGCATTTAAATTAAAATACTCTGTCATACAGATAAGAGTACTGCAAACTGTAAAGGGTGTCCTTTTATTTCTGTAAACTCACTATAACAAAACATTGTGCTTTTGTAAAATAATGAAAAATGGGTGCGCAAGACCGGGAAGACCCCATTTCGCTGGGCTGTGTGCACGGCCACAGTTTGATTTTCCACTTCATGACCCCTTTAATGTGTACTTTTAAAAAGAGCTCAACATGCTCAAAAGCATCTCTTGAAATGCAATGCAGTGAACAAATATTTAGGTTAATGCAGAGATGCATTGTTTTTATTTTTTGTGTATAAGATTTTTGTGGAAAGCGGTCATAAACAGTCATAAAAAGTTACGTACCGGTCTCACAGTGGATTCCTGCAAAGCCTGATTTGCAGATGCAGTCATAACCTCCCACACTATCTGAACACATGGCTCCGTTTTTGCACGGATGGTCCGCACACTGGTCACCATCTAGAGTGCAAGACATCATGAGGGATAACACAGAAAACACTATATATCCTGTAATGTATACAAACCTTAAACATTCTTAAATGGTTCTTTGTAAGATTGATTATGACTGGTCAATCGCAGCATTTTCATGTTCAATACTGCCAACATCCTTCGGTAACCTTTATTTTACAGTGTCCTCGTACTATAGTAATAAACAATAATCCTATGTGCCAATAAGTGGAACAACTAATCCCACCATTTGTCTATATTCGCTTCATTGGGCATGTCTTCAGTCCAGCTCTAATCAAACACAGCTTAACCAGCTCTTCAGGATCGCTGGGAAAAGCACAGGTGAGCTAAAGGAGCTTGGAAATACACTTTCCAGGACAGGGTTGAAGTCCTGCCATAATGGCTATCGATGTTTTTGCATTTTGGAAAGACAACTGACACCAGACTTCCGCACATGACCATCATTCATCTTTACACAAGTTTGTTTCTGCAGCTTTCACAACTTACCGATGTAGACCGACCAGAAGATATCCTGTAAAGAAACAAACACAATCCATTTAGGTCGATTACAAGTGGAACTGTAAATATTAGTGATAATACTAAACGTAGAACAGGGGTGTGCGATTTTCACATAAAAACTACATCCCAATAATATTTCCTGGGATTTTGCCTATAACGATAATTGGTCCCTTGGTTTGGGCCTGTCATGAACGGCTGATTCCTGAAGCTTTTCGTATTCCTCTTATTCAGTGCGCTGCTCGGAAATGTACAGATTTATTGGGTCACTGAATCACTGATCTGTTTAAGACACGGACTTGTTCAGTAATAAAGCACCGCTTGGACAGGCAAAACAGCTTTGCTGTGGTTAACAACCGTTTTTGTTTGACAAAAAAAAATTAAAAGCAGAAAATATTGACAATCTTGGGCCTCAACTCATAGCCCTCGTTTTGGGCGTAACTCAAAACGACCAGTTATTGTTTATTGTATATCACAATCGTGCTAATACGTGTATAATACATTATACAGTCAAACTAAAAATTATTCAGACACCAGAAATCATTTTTGATCTTGTTTTACAAATCCCCAGTGTTAAATCAACACTGCTCAGAGCAAATACGGTCCCACTCTACAGAGTGTTAAAATAACACTGAAGCAGTGTTAAAGTTAATTAGATAACTAAGTGATTAATTAAGTGTTGATTGAGCATTAGTGATGAACAGCTGCTGTTAACAAGCAGAATCACTGAAGGAAAGAAAAACACAAGAACTACAACTGATAAGTTGATAAGTCACAGCCTTAGATTAAATCAATTGAAGAGAAAAGAAGACATTAAATCTGTAAAGATCTCAGCAGAGGATGAATAAACAACTCCACAAACAGAATTATCAGCTTCATTTATCTCTAACCAGACTGATTTTATTTCTGTTATATGTCTTTGGACAAAGGTTTAGATGTCGATGGTTTGAAATGTTTGGTCACCATTATGGTGATCAGTATTTCCTTTAGTTGGGCAGTTTGACTCTTGTCATTTAAAGTGCAATTTTGGTCTTTGTTACAATGTTTACCGAAGCACATAATGTGTTACAAAGGAAGCCAAAAATAAGAGACGTTAAGGTGTTATAGTTTTCATTATTATAAAGCTGAATGATTCACTAATCTTATCCCTGACAAAAGTTGTTATTTGTTATTAATAACTATCACTTTTTTTGACACAAAACAGACATCCTGAATTAAAATATTTTATATACATTGCAGAATATTTTGGAAAATCATTAGTATATATTTTATTTAAACAAAAGAAATCAAAAATCCCTGTATGAATCTAAACAATGGTGACATGCTTCATGCTGCAATACATGCTGGGAGCCATGAGTTTTATACTCTATAGTACCTCCCAGAATGCTTTGCGGCATAAAGCATGTCACCATTGTTGAGTTTCATATGGGGATTCTTAATGTCTGTGTGTTTGTCCAAAGATGACTTTACCAATAATTAAAAAATAAAAATTCAGCTTGAAGACTGATCTGTAGAAAGAAATTTATGTTATTGAAAATAATCTTTTAAGACCAAATAACCATTATCAATAAATGATAAAATTGGTGAATTTTTGTACTTTATGATGTTGAAAACTATAGGCCTATCCCCTGACTATCTTTGTTTCTGGCTTTCTTTGCAACCTTTGTGTGTTTTGGTAAACACTGTTACAAGGACCATGCGACACGCTCGTTTTTTCCATGCGCGTCCGCACCGCGTCGAGATAAAAACATCTCAACTTTTCAGAATACCGCAAGCGCACCATACGCACACAATAGGTCATGTGACAAGAACCAACTGAAGCGCAACCGCCTTGGCGCTTTGCAAAATGGAGAATGCTGCGCGCCCAGCGTTTTCTACACGTTTTTAGGCGCTATATGTGAATCCGACCTAAAACATCAACATCTAAACCTCTGTTAATTCTCAATAAGACCTTCTGTAGACATCTGACAGAAATAAAGTCAGTCTGGTTAGTGAAAAGTGAAGCTGGTAATGCTGTTTGTGGAGTTGTTTAATCCTACTCTGTTGAGATCTTCAGAGATGTAATGTCTTATTTGTATCTTCAGTTGATTTAATCTAAAATGAACCCAGGGCTCATTCCCTATTTTGGCGGTGTACGTCTGTGGAGGGAAAAGTCTGCTTTGCACGGGTGCAAAATACGAGTGATACACGCATCGGTGTAAAAGTCATTTGGGCTGGGTGCAAGATAGTGCCCTAATTGTGTAGTTCAATTTAATGTGTGAGAGTCTAACAGAAGGACAGACAAAACCAGTCAACTATCAACTGATTTCATAACTCTGAGTTCTGCTCTTATTACCATTTTCTAAACTATAGCAAATGAACTGTGATAATGTGAGAAATGTTTGACAATTTAATATTGGACGGGTGGGGAAGGCTAGATCTCTCCGTGAATCTCTGCTCTCTCTCAAGGTGGGTTTTTGTGTGTTTCTTCAAAAGCGAGTGACGTCAGCTCACACATTGTTAAACAATAGCTATCAGTGTAATGGTAGATGATGTCGCACAGCCCTACTGTGGACGAGTGATGGATCGAGAGACTCACCGTGCGATAGTTGTCCTGGAAGACTTCTCTGGCCTCCTCGTAATCGCAGACCTCCTCTAGACACTCCCTCTCGAGGCTGGCGGGGAGTTTGGTCTCTTCGTCACCGGCGTTGCTTCTCTTCTGCCGGGAAATCACATTCAGCGCATCCCACTTCTCCAAGAACAGAGGGGCTGGAATACATACAGGACAGCAGAGAAAACTACATTCTGCAATCTGCAAACACATAATGATTTCTTACAGTGTGAATGGTGGATGCTGAGAAATAGATAGATAAATTTATATTTATAGTGGTCAACTGATATATAGATGTCATCAGGGCCAATATATGTGGCCGATGTGTCTGATGCAGGACATATCTGGAAGAAATGACTTTGAAATTTTCTTTACTAACTGTTTACTGTCTTCAATTATCCACTTTCATCACATAAATGTAGACTTGAAGTCGTTCAGCCCCTGGTGTTTAGTAGCATATTAGAAAACGGTATGTATTAATAACAGCATATTCAGTATATTTGACAATCTAAGAGCTACAGAAATAAAACTGAATTGACTTGTATGCATATTCATTGATTTCTAAGTGATCAAATTAGGTATATTTACACACTTCTACCCCTTACAGAGAATGGCTTAATGTGTAGAGAACAGTTAGATTACATTTTAGAAAAGCAATAACATAACGGACTATTTTAAAATTGTTCATCTAAAAATTTATTTTGTTTAAAAACCTTTGGTAAGTCTTAATTTCAAATACCTTGCCTCAGTTATTGTATATTGTTCTGCATTGCATTGCATAAATAATATTTACATTGCAATCGTCTTCAAGGGCTGGTGTAGATGTAGTGTTTGGAGTGTGATAAAACAAAACAAGAAAAAGGATCTTAATGTTGTTATGCTCTTGAGCAATTTTCAAAAGCATGTATAGTGTCTATATAAACCACTATATATTTTATAATGACATTTTAATTATACATGTAGCCTATATTCATTTGTTTTAATACAATTACTGTTGGCTAATATGTACCAGGGCATTAAGTTACTTTTGAAAGGACATTAATCAGTATCAGTATCAGTGTATTTCATAAGACGTTAACTTTGTCAGCTATATATATATATATATATAAAAAAAAAAGTTTTACCACTGCTTTTTAGTGAGAGTCGATATCTATGGGACATTGGCGATGACAGTGGCCATACCACACCCACTCCCTCCCTTCTTCTCACCTTTTACTCTTCTTCTTTCTTTTACTGTCTATGCTTCTCACAGCTATCGACGCACATTTAAGTTGCATTTTTCATAAAGATTGTGAGCTAGACTTGAGCTGAAAGAGGGGGGTTTCATGACCCTTTAATGAAAACCAAATGACGCAGTAGTGATTTAATATTCCCCTCAAATCTCCGTCCCAAACACTGCCATATTAGCAGACAGTCTTACTTTTGGCTGGAGTTGTAGTACTAAATATAAAAGGCACTCCTTTTGTTCAAGTGTATCAATACAATATATCAAACAATAACAAAAAACAATGTGCAGAAGCGGGATAAACACGGCGTTGGCAACCCGAGCAGCGAGATGATCACGTGTTAATGTTACTTTTCTCATCGCTCTTCATGATGAGCCAATCGCCTTTTACGACGAGGCGTTTGATTTAAGCAGATCCTATTTATTTTAGGATCCAGTTTTTGTTAAACGATTTATACGTTGAGTGACCAAAATGTCTCAGAAAAAGACAAAAGGAACGGTGCCCATGGAGACACGAATACCACTGTTTTAAGTGTTTAGCTAACAGACTCCCGAAGCTTTAAATGTAGTAAAATATTCTTTTACCTGTTCTTTTATGCAACCCTGCCGTCACGAATCCAAATAAAACTGCGAATGAAAGAAATCTTCCGAGATGAGCCATGATGCTGGTGGACGCCTGTGGGAAAGATGGATAAACCATGTGATGAACGAATGAACAGCGCTAAATTCAGCAGTGGCCGTTTGTTTGTTTACTAGCTAGGGTTTACTATCGGACGGACAGATCCGTTATTCCACACACTGTAACGCTACTAAACGCTCAGTTTACAGTCGGGAAGAACATTACTTTCATAAACAGTGATAGCTTTAACCTCAAAAGGCGATGTCGGTTCTCTTTCATTTAGCTTTTATTTATAATTAATATTGCATAATTCCTCACCCGCTCAGCTGGTGACGCAGATATATGACCTCTGACCTTTGCTGCTAGCAATCTGTTGTCCTGTCCACTGAGTTTATACCATAGTAGACAGTAAAACAAGGTTTACAATCTGGATCAGACCGACATCAGCACCAGCACATCTACTGTTGTTTGTCACAGACCATTCCTGCGGTTGTGTGTATAACCACACGAGGACACTCTTCAGTATCCCTGGTGTTTTGTTAAATTTGAATGTGAGCTATGTTTTTTTCACTTTTGTTTATTTTTATTTTGTCTTGATTGTTTAAATCCTGTTATTATTTGTATGTTACATTTTCTGCAATAAAACAATATGTGGGTGCAAATGCACTGCGTGATTTTTTTCCCAAACAGTTGAGCGCAAACCACGCCCCTTAACCGAAAACCACACCCCTCGATTTCATTGGTCAACTCTCTCACGCAGTCACCTGAGCAGAGCCATGTATGGCCTTTTACGGTCTATGTGGATGGCTCTGCACCTGAGGTAAAGTTTAGATATCAGCTAAATGAATCCGATGAAAAACGGATAGATATGCTTGAAAGATATGCTTGACCATTTCAGTATAATTTTATTGATAAAAGTATAGGTCTCAGTTATGATTATAATTTTAACTTATCTTATGAATTTCTTTCTTCCTCAGTGGAGGACGCTTGTTCTGGCTGTGATCATGAAAACCAAGCCTCTGATAATGTTAATTTTTAACATTCACTAATTAAAAATCAACTTTAAAGTAAAATGAACACACAATGAACAGATGGATTTGTATAAACTCGTATTAACATACAGTACCAAATATATTGTATTGCTCATGGTTAGTTAATGTTAGTTATTAATACAATAACCAATGTTAACAAACGAAACCTTATTATAAAGTGTTGCCGAAAAACTATTTTTGACATTCTTTTTGAAAACATTGTCAATTTTTCGGATTATTACAGTTAAGCGCAATAAATATATATATATATATATATATATATATATATATAGCCTATATATATATATATATATGAAGAGTTCAGATGCAAAAGCCTCTAAATGCCATTTGAAATTTTCTTCTAAAATGACCATTTTTATCAAGCTTGTATATTTAAGTTCAGTAATTTCACTTAAATGACAATTAATAGGTAATCTTCATTGCCATTTAAGTGAAATTACTGAACTTAAATATACAAGCTTGATAAAAATGATCATTTTAGAAGAAAATTTCAAATGGCACTTAGAGGCTTTTGCATCTGAACTTTTCATATATATATATATATATATATATATATATATATACAGTATATATATATATATATATATATATATATATATTAAATGTAAACTAATATTTCCTATTGACACAATGCAAATTATAAAAATATATAAATAAAAATCTAACATGCCTAATACTTTTGCATATTTCTATATATTTAAACATTCATATTCTATATATATTCACAGGCTCATTATAGGTGGTGCCAACACAATGTTTGTGCCCGATCAAACTCAGCTAATCAAAGATGGCTCTCAAAAAATACATGCTGTGAGGCTACAATGGTTTGCACTCTGGTGAAGACTGTAGACATATGGGGAGGATCTATGGGTTAGCAAAGTGAAATGAAATATATATATATATATATATATATATATATATATTATTTTATTTTATTTATTTTTTTATTTTTTTTGTCAGTTACTTTGCAAGATTTTTATTTTATGTTTCAGGAGCAGTGATCCCCATATACCCATCTGCCCAGCTTCTGTGCGCTTGTACAATGTACATAATCATAACATCTTTGTTGCAGAGGCACTGAGGCACAGAGATGTGGGGGTCAAGGCCATTGAAACCCTAAATCAGTTGTTTGAGATTGGGCACAGCCTTACATCAGCTCTGGCAGCTCTGAAAAGTAAACTGTTGGCTGAGCATGGCAACACATATGTATATGCCTCAGCTAACCGTGCTCTTTGCCCAGACCTTGAGTTTTGCGACAGGTATGTGAAAATGTACGTGGTCTTCAAATCAGTAGCTTTGACAGACTTGTGTAGTAAAACAATCAATTTAATTTGCAGACTGTATCAGACGGTGAAAAAGCAGGAGTTTGGAGAGCAAAGTGGGGAGGGAATGCTAGCAGCTTTGGAAAGACAGGTAGAATCATACAATGCGGCGTGTTCTAAGTCCATACATTTGTTCCATACATTAACGTGTAGTTTTCTCATTGTTAAGCTCTTTTTTGGTTTGTGTTTTTAAAATCGTATTTATTTTGGACACTCGTTAACACTAGACTAACACTAAATCTTTTTATTTACATCGTTTTATGACTTTTATTTATTTATCTTATGGACCATTTTTAATGTTTATATATATACAGTCGTGCCCAGAATTAATCATAACCCTGGTAAATATGATAAAAAAATGGCTGTAAAAAATAAATCCGCATTGTTTATCCTTTTGATCTTTCATTCACAAAATTGGAAAAATCCTAACCTTTCATTGAAGTAAAAGAATTGAAAGTGGGGGGGAAATCACATTATAAAATAAATGTTTTTCTCCAAAACACGCTAGCCACAATTATTAAATACCTTTTTGCAATCTCCTTTTGCCAAGATAACTGCTCTGAGTGAGTTTGGAGAACACCTGACAAGAGATCAGAGACCATTCCTCTGCACAGACTCTCTCCAGATCCTGCAGATTCCCATGTTTGGTGCTTCTTCTCTTCAGTTCACTCCACTCATTTTCTATATGGTTCAGGTCAGGGTCTGGGACGGTCATGGCAGAAGCTTCATTTTGTGCTCCCTTACACATTGTGGTGTTGATTTTGATGTTTGTTTTGGATCGTTGTCCTGATGGAAGATCCAACCACGGCCCATTATAAGATTTCTAGCAGAAGGCGTCAGGTTTTGATTTTTTATCTGTTGATATTTGATAGAATCCACAATGCTATGTATCTGAATAAGAAGTCCAGGACCTCCTGCAGAAAAATAGGCCCCCAACATTAAAGATCCAATGGTATATTAAATTGTACACATGGGGTACTTTTATCCTCGTGTCCACCAAACCCAGTGTGCTTACTGCCAAAAAGCTCTTTTTTTAGTCTCATCTGACCACAGAACCCTGTTCCCTTTGAAGATCCAGTCGTGTCTGACCACTGAATATGCTAGAGTTTGTTTTTGGATGAGCGAGGAGCATTTTTCTTGAAACCCTCTCAAAGAACATGTGGGGATGTAGGGGTTGTTTGATAATTTTTTTTTTTTTTAGCTTTCTGACCCCCAAAACTCAACTAATCTCTGCAATTCTCCATCTGTGATCCTTGAAGAGTCTTTGGACACTCAAACTTTCATCCTCACTGTCCATTAAGAAAATATAGACACACGTCCTCTTCCTGGCAGAATCATAACATCTTTAGTTGATTGGAACATTAATTATTGCCCTGATGGTCAAAATGGGGATTTTCAATTCTTTAGCTATTTTCTTACATCCACTTTCTATTTTGTGAAGCTCTTTTGATGCACATCAGAACCATGTTCTTTGGTTTTATTCATTGTGATGGATGATTCAGGAAATTTGGCCTTTGTGCTTCCTCATATTTAAACTCCTGTGAAACAAGAATTCATGACTGGACAATTTCATGTTCACCCTAGTGTGCTAGAAAAGGTAAATATTGATGGGAATATACTTCATAGACATTTTATTCATAAAAAATTCTAGGGGTATGAATAATTGTGGCCAACGTGTTTTGGAGAAAAACATTTATTTTATAATGTGATTTCTCCCCCACTTTCAATTCTTTTACTTCACAGGAAGGTTAGATTTTTGCCAATTTTTTTAATGAAAGATCAAAAGGATAAATGATGCAAATTTATTTTTTACAGCCATTTTTTATCATATTTACCAGGGGTATGATTAATTCTGGGGACAACTGTATATATATATATACTGTATATAGTGTAATCTTTAATTTTGTATAAACACTTTTGCATCCGTTTTGTATTTTGTATTATCGATGTGAGGCCGCTTTGATAGAGTTGACCAATGAAATCAAGCCATAAACGCAAATCATCGCTGCGGGGTGTGGTTTTCGGTTAAGGGGCGTGGTTTGCGCTCAACGGGTTTGGGAAAAAAATCACGCAAAACTAATGGTTCAAAGTAGAAATCAACATATGGTCCTTTGCACCGACATCGAGCCTTTGTTCCCTTGGTCAAGCGCCAAGGGAAATAGCGCATGTGCTTTTATGGAAATATTGTATATAAAGATAGAAAAAGAATAGGCTATAATCTCACAGCAGTAAAACGCTTTAAATGTATTTTACAATATCAATTATGCACAAGCATGGAAATAGGAAATAGCCATATACAATAACAATAATAACAATACTAATAATAATAATAATAAACTATTGTAGAGTGGCAGTGTTATAAAAAATCGTTCTATTAACTTCTAGCAAGCTCATTTAAACCGAGTTGTAAATGCAGAAAGAAGGAGGCCAAACAAATCTGAAACTACTAAATATAAATACAAACCGCCAGTAGATGGCGGCAAGTCACTGTATAATGTTCAACCTATTCTTTCAAAAACACAAATATATATTAAATACCCACACAACCCGGTCTCATCCCAAATCGTCATATAACTGACGTTTTGGGACGTCTTTTGACCATACGTCAATATTCGCCTTTTTAGGGCCCCCTTAAACGTCGGTAGATGAGGTTATGGGATCCTAACTCTACCCCATACCTAAACTTAACCCTAAACCTAACCCGTCACCTAACTGACGTTAAAGGTAAAGCGTCAGTTGTATGACGGCCCGGGATCGCCATCTACCGACGTTTAAGGGGGCCCTAAAAAGGCGGATATTGACGTATGGTCAAAATACGTCCCAAAACGTCAGTTATATGACGATTTGGGATGAGACTGTGTTAACCCACACAACTAGGCCGACTCATTTTAGACAATTGCAATTGTTCTGCTGTGGTGCTGTTGGGAACTATATTTTCATTGTATGAAATGCCAGTCATTAACATATAGTTTAGTTACAGGCCAAAAGACTGCTCATTACAGAAACATTAAAACAATTATTTACAAATGTGTGTTTTATTTGTTTTGTTTTTTTCTCAACTGTTTGTCTCAATTGGCAGTTAATTTTCAGATATTTTCCCAAATACTATTGTAACATTATGTGAATTTAAAGTGACTTTAAAGTGAATTTAAAGAGTTTCATTTTGTTTGTGAACAATGACACAAGGACTTTTCATTCTGATGGCACTAAATGTTCATTGACATAAATACCACTTTTAGGAGATGAACAAGTTACAGGCTTTTGCAGGTAATCCATTGTGTGGGACTGCTAGTATGAGTTATTTTGAGAAATGCATTTACTGCAAATCTTAAGGATGATTCAAGAAATGTACCAACATGTCTGAGAAAAACTGTATAGACCATTTCACAAGATGTAAACAACACTGGTCCAGAAGCACTTCCTGTTTCAGTTTGTAACTGTTTTCTTTATTTCACATGTAAAGAAAACATCTTAAAGATGTTTGTTTAACTTTTTGATTCAGTTTTAAATGTTCTGTTGGTTGTATTTTATCCCAGCTTTTATGTAGTGTTAAAAAACTGAAACAGGAAGTGCTTCCGGACCAGTGTTGTTTACATCTTGTGAAATGGTCTATAAAGGATATTAAAGGCAAACGATATGTGCAAAGGGATTTAGTAAATGGGTGAACACCAAGATTTTATCAAGTACAATGTTTATGAATCAACATCCCTTTTGATCATGGAGCAATATTAGATTTGAAGAATAAGTTTACAGGTAATACATTTCAGGCTATAACCAGTGCAGTGCCGCTCCAGGTAAATTAACAAACTACAGACAGCCATCGCATCTTTATTTATTTTTTAACATAACCTATAGAAATTTTGTTTTGTTTTGAGTGTCTTTCAAATGACTTAGTAGGAGCCCGGGGACAGTTGCAACACTTTTTGAATTTGGTTCCGTTACTCAGAGATGGTTTGGATTAGACAAACCAATTGTTTATACAATAATCTTACAGCTGTCTGTTAATAGTCTAAACCATTTTAAGATAATTACAGAATATACATTTTTCACAATTTGCATGAATGTAAGGAGTCAGATGTTGCAACTGGCCCCGGGCCCGTGTAAAGGGTGGCCCATGTGCCAGCTACATGCTAACCATACAGCTTAAAGTTAACATATCACTCATTTAAACCATATAAGTTTGAGCTGAATCACATAAAAAGTAACAACAGTATAACAAAAAAAATAAATAAATACTTTAATACATCAAAAACAGTTTTTCGTCAATAAATCCTGGAGCAGCTCAGAAATCTCCTTGATTTTTCTCTGCAAGGTGGGGAATCCAGTTGTGCATGTGCAATGTGAGTGTCATCACTGTAGCTCGTTTCTTGATTGGAGATAAATGGCATGTTGCAACCATCCTCTGTTGCAACTGTCCCCAGTCTCCCCTATGATAACTTGTATCTGTGCTGTCAGGTAAGTTCCAGTTGAGATCTTTTTAGGCATTTGTGCAATTTGTTAGTTGGTAGGTTAGTTGAAAGTTGGTAGTCATCTCATCCCATTCTGTTTTAAGTGATGGTTTTTCCTGCAGGTGAAAGCTATGCAGCGTTTACATATAAATTTAATATATAAATATATATATAAATTTTTGTATGTGTGTTAATGATTAATTACTTGTTCTGAATAAAAATAGCAGTACCCTAGTCCAAGCAATCACAAGTAGGCTAACTAATTTTATTTTAAAATCCAATAAGCTCTAAAATGGTTTCTGAGTGGTTTATTAATGCTAAATGCAGCATCTAGTGAACTCGAGGCATGGGTGAGAGTGCAATCTGTATATGTGATCCAGGCAAGGCTCCAGACAAATGGAAATGTAAAGTGTGTAACTTGAAAAAAATGTCACCTTTGTAATATATACATATTACCTCTTGTATTTAACAGGTCATGCATTCACGACGGCTCAGCGAACCTCCATGGGTCATCCTTACACCATCGGGACAAGTGTGTTCAGCCCACTGCACATGCATGGCTGGTGTAGCTGAGTCTTGCACCCATGTTGGAGCCCTGCTCTTTATGGTTGATGCCTGTGTCCGGTTGAAGGAAAAGGCCACAGTCACTGATGAACCGGCCTACTGGATGCTGCCAAGCAGCATCGACAAAGTCCATCCAGAGGTTGGTCACAGCATTGACTTCACATCTGCTGCTGCCACATGCAAGTCTCTAAACAGATGCATTTATGGTGAGACCCACACCAGTCCTGCATTGAGAACACGTTCAGAAATCAACAAGTGCAAACTTGTGAGTTTTTTTGTCAACCCAGCCTTCCCACAAGTAGGAGCATCACCAGATGCCATTGTGAGTTGCACCTGTTGTGGAAAGGGCTGCATTGAAATAAAATGCCCAGCTAAGTACAAGGACTACACAGTCCTTGATGCATGTTCATCAGATGACCGCAATTTCTGTGGTTGATGGTCAGGTGCACCTCAAGAAGAACCACCAGTACCACAGCCAGGTCCAGACTCAACTTTTTGTAACCGACTGCATACTGTGACTTTGTAGTATGGACACTGAAGGACTGTGTGATTCTACGCATAGCTCCAGACACCTTTTTTCTGAGAGCACGGCTTCTGAAGGCACAGGAGTTCTTCCTGAAGGTGGCTCTCATTGAACTCGTGGTGCAATATTTCACAGTACCTCCTACCTCCCAAGCATCATTTGGCCTCAGTGTGCTACAGCAAGAACAGCCACTGGAAGTGTGCGTAAAGACGCCAGAAAAGCAGCCTGCCAAAAAAGACAAAGCACCCAAGTGAAATAAGTCAGTGTGGTGTCTCTGTGCTGGACCCAAGAAAGGTCAAATGGTGGCATGTGACAACAAGAACTGTACAGTACAATGATTTCACTTCCATTGTGTGAGGCTTGTGGACACCCCTTCTGCTGATACTCCTTGGTTTTGCCCTTCTTGTGCTGAATAGTGTTTGATGCACATTACATTAACACACTTTTTATTGTTTACATTAATGCATTTTTTGTTTGTTTACATTAATGCACTTTTTATTGTTCACATTAATGCAATTTTTAGTTTTTTTATCATTTGCATTGTTTACATTAATGCATTTTTTATTGTTTACATTGCAATTTTAGTTTTTTATTGTATGCATTAATGCACTTTTTATTGTTTACATTAATGCACTTTTTGTTTTTTTATTGTTTACATTAATGCACTTTTTATTGTTATTTTTTAATCTGAAAACATTAATACACTGCTCATTGTAAGTTCCCTTTCGTAGTCACTTCGAGTTACGTCAGAAGTGACGGAGATTGGGGATTTCGCATAGAAAGCCAATCCTCTTCGAGTATTAAAACACGAGCCAATGGCATGCAATGCCTTGGGGCTGCGGAAATTTGCATAGCGTACTCCGCCCTACTCCGTGAGTATAAAAGGAGGAAGTGAACGCAACCGCAGTATGTTTTCGCTTCGGAGCCAAGAGAACCTCTTCACTCCTAAAAGCTGATTCAAGACTCTTCGAGAACGAGCGTCCTCTTCAGTGTTGGTGTGACGGCGGTACCCAGCGAGATTTTGCATTGCCTGCGATCTGAGCAGTGGTCTGCCAGACTTTGCACTTCTCCCTGGTAGCTTCAGCGCTGAAAGAGTGAATTTCTCCTTTCTCTAAAAGTGAAAGTGAAAGAGCTGCACGCGGCACGTCTTTTTAAAGATGGTAAAGATGGTAGATTTCTGTCATCATCTGATGGTCACGAACGCTGCTTTGTATGCCTGGGCATTCAGCATGCAGCAGCAGCGTTCGTGGATGACTCATGTTCCTTCTGTGGGAGCATGACCATCTCCACACTGAGGTCGAGGCTCAATGATCTCACTAGAGTGAGAGCCCCGGTCCCCCCTACTCGATCGGCTTCCTTCACGGAAGGGGGCCCGTCGACCCGGGGACCCGGCGATCTAACGGTGACGGTGTGGGATAAAGCCCCGACGATTCCTCGGGCCACACCTCCCGCCTCAGTGCGTGAGCCAGCGAGCGCTAGCGCGACTCGGTCGGTTGTCTCTTCGGCGGCACCGGCTGCTTCGAGCAGCGCTCCAGATGATGATGTGATGTCTATCACAGCATCACTAGGCGGGCTTGAGTCCTCGGGAGAGGAAGATGCGGCTGCGTTGCCCCCTTCGGGAGTGCCAGCGTTGCCCGTGTCAGATCCCGAGCTGACGGCCATGCTGTCTCGAGCCGCTGGGAGTATCGGGCTAGAATGGAAACCTCCATCCTGCCCCGATCTCTCGCGGATGGATAATTGGTATCTGGACAAAGCTGCCGCCGCGAGGCCACGGCCAACTCCAATACCTTTTTTCCCCGAGCTGCATGCGGAGTTATCGCGCTCTTGGGGGGCTCCTTTGTCCACTCGAGAGCGCGATCTCTCCCCCGCCTTTCCCCCCCTCGACGGTGGGGCCGCCCGTGGGTACACTGGGATGCCCCCGGTGGAGCGCTCTGTTGCGATGCAGCTGTGTCCACAGAGCGCCTCCACCCGTGGTCCTCCTAAGCACCCATCCAAAGCCTGTGGGTTCTCGTCTGCTATGGCGGCGCGAGCCTATAGAGCGGCGGGACAGGCGGCTTCCGCTTTGCATGCCATGAGCACTTTGCAGGTCTTCCAAGCGAAGATGCTCAGAGACATGCACGAGGGCGGGACTGACTCGACGGCATTTAAAGATTTGCGGTCCACCACTGACCTTGCTCTCCGGGCAACGAAAGTGGCCGCTCGCGCCGTCGGTCAGGTGATGGCCACTTCGGTGGTTCAGGAGCGACATCTCTGGCTCAACCTGGCAGACACGCGGAGCGCTGAGCGGACTCGTCTGCTCGACGCTCCGCTCTCCCAGGTTGGCCTTTTCGGCGGTGCGGTCGAGGACTTCGCCCAGCAGTTCTCCACCGCCCAGAAGCAGACGGAGGCCATTAAACACATCCTGCCCCGACGACCAGCTGCTGCCTCCACCCAGTCGTCGGCGCAGGTGCCTCCCGCTGCTCGCCGCCGAGGACGCCCCCCTGCGGCTCCCCTCCCTCCCGCCCGGCCCCAGCAGCAGCCTTCACCCGGGCCCCGGCGTCGAGGAGGCCGCAGGCCGGCGTCTCAGCCCCCTCAGGCCGCTCGCCCCGCTAAACGCCAGGCCAAGCGAAGATCCTGACACGGGCCGCTCAGTGACGATCTCGAGTCTTTCACAGGAGGCGGTAGCAGGCCCCCTCCTTCCCCCGGTGGAGGGTCGGGGGAGAATCTTTTGTTCTCAGCTCCCCGCTGCTCACCCACGGGTGGGCAGCACCCTGAACTGGTTAAAGAAAGACTTGACATCATCACTGAGCTCACAGACTGGAGTGGGTGCGCCCGATGCCCCCGTGCGTCGGCCCACACACTCCTCTCTGTCTCTAAGGGCGCGGAAGGGTGCGTGTGTCGTCCCAGGGCTACACCAATCCCTTCCCCCTCTGTCGCCAGACCCCCGGCAGAACAGACCCCCGTGGAACGCTCCGCTTTCCCTGGTCCCTTCTGTCGGGGAGCGGGCTTCGACGCATCCGAGCGGGGTAACTCCTGCACGCGTGCCAGTCGACCCGCACCGCTGCCCCTCCGGGGGGACGTCTGTGGTTCGCATGACCCCGCTGGCTCATTTCCTGGAAGCCTGGCTAGCGCTTCCCGGGATTTCCCGCTGGGTCATCAGAACGATCAGATTCGGCTACGCGATTCAGTTCGCACGGTCTCCTCCCCGCTTCAGGGGAGTTCGCTCCACGATAGTTGGTGGCAATGCCCCAGTCCTGAGAGCGGAGATTGCGACCCTGCTGGCGAAGGGTGCAATCGAGACGGTCCCTCCAGCCGAGGTGAAGTCCGGGTTTTACAGCCCCTACTTCATTGTCCCCAAGAAGACCGGTGGGTTACGACCGATCCTGGACCTGCGCATTTTGAACCGTTCTCTCCATCGACTACCGTTCAAAATGCTCACGGCCAAACGCATTTTCGAATGTGTTCGGTATCAGGATTGGTTTGCAGCGATCGACCTGAAGGACGCGTACTTCCATGTGTCCATCTTACCTCGACACAGACCGTTTCTTCGGTTTGCCTTCGAGGGCCAGGCATATCAGTACGCCGTTCTCCCATTCGGGTTAGCTCTGTCCCCTCGCGTCTTCACGAAGATCGTCGAGGCAGCCCTTGTTCCCCTTCGCGAACACGGGGTTCGCATCCTGAATTATCTCGACGACTGGCTGATACTAGCACACTCTCGAGCTCAGCTTTGCGAACACAGAGACTTGGTGCTCCGGCACCTAGCCCGTTTGGGCCTTCGGGTCAACCGGGAGAAGAGCAAACTTTGCCCCGTGCAGAGGATCTCTTTTCTCGGCATGGAGATAGACTCGGTCGCCATGTCCGCGCAGCTCACGAACGAGCGCGCGCACTCACTGCTGACTTGTCTTCGACAGTTCGAGGGCAAGAGTGCGGTTCCACTGAAACTATTTCAGAGGCTCCTGGGGCATATGGCATCCGCGGCCGCGGCAACGCCGCTCGGTTTGCTTCATATGAGACCGCTTCAGCTGTGGCTTCGCGATCGAGTCCCGAGGTGGGCATGGCATCGCGGCTCGCTCCGAGTTCCAGTGACTCCAGCGTGCCGCCGAACCTTCTTCCCGTGGTCGAACCTCAGCTTCTTACGGACCGGCGTCCCTATTCAGCGAGTTTCCAGGCATCTCGTTGTCTCCACGGATGCATCTACCACGGGTTGGGGTGCCATGTGCAATGGGCATGCAGCCGCGGGTTCCTGGACAGGAGCCCAGCGCCTCATGCACATCAATTGCCTCGAGCTGTTGGCAGTACGGCTCGCCCTACGCCGCTTCCGAGCGTTGCTCAAGGGCCAGCATGTGCTTGTCCGCTCAGACAACACTACGGCAGTAGCGTACATCAACCACCAGGGGGGTCTACGCTCACGCCAGTTGTCGCAGCTCGCCCGCCACCTCTTGATATGGAGTCAGAAGCACCTGAGGTCCCTTCGTGCAGTTTACATTCCTGGAGACCGGAACTGGGCAGCCGACGAGCTGTCCCGGGTCCGCCCCATCTCCGGTGAATGGCGACTCCATCCCCAGTCGGTCCAGCTGATTTGGGACGAGTTCGGGGAGGCACAGATAGACCTGTTCGCCTCTCGGGACTCGTCCCACTGCGCCCAGTTTTATTCTCTGACCCGCGGCACTCTCGGCTCGGATGCGCTGGCGCACAGCTGGCCACGGGGCCCACCCAAGTATGCGTTTCCCCCAGTGAGCCTCCTTGCACGGGTGTTGTGCAAGATCAAGGAGGACGAGGAGCAGGTCTTGCTGGTAGCCCCCTACTGGCCCACCAAGACGTGGTTCTCCGATCTCATGCTCCTCGCGACAGCACCTCCTTGGCCTATTCCTCTGAGACAAGACCTACTCTCTCAGAGACGGGGCACTCTGTGGCACCCTCGTCCCGATCTTTGGAGGCTGCACGTGTGGCTCCTGGACGGGACGAGGCAGGTTTGAGTTCGCTGCCACCTGCGGTGGCGGCAACCATCACTTCCGCAAGAGCGTCGTCCACGAGACACCTTTATGCGTTGAAGTGGAACCTCTTCGTCAATTGGTGCTCTTCTCGCGGAGAAGACCCCCGGAGATGTTCGATCAGTGTCGTGCTTTCCTTCCTGCAAGAAGGGTTGGAGCGCAGGCTGTCGCCCTCCACCCTTAAGGTTTACGTCGCGGCCATTGCCGCTTCTCATGAAGCAGTGGAAGGTAAGTCCTTAGGGAAGCACGACCTGGTCATCAGGTTCCTGAGGGGAGCGAGGAGGCTGCATCCGCCTCGTCCTCCCCTCGTACCCTCTTGGGACCTCTCGGTAGTTTTAAGTGCTCTGCAGAGGCATCCCTTTGAGCCTTTGCAATCAGTGGAGTTAAAGTTTCTGTCCATGACTCCCCGGACTGGATAAGTGCGATATTTCCTCAGTTCTTCCATTGAAGTCTCGAGTCCTCCAGCACCGACGATGCGGGCACCACTGCGTTGCTCTGGATGCTAGCTAGGTGCCTCCATGCGCACGGTTCCCCATGGTAACCGTCTCATGTGTATTATCCACTGTAAGCCTCTCTGAGCATGTGTCTTCCCTTGGCAAGCCATCTGCCACCCCTGGAGTTTAAATCAGTAGCCACCTGCGGTTGGTACTCCAGTGTTCCATATGCGTTCCTATGTGGCCATATGTGTATTCATAAGTCCTCCCTTCGGTAGGCAGCTGGTAGCATGTCCCCTTCGGGATATGTTTCCCAGTGTACCTTGGTAATCCTGTGTCAAAGTCGGATCCCCAAAAAAAAAAAAAAAAAAAAAAAGAGGTAAGGCTCGGGGGTTCAGTCTTTCGCAGGGCACTGGAAGACAGCATGAAGATGGCGTGATGGCACAGACCCCCAATCTCCGTCACTTCTGACGTAACTCGAAGTGACTACGAAAGGGAACGTCTCGGTTACGTATGTAACCCTCGTTCCCTGAGTAGGGAACGGAGACGTTACGTCTCCCTGCCACTTCTGCTGTATCGCTGGGTAGAGGCCGAGTTCAGTCTTGGCTCCTCAGCGAAGACATACTGCGGTTGCGTTCACTTCCTCCTTTTATACTCACGGAGTAGGGCGGAGTACGCTATGCAAATTTCCGCAGCCCCAAGGCATTGCATGCCATTGGCTCGTGTTTTAATACTCGAAGAGGATTGGCTTTCTATGCGAAATCCCCAATCTCCGTCACTTCTGACGTAACGTCTCCGTTCCCTACTCAGGGAACGAGGGTTACATACGTAACCGAGACGTTCTCAATAAATGTGTTAAGTCATATAGTAGATTACATTACACTTTATTTTAAACAAAAAGTCTGCACTCAGACAACACACAAGGCACAGCAAACAGTGACAATCTTGTCCAGCACCATTATGTTTTCACCTTCACATTTGAGAAGCATGTTCACAGGTCCAGTTGAGTGTAGGAATTTAAATTTGTTCTGCACAACACCAATCACCCTCTCCACATGAATCCTGAGATGTGCTATGGCCCTAGTCTCCTCCACATCTTCTCCTCCACATATTTTGCCTCTAGCTGTGCATGACCCCTTGTGAAAGTAGGTACCTTAACCTCAGCACACATCATACCCACACTTTCCCTGATATTAAATCCTCTATCTGCCAGCACAATGTCACCTGACAACAGTTTGTTGAGGAAACCACTTTGCTCTGTTATGTGTTTGTCACTACCGTGCCCACCCCACCCTTCGGATATTAAAGAAATTACACCCTGGGGTGTAATCACAATTAGATATTTCATTGTGTATGCATGTGTATACTGAAAAAAAGTCTGTGCCCTTGCAAGTACATTTGAGGGTTTTTCAATAAAAACCTCAAAACAGTCCACAATTGCAGCCACATGTTTTCCAAACGATTCCACAAACTGGTCAATAAACTTTCTCTGCTTGGCCAGTACACCAATGGAGATGGCTGCATCACACTAAGAGTATGGTGAAAGGCATCACTGGCTGTTGTCCTGTGCACCTGAAACAGACGGCCAAGATGCTGGATTGGCAGGTCCAGTCTAAGGCGCATAAGAGTCATCAGGACAAGCTGGAAGGGTGGCAGCTTCTTCAAACTACTTTGAGGCAGATATGGAGTGAGGTGAGACTGAGCAGAAGTGTCTGAAACATTGCATAGGTTGGAAGTCCCGTGTAGTACTTCACTCTGTTATCATCACCACTTAGAAAGTTCTCATTCATCTGGTACTCTTCAAGCTCATCCCTCAGCTTTCTATTTTACTCCAAAAGACTGTTGATAACATCCCGTCTAGATGAGCAGAGTGCACATTCCTGTGCCTGTGCATCTCTTTGTGCTGTGCCAGCGGTGGCACGTGCTCCTGATGCTGTGCTGGGGATGGTGGCTGCTCCTGGTGCTGGGTCCTGCAATTTACTTGTCGCAGAAATCTTGCTTCATCTGTTTGCTTAACATCACTGTGGCCTAACCTCAAAGATGGTTTCCAGTCAGGGTGGTTCTCCAACATCTCATATGATGGTTTACCGAGAACAGAATAAATTGATTAAGAAAACTCATGCATTTATTCAATGCTTTAAAGGTTCTCTAAGCGATCCTGGGTGTTGACGTTCGGAATATTTTCAAACAAATCGGAGGCTAGCTAGACCCTCCCTCCGCCGCATCTCATCTCCTCCCCCTCCCTTCCGTGCTTCCTGAAATAATTGTGAACGTGCATTTCGCTGACTGCATAGTTCTAGCTAATTATATCCTTGTGTGGGTTTGGCGAATATAAGCGTCAATTTAGAATTAAAAAAAAAAACAATTTAACGTTACCCACCTGTCCAGCAAAAACAGAGCAACCTGAATGTCGGACTGGAAGCCCTTCTGCCGCCGGAGTTCTCGCCATCGTTCAAAAGCTTTGCTACCGATGTAAATTCGGAACTTCGCACGTTCTTTATCCGACTCCTTCTTCTTTTTAATTTGTTATTCAGAACCACGTCTCTTTGGTCGTGTTTCGGCCATTTTTCAAACTTCCCTCTGATGCTTCTCTCTCCTTCACACACACACACTCCCTTCATTTGCACGCGCACTAACCCCCCAGACCCACCCTCAAATACTTCTTGCCAGTGATTGGCTGGAACACTGTTTGTTAGGTTTCGTGGTCCGGGTGAGACATGATTGTTTTTGTTGCCGTTTGTGGAGCCTGTGGTGTCTACAGAGACCGCGTTTTTTTACAGTGTGTTTAGGGGACAGGCAGCTAGCCGATAGTGAGGAGACGTTTGATGTATGTGACAAAAAATGTTTTGGCCCCACATCGCTTAGAGAACCTTTAAGCTGAAAAATTCATTACATTAAAACATCTTGCAGAAAAAAGGCTAAGGACATGAGGGGATATGCATCTTTGTGATGTCCTCCAAAGTGGGGAAAGTTATTGTAGAGAACCACTGTGTGGGGCAAACACATTACTGCGAGCACATTTCACCGACAAGCAAGCATAATGTCATGAACAGAATCTCAACTAGTTTTGTTAAAAACAACAACATTGATGGTTGTTCAAGTATTTTCCAAGGAACAACGGTTTGATAGATACAGTGCTAAGCATAAGTGAATAGACCCATGCTAAAGTTGACTAAAAAGAGGAATAAAAAAATGCATCTTTTGGAAATTGATCTAAATGCCTTAATTTAAAAAAATCCAACCTTTAAGGACACCAACTTTCTTTGTGAATGAATAATGTATCGTAAATAAATAAATGTTCTTCCTTATTATACAGGGTGCATAAGTCAGGACACCCCATGTTAAATTCCCATAGAGGCAGGAAGATTTTTAAAGGTCAGTTATTTTATGGATCCAGGATACTATGCATCCTGATAAAGTTCCCTTGGCCTTTGGAATTAAAATAGCCCCACA
This sequence comes from Pimephales promelas, assembly GCF_988280905.1. Lineage (NCBI taxonomy): Eukaryota > Metazoa > Chordata > Actinopteri > Cypriniformes > Leuciscidae > Pimephales > Pimephales promelas. Next base: position 43,824,818 of record NC_142771.1, read on the forward strand.
TCATCACATACCCTTACTACCATACCTAGATATCGGCATGGTTTATTTCAGTTAGCCTAATAGCTGGTTGGATTTGCATTGAGAGATGATCTTATGGAAACTACCCCATGCCAATATCCAGGTAGAGTGATTTTTACTATTTTTTATTTAATTAAAGCAATAAGATCAATTTAAAAATATATATATTTTATTCCTCTTTTTAGTCAAATTTAGCATAGCTAGCAGGCTAGGCAATAATGTCAGGTTCACTTCATGACTTTAAGAGCTGACAACATAAACACATTTAAAGAATTTTTAGAGAACTTAACCGAATGAAAATGCATAGAACACACCCTCATCAACTCGAAGATGCAGTCAAAAGTAATGTCCTTTCTTCTAATTGCTGCCACCCAAGAAATCCGACGTCTCTTTGTCACAACTTACAAACAGATGGAAATGGACAAATTCTCTTAATGTTTCGATCCAATTTGTTTTGTAATCACTGTTCCTTCGTTGGCCAGAGGAGAACTGGCCCCCCTGACTGAGCCTGGGTTCTCCCAGGGTTTTTTTCTCCATTCAATCACCTGATGGAGTTTTGGTTCCTTGCCACTTTTGCTTTGGCGTTTGGCTTGCTTAGTTGGGGACATTGAATATTCAACAATATTATTGATCTGTGTTGTATTATTTTCATGTTATCACTGTAAAGCTGCTTTGATACAATCTGTATTGTAAAATACGCTATATAAATAAATGTGACTTGACTTGACATCGGAGACATGCTCTCCTTCATGCTTTTTCCATTTAGGGAAACGAAAAAATTGTAACAAATGGTTGCTACGGTTCCCACGACAATCGTGTGAGACGCTGGAGCAGTTTTTTACACAGCAGTGTTTTCCAGGCATTCTAACACTGTGCGACAACCTCCTCTACTACCAATACAAACAATAACCGTTGCTGGCAGGTATCCTCCCAAAATGGCGGAAAGGGGAGGAGACAGTATATACACCACAATATTGTCTTCTACTACTGTCGTAAAATCTGTCATGGTTACACCAGGAAATACATGCGTGCATGGGGGACCACCGGGGAATACATGCGTACATGCGTAACCGGGATGCGTAATGGGAGGCGAAATGAAACGGCTCTTGAGTTTGGTAAATGCAGCCTCAGCTGCATCAGACCACCTGAACGTCGTTCTGGGTGAGGTCAAGGCAGTCAGAGGTAAGGCTAGTTGGCTGAAGTTGCGAATAAAACGCAGATAAAAATGGGCAAACCCCAGAAACCTCTGTAGGGCCTTACGGGAATCTGGACTAGGTAAATCTATCATAGCCTTAACCCTGTCAGGATCCATACGCATTCCCTCAGATGAGAAAATGTACCCTAGTAAAGGAACAGACTGTGCATGAAAAATGCATTTCTCCGCCTTGACAAATCCTCAATCCACGGCCGCAGAGATCCATCCTTCTTTCCCAGAAAAAAAGAACCCCACCCCGCTGGAGTCTGACGTGCTGAACGTGTTCCCGGAGAGAAGATGAAAAAATCAAAATCTCATCCAGATAGACATAAATGAATTGGTCAACCATATCTCTCAGCACGTCATAAACGAGTGCCCGGAAGACCGCTGGGGAGTTGGACAAGCCCGAAAGGCACGACCAAATATTCAAAGTGCCCCCTGGGGGTATTGAACGCGGTTTTCCATTCATCGCCCTTTCTTATGCAGACCAAATGATAAGCGTTATGTAAATCCAATTTTGTGAAAATGGATGCTCCCTGTAACCGCTCGAAGGCTGAAGACATCAACGGCAAAGGATAAGTATTCTTCACCGTGATGTTGTTCAACCCCCGGTAATCAATCCACGGTCGCAAAGATCCATCCTTCTTTCCCAGAAAAAAGAACCCCGCCCCCGCTGGAGATGAGGAAGGTCTAATGAATTTGGAAGCTAGAGAAATAGAAATATATTTCTCCATAGCCTCCCTCTCTGGAACAGACAGTGAATATAACTTGCCTTTAGGCGGAGACTGACCTGGCACTAAGTCTATGGCACAGTCATAGGGACGATGAGGAGGAAGAGAAGCAGCCCGAGACCGACACTTCCTTCAGATCCTGGTACTCCCCAGGCACGTTAGACAAATTTACTGCCTCCTCATGAAACATAGACACAGGAACAGACGAACACGCTGATACAAGACATGACTCATGACACGCATTACTCCACATGAAAACAGAATTGTGACCCCAATCGACTGTGGGATTGTGTTGCAGTAACCATGGGTGACCCAGCACCACGGGTGTCAGTGGGGAGTCCATTAGGAGAAATGTTATTGTTTCAGTGTGGTTGCCAGATGTTATGAGTGTGATGTGTTCAGTAGTGTGAGAAATATGGGGAAGTTATTGTCCATTGAGAGCACTAAATTAAATCGTGTGAGTGAGCCTGGAGATGGGAAGATGAAGACGTTGAGCAAGTCTAGAGTCCAAAAAATTACCTTCCGCTCCCGAATCCACCAAAGCCTCAGTGTTGTGCGTGTGAGTCGCCCACCTTAGTCTTACCGGAAGGAGAGTAGATGATGATGGTGATGATGAGGTCTTCCCAGAGGAGATCCCACCCGATAGTAGCCTCATTGTTATTACCAGGCTTGATCTTTTACCGGGCAGGCGAAGATGAAGTGGCCCGCCTTCCTACAGTACAAACAAAATCCCTGGGATCTCTGTCGTTCTCTCTCCTCCCGGGAAAGGAGAGCTCTGCCCACCTGCATGGGTTCAGGATCGGAAGCGGGGCTGACCATGTCCAGATTGTCGATGCGCAGGGTCTCCATGCCGCGAAACGGGTTCCTCTGCTGAAAGCGGCCCATGCGATCCAGTCGTGCGTCCACTCTTAATGCCAGTTCGAAGTTACTGAACTTATAAAGGGACTAACGGATTGAAACCAGCTGGCGCTGCTGATCAGCAGTGATCAGTGACCACGCCCAGACACACACACAAACAACCGCACGCGAGACGAGAGAGAGACAGTGAATTCATGAACCGTGATATGGGCATTCGGCTCTTTTGACTCAGCTCACTGAAAAGAGACGGCTCTTTTGGCTCACAAACGGCTCTTTAAATGACTTTGACTATAATATTTACATTTTTATTACATAATTATTAAATTTATATAGGCTAAATTTTTAAAAATAGATATGCTTCAGATACTTCAGATATGCGAGCCAGCTCACGACGTTCACCTAAAAGAGACAACCCATCAAAAGCTCATTCGCGAGTGAGTCGATCCATCATCACTAACCCTCATTATCACGGCTAACGCGTTGCTCATGAATTGCGAACGACCCATAATAACGCATAGTCAGACAGGACAGGACACACAAGGAACAACACAAGCCAGTCAGTCAACGAGAGACAGGTATGACGACAAGCCCAAATAATCCAAAAGTAGCCTTCTCTAAATGGTATATTGCTTAACAAGCTTAATTTAATTTTGCCCAGTTGTGGCCTGTTGAGGGGGGCAATAAATATCAAAAGTTCCAAAACATCTATTGTGTTATTTGCATTGATCCTCTATATAAACATAATATCTACATACATGGCATTTGATTGGAGGCTATTCTCACTTTGTCTCACAGCAACATTTTTTTTTAGATGTGTGTACAATGTTTCTAGCCTGGTAATACCAGACTCTGCTACTTCACTTTGCTTCGTAGACAGAGTCTGGAATGGCATTATAGAGAAGTGTTTTCTCTCTCGCTAGGGGGCGCTTCTCTGTAGTTTAAAATCATTGGTTACCTGTAAGCCAATCAGATAAGTTTATTAATGACGTATGTTATGCGCTTACACAGCCGCATCGAACCACAGACATTATGCATCGAACTCAAATCTATGATCGAACTTCCACTGTAAACAGGGAGCGGCGCTTTTGTAAGGGCTGCAAAATGTGTGCCAACCGGGAATGAACAATTCACAAACTAGGTTATTTATATGAATTACTGAGCTGTGGCCGCCGCGCAGCATCGGTGTGCCCTGCTCTCACGAGTCATGACTGATTTAGCTTCCGCCGCTCCGCAGCACCGCGAAGGCGAGCCCGAGCCCCTGCTCTCGCGAGTCATGAGTCTCATGACTGGTTAATAGGAAGTTCATTTTACTGACTCTCTGAGTCATTCGAGTCATTTCGTTTATTTAAGTGGCTTTAAATGTTATTTATTTCTGAAACCACATTTAGAAGTTTCTGGAGCTCAAACAGTGAAAATGGCTTCAGTAAATGTATCTGCAGAATAACTTTCTTGTCCAGTGTGCTGTGAAATCTTCAAGGCTCCTGTTCTTTTGTCATGTAGTCACAGTTTCTGCTCAGGAACCTCAGGAGTGTCCTGTATGCAGGAGAAGATCCTCAACAGATGATCGCCCATAACCCTTATGGAGCGAAAATATTTTTCCCATATGAATGATCAATAATTAAATGGTTTAATTGGAAAAAATACAGAATAATATATTGTGTTAACATATTACAATATATTGATTAACACATAAGGAATTGCAGCTAATATATATATATATATATATATATATATATATATATATATAGACCATTTCACAAGATGTAAACAACACTGGTCCAGAAGCACTTCCTGTTTCAGTTTATAACTGTTTTCTTTATTTCACATGTAAAGAAAACATCTTAAAGATGTTTGTTTAACTTTTTGATTCAGTTTTAAATGTTCTGTTGGTTGTATTTTATCCCAGCTTTTATGTAGTGTTAAAAAACTGAAACAGGAAGTGCTTCTGGACCAGTGTTGTTTACATCTTGTGAAATGGTCTATATATATATATATATATATATATTAATTATATATATTTACTAATATATCAGTAATATCATGTAATTTTATATTCAGTAATACACTTCAAAAAATATAGATGTATATGTGATTAGATATGGTATTGCATGTATATTGCAGATATATTTACTCATGCAACAAACATGTATAGAGAAATATATAATGTAATATATTTCTTATATTTTTAAAATTATTTACATAATAAATTATTCATATTTTAGGCTATTTAACAACAGCTCTACAACAACTGCATGTACTAAAGAATTTATCCAGACTATCACTGTGCTAAGTAAACAGCAATTACTTTTAAAACATAGTAATTTTAATCTTAAAGACCCTTGTCCAATCGTCAACCGTCCTTTAACAGTCAGAAGCAAAGCATGCTGGGAACTAGAAATCTGTTGTAACCACTAATCTATATAGAGTGACATCTATATAGTCATTCTATAGGGGCGGCAGTGGCTCAGTGGTTCATGTAGGTTGTCTACAAACCGAAAGGTTGGTGGTTCAATTCCTGGTTCCACCTGACCGAGTGTCGAGGTGTCCATGAGCGAGACACCTAACCCCAGCTGCTCCCGACGAGCTGGATGGTGCCTTGTATGGCTGACACTGCCGTCGGTGTGTGAATGGGTGAATGTGAGGCAATATGTAAAGCGCTTTGGTGGCCATTAGGTCTATGAAAGCGCTATATAAATGCAGTCCATTTACCATTCTATATAGATCAGTGGTTGTAACTTATTCCATAAATGTGTGTGTGAGAACACATGTATGTGCAATATATGTACACAATAAAGGATACAAATTTGTGAAAATACATATAATGCTATTGTTGTCTTATTTTTGTGTATATTTTATATTCACTAAGATACATGGTCAATGCATATTGTATGGAATTAATTTTGAGCCAATAAAAATGAACGTAACTTTTCAAGAAACTAATGAAAATATAAATTGAAACTGAATAAAATATCTTTGAAACTGAAAAAGAATGAACCGCAAGCAATTTTTTTGACTTTGTTTTTAATACATTACATGTTTTGCTAACTATTCCTCATATTTCGTTTACTGATCTACACTTACAAATGCGCTTCCAGAGTTTTCATTTACGCTTCTTAAAGGGTTATAGTTCGCCCATTTAAGACACGAAGTTGTATGCAATCCTTACCAGCACTATAGTGCATACACACTGACCCACTCTGTTGTGACCCCCCTGGTCAGAGTTCTGACCGCTGGAAGTTTTCAATGAAGTACTATTTTCCGGGGCCACGAAACTGTGCGTTTTTACGTGAAAAAATGATTTGCGTTTCAAAGCTTGATTAATTTACCACACAAAAAACACGCCGGTCAAAATTCATACCTCAGTTTTAATGCGGCACTATTTTCTATCCATTTCTATCAATCCGCGCTGCCGCAACGTCAACAGTGGGGCACGTTACGATCAGCTGTTGATAGCGCGCGACTCGCTGACAACATGTCTGACTGCGAAACTTATGATGATGAAAGGAATTTTAGCACAATGTCAGACGGATCAGATGATGAAAGTAATTTTAGCACAACGACAAAGGGATACCTGAAGTGATAAATGAACCGGAGTATACCAAACTAACCTATCGATTGACGAGGAGGCCCGCTGTCTGCATTAGCTACATCCAATGACATTTTCCCTGCAATACTAAACCTGGAGACGTTCTTCTACGTACCTAAACTCAATTGGAAAAAACGATCCAAACCAGCTGGACTGACGGTCAGATGTCGACTGAGTAAGTGTGTGATCGCTCACGTTGCTTTGTAGTTTTTTATTTAAGAATTTAACGTTGTCTTGACCAGTTGGCTATATAATAGGCCTAGTCTATCTGACTGCTTTATTCAGGGCCGGCCCGAGGCATAAGCGAACTAAGCGGCTGCTTGGGGCCCCCTGGCCACCAGGGGGCCCCCTAATCGAGGTTATTTTTTATTTTTATTTTTTTAGATGACTTAAACAAGTGACATAAATCAATGAATGAATGAATATGACTAAATGAATAGTTCAAGACAACAAAATTCTGATTTAATGGTCAATATACCTGCCTACAAGTTACAACTGCTGCTCTGTCTGCCAGCGTTTAAGAAGTCATACGCATAATCTTCTAGACACCTCGCGCGTGCATAGACAATTCGTGCGCAACTGCGCCTAGTCACGGTATCGGTTTAAGTTGGAGAAAATAGCCCGCAGGAGAACTTATCCTTCAAGGTGTAAGGGTAGCAGTTTGAATAAATAATAAACATAGCAGTTTGAACTCTTCTCCACTTTATTATACCACACATCAGATCTCCAAACACCCGCGACACTCCAGTAGCCTAGCAAGTGCGCACGACCCATCTACGGCAAGCCCCGAGGGGAAAAATACATTGCATACACACATACAACGAGCGCCAGAACATCATAACCGGTATTATAGTAACAGACTGTGTTGATTATGTCATGTACTATATAACAAAGTCTGTTACAATAAAAAAAATAACAATAATAAAGATTTTGAGGATAGTTACTGTATTGAGACAGTTGAGAAATAGGCTAGTAATATTTTTAGTTTTCAACAATAGCTGAGACCCAGAAAGTTTTTTTTTTTTTAATTTAGTTTTTTTTCATGTCATCACATTGTTTAGAGCATAATAAACAAATGGTAAAAAAAAAAAAAAACCTTTTTGAAAAATTATATTTTATTCATATGTAATACTTTGTCCTCTGTAGTGGACACCAGGACTCAGTTGTTAAAATTAAATGACATACAATGTGTAGGCAAAAACAATGGGATTTTTTTTCCAATCACCAATACATTTTGGGGTTTCAGGATTTTTTTGAACTAAAATTTGTATAAAGATGATTATCAACTATGTTATGAAAGATATAATGGAATTAATTGATACACCAATTTACTTTATGCAATATATGGGTAAAATTGGCATAAATTAATATTCCCATTCAATGCAAAGTATCTATACACTGTATCTAATTTGCACATTAATGTGTTCTTGGAGCAACATTTAATGAGGAAAGAAGTGTAAGCATTGGCGTAATAATAAGCAACATTTTAATAATAATATCTAATATGTCATAAGAATATTGACGTATAATTTATTTACATATTCACTTGTTATGTCTCCCAGAATGCCTGATAAACATGATTTATGTCCTGATGTTCTCTACAGTGGACATGAATGAAATCAATGCCCTGTAACGCAAAGTCATTTTTTTCATTTGAAACCCCATAACATTTTCATGAGATGTTGGTTGATGAAATACAATTTGAAAAGTAGTTAGATTTAAATTATAATTACAATATATTACCATATTTCAATAAGAGTGCTACATTTGATCACTAAATTAATGTTAGACATTTTTAAAGACCAAGGAGAAGTTGTTTTCATGGTGAAACCTCCAAACATTTGGTATCTCTGTATTGCCCTGAATGTGCTCTTTACAGGACATCCAGAAAAAAAAATGTGCCATGCATGGTGTCAGAGAAATACACTAAAATATAATGTCCACTACAGTGGACAAAAGTCTATTCCTGGGTCCCAGGAGGATAGGCCAAAGTATCATTGCTCTTACGTTTCTAATTTCTCAGTTTTGTCATAATTTTAGCAAATAATTTATTGTATATGTTTTGAGACAGTTTTAAGACTGTTTTCAAACTTTTTTATTTAAGTAGGCATCTATTTTTTTATTAATACATAACCTCAGTGTATTCATTTATAATGTATCATTTTTGCGTGACATTTATGTCAATAATCGTCAAACACAGGTGACTCCGCGTCGTGGGAGGGGCCCCCAAATCAAATTCTGCTTAGGGCCCCCAAAAGGCTCGGGCCGGCGCTGGCTTTATTATTATTATTATTATACTGAGTGGACAGTAATACAATTATTAATAAATTAATAATTTTATTACTGTCTTGACACCAAATGTCCCTTCAGCTTGTTTACCGTACAGTTTAGACATGGGATCATAAAGTTAGCTTACCCGTGGTACTGGTAGCAAACAGCAAAACTCTTTATAATATATATTTTTTCCTTTTCCTCCTTGGTTGGGGATGTAATCGTCTTCGCTGAAGTGAGCACACACACGAAAATCCTTTATTCGGGATATTTTAGCTCCCATGGCAACCAGCCAAAGCTGTCTCATAGGAAACATGAAAACGATGGAATCTGAACTTTGATCCCGGAACATCCTTGTGGTCACAGCCTGGGAATTTACAAGTTCGCACCATTGTTAATTTAATACTTTTTACCTAGTAGTCAATCGATTGTCAAACTATGGAACAGCTGATCGTAACGTGCGCACTGTGGACGTTGCGGCGGCGCGGATTGATAGAAATGGATAGAAAATAGTGGCGCATTAAAACTGAGGTATGAATTTTGCCCGGCGTGTTTTTTTTGTGGTAAATTAATCAAGCTTTGAAACGCAAATCATTTTTCACGTAAAAACGCACAGTTTTGTGGCCCCGGAAAATAGCCGGGAGTACTTCATTAAAAAACTTCCAGCGGCCAGAACTCTGACCAGGGGGGTCACAACAGAGTGGGTCAGTGTGTATGCACTATAGTGCTGGTAAGGATTGCATACAACTTCGTGTCTTAAATGGGCGAACTAACCCTTTAAGAGTATAAACCCCCCACAATTGTTCACTTTTTAGACATGTTACTTTTGTGATTAGTAATTAATTGGTTATTATTTCTTAGTTCACAAGTAGTTCTCAATGAGGATATATTTCATTAGTAATAATCAAATACCTACCAAGGAACTACCTTTGTACTAAATTACCTATTACTTAATGCTTAGTTAATATTGCTTCCAGATTAGTTAATAGTATTAACTTCGGTGTTAATGGAGAACTACCTATTACTTCCTGCATAGCTACTTGTTAACTACGGACCATTATTTTAAAGTGTTACCCAGATTGTCAGTCTATTTGATGGCAACACTACGGTGTCCGAGAGAGCTCAACGCGCTGCAACCTGATGAAGACGAATGCAAATTCAAAAAAAAACGTGTGCAACTATAAAAACGCATTCAACTACAAAAATACATCCGCAAATTAAGAAAAACATCTTCATCAGTTCCACAACACACCTGTGCTTCAAGTACTCACAACACAACCAAATACAGAAACGCGCTGCAAACGTTCACAACACCACCAAATACAGAAACGCGCTGCAAATAACACGGTCCACAATGGAAATGTTTCCGGGGAACCAAATAAGTGACGGACCCGACTGGGACTTGCTTGCTCGTGAGCTTCCCTATGCCCTACTCCCTTCAAAGGGCAGACGGCAAAGCTCTTCAAGTGGGAATTTGGCGTGAGCACTGAGCATGACACCTAGTGTGTCATTTATGTAGCCGTTTGGCACTTGATGAAGGGAGCAACAACAGACAACGTAACAACACAGCACTTTGTCTGTTCTGACGACAGAAATATAATGATTAACATAACGGTTGCAAATAAATTATTCCATTTTTTATTTTTACTTTATAAAAATCTGTTAAAATATCCGTTTTATATATCTGTATGTCAGATTACCTAACATTTTTAGGAAACTCTTATAAAAATTTAAACATAAAATGAAACTATTTGTATAGTGTAACTGATGTATAGATTAATATCTTGCCTTCATGTTCTTCTAGATCTTTTTTTATTCATTTAGTTTAGTTTTCAGATCATTGTTCTTTTCTCATTTCTATTGTGATGACATTGAAAATTGTTAACACATGTTGTATATTGTACACAAGTTGTATGTCATTATAATTTGAATCTCGGTGTTTTGCGGGGGAAAAGTCAAAAGAAATTAAATAAATTAGAATTTTGAATAAGCAAGGACTCCAAGGAGTATCTAGACGAACTAAAAAAAATATATAATATTATAATATTATTTATATATACAATATTACTTTAATAGTATAGTTTATTTGTATAGTTTATTTATAAAAAAAATATATGCTTTGACTTCTTGTCAATAAAGGTTTTTTTGCTCTAAGTTCTAGTCGGGTTCTAGTCGGGTCCGTCACTTATTTGGTTCCCCGGAAACATTTCCGTTGTGGACCGTGTTATTTGCAGCGCGTTTCTGATTTTGAGGTCTCAAAGCCATTTAAAATTATTACAAAGTATGTTTTGCTGTTATTATTAAGTCAATAATATATTAAGTTAACAATAGGGTGTTGCAATGTGGAGAGAAATTGCTCATTTACAGAGATCCCACCCTAACCCTAAGTGTGACTATACACCTCAATGAACAACAAATAGCAGTGCCATGTTTTCCTGCTCCATCAATAAAATGACTGAGGCGTATGGGTAATTTAGTTTAAAACGTTTGGCAAATAAATTAAATAAATAGTATCTTTAATGAACAAAGGCATGTCTTATTATGTTCATTGTGCAGACCCCAATGACATATTTTAGAGGCAGGCCAAATTTTGTTATTTTACTGTGAGTACTTTAAAAAAAAAAAAAAATCCCTTTATACCCTTTCCGTTTTTGAAAAATTTGTCCAACATTATCTAGTAAACATAGAATAAATAGTTAGACTTTGATTAACAGTTATTTGAAATATGCCCCTTTTTGCTCTTTTTATAGGATAGCCCTATGTGCCCATGGGGTGTAAGGACAGTAAAACCTGTGCATAAACATACACATATTATCTTATATGCATGAATGCAGTCAACAACAACAATTGTCATGGACAACAGTAATGGGCAACAAGTCAAAGAACAACGAACTGTGTTGAATCACATTTGAAATATTACTTGAATACTGTATCTTCTCTTTCCACACTTTTCCTTATATCATGCTTGTATTAGTTGTTGATGGTTATAATGGGATGTGATGAAATACAGAAATATTTGAACAAAAAGTTGTAAAAGCAATAAATAATCTTACTAGGATACAGACTAGCCAACTAATTATTATCCAGTTCATAGTTACAGAAGGACCTATGGAATGAGCTTCTCTATTTATCTCTCAAGCAATGACATTGTCCTGTGGAACCAGAACAATAGTACAATGTCCTCTTCAAATGTTGGGCATCAGTACTTTGCATAATCTTGCTTATAATTGAGTAAAGGGTCTGTTGAATTCAAGTTGTGCCTTAAAGGGATAGTTCACTTGGAAATTAATTTTTGATCATTTCGTGTCTTAGGCCATCAATGTGTGCTTACATTTGCGAGTCATTGAATCATGTTTAATTTGGACTTCTCTGTGCATGCTCTTATATATACCAGTATATATACCAATATACCAGTTTCTTTTGAGTGTTGTATATATTTTTGGAGTACATTTTATTTCATTTCATTTGGACAAGTAGCCTACAATATGTATCTTGAGTAACTGTCAATATATGCACACTGAATATAAACTGAAGACTTTATGTGTAGACAGCTCCACTGAACATAATAATCAAAGTATTTTTGTTACATGTGAAACTAGCCATGTGGAATTTATAAGGTTATTGGTCAAACAAATACACACTTGCATCAAGCAATCACATAACAGTTAACACAGTGAACACCAGCAGACAACAAACAAGCCTTCTGATCTAATAGCTCTATGTGACAATTAAAGGCAAAGTCTGATTCACACTCCCAATCATCTGGAATTATCTTTGCATTGAGGGTTTTGCGTTAACAGAATTGTGTAATTTATTCTAAAGCTGTGTGCACACTGTACCCTGTTTAATAGTCCCCTTGAGGTTTACATCATTAATCAATGATGTTTGGTGACAGCGATCTGCATTACAGTCAGGATTGAGATGGTGGAATACATTCCTAATGTTAATGTTGGTAATGACTATCTTGAAAAACTAGGACAATTTTATGGTAGTCGTCGGTAGTAGAAAAATCATACAGTGCGCTTAAATGTGCCTTATTAAGGAAAATCATGTTCATGATCTGAGCTGTTGTCACTTTCTGAGAACCCTTCCTTTTCCATGTCATCTTCCTGTTCAAGCTTCTCTTCTTCAGACATCAAATCTTATTGGCTGAAAATGTTCACATAGCTCGCCTTTACCAACTGCATTAAATGTCCAAGTTCATAATGTTTCTTTCGAACAATGCACAGGAGACCTTTGCGTGTGCAGTGTCACACAGCGTTGACAAAAAGAGCTGAAAAACAAAAGGATACATTAAGAAAAAATACAATACCATATATAAAAGCACAAATAAATGAATGTTTAAAGGCTTACAATTTGAACTTATCTCATTAATCAGTGCTTCAAATTTGGACAGCTTGTGTGTCAGGACCGTGTAGTGCTGTTTCATCTCCTTACAAATTAGACCTCCCTCTTCCTGAAGGCGTCTCACAGCCATCACCTTGTCGAACACCTTCCTCTTGGTGACAAATGGAGCCAATTCTGAAATTTGGTTAACAAAAGAGTCACTATATACAGTGCCTGCTCATAAAAAAGTGACATAGACTTGTCTTACAGAATTCAATTTTGTTCCTGGTCAACATTGCATGATTATTACAGGCAGATATGTCTGGTCAGGGTTGGAACTTAACTCTGCTAGTTGTGGCTCTCGGAAAATACTTGAATACCACTGTTATATAGAACATACCAGTACTGCAAGAGATTTGCCAAGGCCAAGCAACAGTCTCAGCTGTAAAGAAACTTTCGACTGAGCCAAGCTGCTGGGATGGATCCGCTATGCTGTTGTATTGTTCCACTGCAGCAGCTAGCTTCTTTTTCTCCTCACTCATTCTGAGACGCAAAGAATGGCGCCGCTTGTTGCTATCTGAATAAAATATAAAAGTATTAGCGTTACGAAACTGCTACGAGAAGAGGGTTGAGATCCAAACACAGCTTTATTTGAGGGAAATCCAGAGGCGTAATCCAGTCAGACAGGCATTCCAAAACAGAGAAACAAACAAAACAGGCAGGGACCAGAGGCAAGAAGGAAATCCAGGGAACAAGGCACGATATCAAAAACCAGGAGACAAGAAAACCATGAGAACGCTCAGAAATGCAGTGTAACACGTATAAGACATTGCAGGGAATGATGAGGTGAACCAGGCTTATATGGGTGAACTAAGCAATATAATGAGACACAGGTGAATGTGATAATCAGGGATGATGAGTCCGGGCAGTGAATTATGGGAAATGTAGTTGTGAGTGAACAATGATATTCTGATGTCAAGTGAAGTCAAGTCACATTTATTTATATAGCGCTTTTCACAATACAGATTGTATCAAAGCAGCTTCACAGTGATAACATGAAAGTAGTACAACACAGATCAATAATACTGTTAAACACTAAATAACCCCAACTGAGCAAGCCAAAAGCAAGGCGACAGTGGCAAGGAACCAAAACTCCATCAGATTGGATGGAGAAAAAACCTTGGGAGAACCCAGGCTCAGTCGGGGGCCAGTTCTCCTCTGGCTTACATTCATATTGTTTATATATAAATATTAAATATAAATATTGTTTATGTATAAAACGGCGCCATAACACATCGTAGGCATTGAGTCGTCTCTTCACAGGCGTTTGTCTTCTCATCACAGGCGTTGGGGCATCCGAAAACCCCGTGAGAGGCTGGAGACAAAACTGGACCTGACGAACGCCATTTTTCTCGGGACAAGTGTCCTGAGATAACAGCAGAAAGACAGATGGGAAATAATTAGCATAGCTGATGTTCATAATGATTTCCATTATACGGGAGTCGGTGTTAGAAAACCACTATCTCACAAACTCTCCGTAACCTGAACTCTCCGCAACCCAACCATACGCGCCGACCCGTTTGACTAAGGCTGTCGAGCCCCACTGGTGCGTTAAGCAGTTTCAGTGGCAAACGGTTCCGTATGGCATAACAGACGACTAAAAGGTAAGCATTATGTGAATGCTTGACTAAAGAGATGCGTCTTTAATCTAGTTTTAAACTGTGTCAGCAAGTCAGAGCCTCGGATCGTATCGGGAAGGCTATTCCAGAGTTTTGGAGCTAAATGCAAGAACGCCCTCCCTCCTTTAGTGGACTTCGATATCCTAGGAATGACCAGAAGCCTTGAATTTAGTGATCTTAAGGAACGCGGTGGATTGTAGGGCGAAAGAAGGTCCGTTAAGTACATAGGTGCTAAACCATTTAGGGCTTTATAGGTTAGTAGCAGTATTTTGTAATTGATACGGAACTTAATAGGTAACCAGTGTAGAGATGATAAAATCGGTGTTATATGATCATATTTCCTTGACCAAGTAAGAACTCTAGCAGCTGCATTTTGTACTAACTGTAGCTTGTTTATTGAGGATGCAGGACAAGCGGCTAATAAAGCATTACAGTAATCTAGTCTTGAGGTCATGAATGCGTGAACTAATTTTTCTGCATCAGAGATAGATAGCATGTTACGTAGCTTAGCAATGTTTCTAAGGTGGAAAAAGGCTGTTCTTGTAACATATGAAATATGATTTTCGAAAGACAAGTTGCGGTCTAGTATAACACCCAGGTCATTTACTGTAGTGGATAAAGTAACAGGACATCCGTCTATATTAAAGTTGTACTGTAAGAGGTTTTGTTAGTAGTTTTTTGGACCAATAAGTAATACCTCCGTTTTATCTGAATTTAATAGCAGGAAATTACGCTTCATCCAGCATTTTATATCTTTGAGACACTCTGTCATTTTAGATGAGTAGTGTTTTCATCTGGTCGTGATGAAATATATAATTGAGTGTCGTCAGCGTAACAGTGGAAATTAATTCCATGTTTTCTTATAATATTACCAAGTGGCAGCATATACTGTATATTGAGAATAGCAGAGGGCCTAAAACCGATCCTTGCGGTACTCCATAGTCTATTGACGTTATCTTTGATTTTTTCCCATTAAAACAGACAAAATGATAACGGTCTGATAAGTACGATCTAAACCAGCTTAATGCCTGTCCCTGAACACCAGTGTAGTTTTGTAGTCGATCCAAGAGTATTTTATGATCTATAGTGTCGAACGCAGCGCTAAGATCAAGTAGGACTAGTATTGAGATACAGCCTTGGTCAGAAGCTAAAAGTAAATCATTTGTAATTTTATCTAGCACAGTTTCTGTACTATGATGCGGTCTGAATCCTGACTGCCCTGCTGAAAAATCCAGCTAAAACCAGCCAAGGCTGGTTGGCTGGTTTTGGCTGGTCTCCCAACCTGGTTATAGTTGGTTTATCAGGCTGGTTTTAGAGGGGTTTTGAACACTTTTTCAGCTGGTCAGGCTGGTCTTAGCTGGTCAAGTTGGTTTTAGCTGGTCAGGCTGGGAGACCAGCTTGACCAGCTAAGCCAGGCTGGGAGACCAGTTTGACCAGCTAAGTCAGGCTGGGAGACCAGCTTGACCAGCTAAGCCAGGCTGGGTGACCAACTAAAACCAGCTACTTCCAGCTTAAACCAGCTAAGACCAGCCAACCAGCCTAGGCTGGTTTTAGCTGGATTTTTCAGCAGGGTGGAATTTTTCATAGATATCATCTTCTTGTAAAAAAGAGCACAATTGAGCGGACACAAGTGAAAGCCCAGATACCTAACTTCCACGCGCCCAATTGCACACTTCTTTGGGTTGGCCGTGAGCCCAGCCCCTCGCAGCGTTCTAAGGACAGCTCGCAGGTGCTGCATATGCCGCTGCCAGTCGTTACTATAGATGATAATATCATCCAAGTATGCCGCGGCATATGCAGCATGCGGCCGGAGGATTCTGTCCATCAGACGCTGAAAGGTAGCCGGTGCCCCGAACAAACCGAAAGGAAGTGTAACAAATTGGTGTAATCCGAACGGCGTCGTGAAAGCAGTTTTTTCTTTAGACATTGGAGATAAGGGGATCTGCCAATAGCCCTTCGTTAAATCCAGTGTCGAATAAAAGCGAGCAGTGCCGAGCCGATCAAGCAATTCGTCCACCCGCGGCATTGGATATGCATCGAATTTCGATACAGCGTTCACCTTGCAATAATCCACACAGAACCGCACGGAGCCGTCAGTTTTAGGCACTAAAACTATCGGGCTCGCCCAGTCACTGTTGGATTCTTCTATTACTCCCATATCCAACATAGCTTCCAATTCATCCTGTACCACTTTCTTTTTATGTTCAGGTAATCTATACGGCCGGCTGCGCACTACCACACCAGGGTCGGTCTCAACATGGTGCTGTATGAGGTTCGTCCGACCAGGAAGGGGCGAGAACACATCATCAAACTCTGTTTGCAAATTCTGAATGTCAGCGATCTGGGACGGTGAGAGGTGATCTCCGCAAATGGCCAGAGTAGCGGATCGAGACTTTATATTCGCCTCTGGCCCGAGATCCTCCTCCCCACTCACTACCGTCGCCAGCATCGCCGACTCCGCCTCACTCCACTTCTTTAGGAGGTTGAGGTGATAAATCTGATGTGTCCCGTCCCTGTCTGATCGAAGAACCTCATAGTTGAGATCCCCAATTCGCCGTGTGACCACAAAGGGTCCTTGCCACTTGGCGAGTAATTTAGAGCTGGATGTGGGAAGCAATACAAGCGCTGGAGGAGGGAGAGGTTTCCCGAGGCAGCGTACGTGTCCTCCAGCTCTGGTCCTGGCCCGGTCCAGTTCTCCATCTTGGAGCAGGTCTCGGTGGGATGCCGCCTCGGGACCTGGGAACAGGAACAGGACGAGAGAGAGGGAGAGGGGAAGAGGGAGAGAGAGATGAGGGTTCGCCGACCCCCGGGAACGCCACCATCTGGTCCTCTGCCAACTGGATGGCCTGGTCCAGCAACGTCGGGCGGTGGCACTGGACCCATTGGGCGGTCTTCTTTGGGAGTCGAGTCACGAATTGCTCCAGTACCACCTGCTCCACGACTCCCTCGACGTCGCGGCCCTCGGTCACCAGCCATTTGCGGCACGCGTCCCGGAGCTGTTGCGCGAAGGCGAAGACCCGCTGGAAAATGGCGCGCTTCAGGTCTTCAAAGACCAGGAGGTTCTGGACTGGCAGCTGTTGAGCGGCGATCTGGGCTTCGCCCGACAACAGCGGGATGAACCGCATGGGTCAGTCCGCTGTTGGCCATTTCCCGGCCGTAGCCGTCCTCTCAAAGAAATCCAGGAATGCCTCCGGGTCATCGTGGGGCCCCATCTTGTGGAGAGGCATGGCTGCGGCGGCGGTAGGGTCTCGAACCTCCCGGTCCAACCAGCTCCGGAACTGCTCGCGGTCCTCCTTCTGGCCCTGGAGGAGAGCCTCAAACCGGCGCTGTTGCTGCTCCTCCAACTTGAGCAACGCCTTCTGATGTTGTTGGTGGAGACCCGCGAGCGCGTGGATGACCTCCGCAAATGGGGTTGGCATGGACTGTCTGGCGCGGCTTCCCCTTCCATCCCGGGTTTCGGCACCAGTGTGATATAGCTCAGGTTCTGGGTGTGGGTGATGGAAGGAGACACAGGGTCGGCGATATCTGGGCTCGTGCACTTTTATTTTTTCCCTCCCCACAGCGCTCTCGGCGCTCACAATAACTTAACTCAGAAACAAATCATAAACAGAAAGTAAATAGGCAATGGAACTCCTCCCGCTGGCTACAGCTTCGCGTTCGGCTCAGTCTCAAAGGAATAGGCAACTCGTCGTGTCTGGCCGGTCCGTGCACGAGCTCCCAGTCTCTCTCAATCGTGCTGTCTGCCCGGGCTGCTTATATGCGGTCTCCTCACGCCAATTACTGCAATCACAGACAGGTGTTCGTCATTTGAACTTGACCCGCTTACTCACCGCCTGGCTCCGCCCCCGCTCTCCCGCTGCAGATCTCGACAAACCACGCACCCCCCGCCACAGTAAAATGCACATAGCATTGTCAGAGGGCATCACATTTCTTCTTTTTCTTTTCTTAGCAATATTTTAGTTTAAGGAATGTGTAAAGTTGTTTGAGAAAAGCTGTAAATTAAATTATCCAGTAATATCTGCAAACATAAATCATAATACTTACATGATCATTGTTTTTGCGGACAAAGTTTCCCCCTAATCCCCCTATGTAATCCCCTTTTCTCTGTGCTATCGAGGAACACATTCAGAACATACATTAACACATCATTCAAAATTAAAGGATTAGTTCACTTTTGAAAAAACTTTTGCTCATGATTTACTCACCCCCATGTCATCCAAGATGTCCATGTCTTTCTTTCCTCAGTCGAAAAGAAATGAAGGTTTTTGATGAAAACATTCCAGGATTTTTCTCCATATAATGGACTTACATGGGAACCAGACGGTCGGAGGTCCAAACGACAGTTAAAAACAGTTTCAGATGCAGCTTCAAATGTCTTTAAACGACACCAGACGATGAATAAAGGTCTTATCATGCGAAACGATCGGTTATTTCAAAGCTTATTCCAAAAATGTAACTTTTCTAAGGACAAATGCTAGCCTTGCTCCATTCTGTGAGGCGCGTTTGTAACGTCATGTAATACGTAATTACGTTCAAAAGGTCACGGGCGACGTAGCCAGAAGTACAGAGTTAGAGTGTTTACAAGTTGAACGCATAGGTTGAACGTGCAAACTAACTCAAATGCCGTTTATAAAAAAGGAATTAAAACGTAAAACAACGATGTCGGACGATTTTTATTCTGTACTTCCGGCTACGTCGCCCGTGACCTTTTGAACGTAATTACGTATTACGTGACGTTGCAAACGCGTCTCACAGAATAGAGCAAGGCTAGCATTTGTCCTTAGAAAAGTTACATTTTTGGAATAAGTTTTGAAATAACCGATCTTTTCGCATGATAAGACCCTTATTAATCGTCTCGTGTCGTTTAAAGACATTTGAAGCTGCATCTGAAACTGTTATTAACTCTCATTTGGACCTTGGACCGTCTGGTTCCCATTGAAGACCATTATATGGAGAAAAATCCTGGAATGTTTTCATCAAAAACCTTAATTTCTTTTCGACTGAGGAAAGAAAAACATGGACATCTTGGATGACATGGGGGTGAGTAAATTATCAGCAAAAGTTTTTTCAAAAGTGAACTAATCCTTTAAGAAAATCACTTTAATTAAAAAATAAATAAAAGTACCTTGCTGTGTTTTTAAACCGATAGTGTTTGCGATTTCCATCAACACATACAGCTAGCATATCTGGAGTGCATGCTGGACAAGTGAAAAACTCCTCCTGGCACATCTTTTCCACTGCATATCTTGCTGCAACCCATTTATTAAAACTGTAGCTAAACACATTGGCTGGTATTTTCCCACTCTGCAAAATGAATCATATGTAATACTGGTGTTTTACTGAGTAGACCATGACTGATTATATGTAGTATTGAAAGTACCTCCACATCCACTTTATATACCCTATAATTATCATAGTGCATCCTTATACAGGTTTTATGTGATGCATACCATCCTGAACAAGGCTTCCATCTCACTTTGACCTCTCTGACACTCTTTAAGAAACATAAGCAACATTAACTGTTAGTAATACACACACACACACGTAAGCGTTACGTTTCAACCTTTTACTAAGGAATACATTTCTGTTCTATCTTATTTTCTTTGACATCCTCCTCCTTATGATCTTGTCATATGGAAATGTTTTTAATCTGGGATGTACTTGGCATTCTACAAAAGAAAAATATAAAAGGCTATAATATATAATCAGAAAATGTTTACACTCATGATATACTAACAGTTCAGTAATCAATTCTTATTATATGCAATGGGGTGGCCACCTGAAACCCTAAAAGTGAACTGAAATTAGACCATCTGAAGTACAGTTTGCTTTGAATTGGTTGTGTGGTTTGGTAATAGTGCACATTATGAACCCAATACACCCATGGATGACATGATTTTAACATTTATATAATGGCAAAAAAAAAAATTAACCGTAAAGGCACTGTGCACTGTCATTAGGAGCTGCTTATTGTTACATTGCTAGTGTGGTTGAAGGACAGATAAAGCGTTGGATCCATATGCAGCACACGCTTTATTTAACAAATAATACAAAATAGACAGACTACTGGACTACAAAACAGGAACAACCGACACTGGCGTTAACAGTCCACATGAAACAAGAACTCACAAAGACAGGGTAGAAACACAGGGCTTAAATAATGAGGGACAAACAAGCTAAACCAGATAACGAGGGGGGCGTGAGAAATAATAAACACCTGGGATAATTAATAGACAGGGAACTGATAACAAAATAACAAGACACGAAACCCACATTATAACACTTATCTTGTATGGTCATTACAGTATGGAGAGCATAACATATCGTATTCTGACAGTTAATCAGCATGCAAATAAAATTATTTTCTCTTCCGTCTGAGAAATATATATTACTTCCGCTCTCTTAAAAATAATTTCTCCATCAATAATTTAAACAAGGGCTTAAATATAAGTTCCATTAATAGAATACTTAAAATTTGTTTGTAACTCATTATTTAAAAGTATTTACTTAAACAGCAACAATGCACACAGGAATAGTATGACACCTGTGCGCATTTAAACGCATGTTTTACAATCAAGATGTAAGTTTGAACATTGAAGGAGATTATTCCAGTTTATGCACATTCAGTTCCATATAAATATTACGCTTCATAGACATTATTGTCTATTATTAGTTATGGAATTTAACAATATCTTACGACTTTAAAAAAAAAGCCTTTTAAAAATTACATTGAAAAAAGAAACTTGTGTTCTACTTTGTAGTTAGTCAGTTTTAAAAAAAAATGCAAATACACAAAACCTGCTTGTTTATACATACATTTCCCTTGTTTGCCTCCTGTCCTTGGAATTATTGTGGAGGAATTGTCTTTAAAACACACACACACACACACATACAAACATAAACACACAGTAAATATTTACTCAAATTTGAGTCAAAAATACAGTCAGACTAAATCTGGATTACAACTACTAAAAAAAACAAAACAAATAATGCATTGACTCTCCTAAAATTGGGAATATAACTTTGTTCAAGCTTAAATATAACTTAATGCATGTTGTACAGTTTTTGTAAACAAAAGTAAAAAAAAAAAAATCACCTGCATCATTGGGCTTAGATGGGGCAGCATGACTGTTCTGGCAGTGGAATGAAGGGTTTGTAGATGGAATATTTGAATCAGATTTTCAGGAAACACAGGACGATGTGTAATACATCCTTTAAGTGCATGCGCGTAACAGGAAAATGTACTTGACCTTAGCAGTGTGGTTGTCACAGTGGAGTTTTCGGGTGGGCATTCTCCATCCTCCCCCTCCCTGGAGCCCAGCAAGAGTCTTGTCTCTTTATCCACAGCCACTGGCTGCTTCTCTCAGCTGTCTCAGACATTGCTTTGATGGCCTGGCACAGGCTCTGGCCTCTGATTCCCAGTTCTCCAAGTAGTCTGGTGGTAGACACTGCCATGAACCCCCTGCACCCCACTTCCACTGGACGGACTTCAGTTTTCCATCCACGATCTTGTCTGCTAAGCTCATAGCGTAGTTGTTTTCACTCATATGCCTCGTCCACTGAGTCCTCCCAGGGTACAGTGAGTTCAATGATGAAGATCTTCTTTAGAGAGGGGGACCAGAGAACTATGTCAGGCCTAAGAGTGGTGATTGCAATCTCTGGAGGAAAAAAGAGCCGCCGACCAACATCCACTAGCATCTTCCAGTCACAGGCCCCTCGAAGCTAACCATGCTCCAGAGAAGTAGGCCTGCACCTGGCTACCTTTGCCCCCATGCGGACAAAGTTGATCTGCAGTGGATTGGGTGTTGATGGTGGTAGGGAGTTGGAGGCAGTCCGTTTGGTATCCAGGGTGGCTGCGAGGATCTTAAGGACTTGATTATGACGCCAAGTGTAACGTCCCTGGGTGAGACTGACTCTACACCCGGTCAATATGTGCTTGAGAGAACCTGGCCTGGAGCAGAGGACACATCCTGGATCTTCACCCAACCACTGATGGAGATTGCTAGGTGTTTGAAGAACATCATATGTAGCCCTGATGATAAAGCTGATTCGCTTTGCTTCCATGCTCCACAACTCCTTCCAGCTGATCCTCCTTTTCTCCACACTCTCCCAACGTGTCCACTGTCCCTGTTTACCAAGGGAAACTGCCTTGGTCCACCTTGCTACTTCTTCCTGTCGGTGTATTTCCTCCACCACCAATTTCTTCCTTTCTGATGCCATGGCTCTATTACTTTGTTAACCCAAAGCCTCCCCTTCCCTGCTGGACATGCCCCACTATGTCCACAATAGAAAGAATAAGGAGGGGTGTTGCAAGAGGAGGTAGGAGTAGGGGTGAGGGAAAATGGTGTAGGAGGACGAGTGGGGAAAGAAGAGGTTGGAGGAGGAAGGGTGATGTAAGAGGAAATAAGATGAGGAAGGTTAGACGATGAAGATGGAGAAGGAAGGGTGTCAAAAGAAGAGGAAGAAGGAGGAAGGCTGGAGGAAGAAGATGGAGGAGGAAAGGTGTAGAAAGAGGGTGAAGGAGGAGGAGGAAGGGTGTCAAATGAGGAGGAAGAAGGAGGAAGGTTGAAGGAAGAAGATGGAGGAGGAGGAGGAGAAGGAAGGGTGTCAAAAAAGGAAGAAGAAGGAGGAAGGCTGAAGGAAGAAGATGGAGGAGGAAGGGTGTAGAAAGAGAAGGAAGGAGGGAGGCTGGAGGAAGAAGATGGAGGAGAAGGAGGAGGAAGGGTGTCAAATGAGGAGGAAGAAGGAGGAAGGTTGAAGTAGGGGTGGGCGATATGGAAAAAATATCATATCACGATTTTTTTAGGAAAATCACGATCACGATTTTTTTATCACGATTCTTTTTCAAGTTGCTTTTAATATTTTGCAAGTTGCAAAATTGTCTTAATTTACTCTCTCAAGATGTTTTAAACCCGAATAAGTTTCTTTCTTCTGTTGAAAATAAAAGTTATTTTGAATAATGTGGGTAACCGAACAGTTGCTGGTCCCCTTATAGTTTTTTTTTTTATAGGTTCTCTCCTGGAAGTTAATGGGGACCAGCAACTGTTTGGTTACCCACATAAAAAAAAAATGTCTTTTGTGTTCAGCACAAGAAAGAAATTAATACAGGTTTGGAACAACATTAGAGTGAGTAAATAATGACGGAATTTTTTTTTTTTGTGAACTATCCCTTTAAGGACAAGTGGCAGTAATATTTATTCCTGTGGCTTTTAGACCAGCACGCGGCGCGTTTAATATAGACGCATATTACACCAGATATTCTCTCAAATGTTTGCTTTCACTTTAGACATAGCCTGTTTATGTAAACATTGTGTGTATTTAACAGTATTAGCGTAATAAGACTCGAGAGATAACTTAGTCCAGAATTCAGGCGCTGTTTGACAGACTTCTAGTGCCTGTGAGCGTCGGGGGGTATGCGGTCAGGAAAGCGCACGTTAGAACAGCGCATTAGCGCGTGAATTAAATGTTTAACCGGCAAGGCTTATGCAAATAATGAACTTTTGTGAATTGCAGTGTCCCGTACCTATTCATTAACGTGTGATTATGTGTAGGCTACGTCGCGTTGTACAGTTGAGAGACGGAGGCGCCAGAACTGAACTGATAGAATGCACTCTAACACGATACTACGATATTTCTTCAAAAGCAGATCGTGGAGACATTTTAATCGTCCACGATTAAAAATCGTCATATCGCACACCGCTAGGTTGAAGGAAGAAGATGGAGGAGGAGGAGGAGAAAGGGTGTCAAAAGAGGAGGAAGAAGGAGGAAGGCTGAAGGAAGAAGATGGAGGAGGATGAGGAGGAAGGGTGTCAAACGAGGAGGAAGAAGGAGGAAGGCTGAATAAAGAAGATGGAGGAGGAGGAAGGGTGTCAAATGAGGAAGAAGAAGGAGGAAGGCTGAATGATGGAGGAGGAGGGGTGTCAAATGAGGAGGAAGAAGGAGGGAGGCTGAATGAAGAAGATGGAGGAGGAGGAAGGGTGTCAAATGAGGAAGAAGAAGGAGGAAGGCTGAATGATGGAGGAGGAGGAGGAGGAGGAAGGGTGTCAAATGAGGAGGAAGAAGGAGGATTTTTTAAAAGAAAATATTTCTTTAAATATTATATATGAAGAGTTCAGATGCAAAAGCCTCTAAATGCCATTTGAAATTTTCTTCTTTAATGATGATTTTTATCAAACTTGTATATTTAAGTTCAGTAATTTCACTTAAATAACAATTAATAGGTAATTATCATTGCCATTTAAGTGAAATTACTGAACTTAAATATACAAGTTTGATAAAAAATCATCATTAAAGAAGAAAATTTCAAATGGCATTTAGAGGCTTTTGCATCTGAACTCTTCATATGTAGATCATAATAACAAAATACTTACTTTTAACAAAAAATTCATAAAGGTTTGAAGTGGTCCATCTGCAAATGGACCCATTGTAGTGATGACATCAGCCACAAACCCATTTTTTCTCTCTTTAGAAATGAAGAGAATTGGCTTATAGCCAAGTACCTCCAATTTTTTAACCTGTAAAAACAAATGCAGACCGTTGATAAATATCAATGTATTCATAATGGTAAGCAGGGACTTACCAGACAATTCTGTAGCAAATAAACTGGATTATCAAAGTAAAAGAGAAAGGTGTCTAAATGCTCAAAAGTAGCAACTCATAATGTAAAAACTGCACATAATGTAAAAACTGCACATAATGAAATGTTGTCATATGTTTATTTAACAACAACAACAACAAAAAAAAAACATTAGTAGCTACTTTCGATTTTTTAAATGTGTTGTAAGGGAATACTGATATGTTTATGTTTTAAAAGCTACACAGTAAATTCCCAGGTGTTAAATTTAACACCGCTCGGTGTTTATATGGGAACCACCAGCAGGATGTTAAAAGTAACACTGATACAGTGTTAGAGTTAATGAGATAATTAAGTGATTAATTTAGTGATGATTGAGCATTATTGAAGACACCTGATGATAACAAGCAGAATCACCGAAGGAGAAAATCACAAATTGTAAGCCACCGTTATGGTGATCAGTGTTTGCTTTAGTTGGGCTATTGACCCTTATACTTTCACTCTAAATTTGTTTGTCAGCTGTTATTGATTTATAACAGTCAAATAAACAAAGAAAACTGTGATCTGATATTGTTGGTTATGTTTTGACATAATCATGCTATGATCTGAAAAATGAAACTTTTCAGATGAACTGGCTTAACTGGTTAGTAACAGTTTAGTGATTGTGCAGCATGTCGCAATTCAGAAGAGTTTATTTCACACATACATCATCATTTTTAAATACAAAATTACAATAGTAACAGGGAGGTTATTGTGTGAAAAGGGGGAACCCCAAAGAAGCTAATGAAGCTTTTAATAGGGTGCCCAATATACAGTATACATACAACATATAACATTCAACAAAAAACTCACACCATACAACAAATAAATATAGATACAACAATACACAAGCACTACAGACAAACAAACGATCGATCCCTGCACAAATATAACACTTCCAAAATGATCAAAAAGTATATGTTAGAAGCAAATTTTCCTTCAGATTTTTTTTGAATACGGAGATAGAATGCACCAATTTAAGGTTCCCTATCGAGGGAACTCAAACTGCGTCAAATGACACTTTGGGGGAAACGCCCCTCAGCGTAGCGCCTCTGAAGTATGAATGAAACTATGCCAATCTCTGATTGGTGTTGCGTCATGACGTGATGTGTGACGGCACATAGGCGGAAGATATATAAGGACCCGGCTAGGGTTGGGTACCGAAACTCGGTTCCAATAGGGAACCGGTTCTGACGTAAACGGTAGTAACCAGACCGAATAAGAATGAAAACTTCGGTGGCTGATTTCGATTCCTGAGTCTATGGCATGAGGCGCACACGCCGTCTCCCTCTCCGACGTGCACGCACTATACGGTTTATTGAAGCACTGTCTGATCTGTCTCGCACGCGCGCTCTTGCTCACTCGCTCTAGATTCCGGGAGATTTGAACTAATTTGCGATCATCCGGGAGCCGTTAACTTATCAATATGCGGGAGACTCCCGGAACGTCTGCTGGATAGCGAGGAGATTAAACATGTGAAATGTACACGTGAAATGTTTGGCTGCAACTCACGTGTAAAATTACGCGTCAGAATAACGATTGTCTATGGATATAGAATCACCATTCCCGCCGCGTTGACGCTCATGTCGTCATATTATATTAGCGCATGCATCATCTGCACCTCAGAGTTCTCTGTCGAAAAAGGAAGCTTGTCGGCAGCGCAAGATATTTGGCAGCGAACGCAGCATCTCGTTCCCTATTCAGAGAACATGGGTTACACAGAGACGTTCTCTTTCATATGTTTACTCATCTTTTTCTGTTGTCTATGACGTTTTTTGAGGAAGTGTGTCACCGTATTTGCAGCGGACCTGCCAAATAAAGACATTGACTACCGGTCCAAAACTTCGAGCAATCCGCCATTATTATTTCTCGCTCCGATTTTGTAGTCCGAGCTCAATAATGCAGAAGTTACGAGAGGGCAAGTCAAAATGTTCGGTTTTTGGATTAGTTACGTAGTTACGATTTTCGTAACAGTTACGTTAGTGACCTGACGCAACTTCAAGGATTCCCACTTAAACAACCTCCGCCAGTATAAAGAAGGGTTTGCCAATTGACTTCGTCTGAATGAGAGGTAAATTCCTTCTATCTTTGGAGACGACGAACAGAGCATTTCAATAAGCTGTAAATATCGTTAATAAAAATAAAGTACTTTACTTTCTTAAAACACATGGTGGTCATGGTTTAGCAGTACCTTTGTCTTACTTTGTTTTTGTTTTGAAGTAACGTTACACGTCTGCAGTATTATTGTTCTTGAGTTTCATCAATGGTCATTTAGCTGCGCTGTTTTCTGATGCTTTTCTAAACGTATCATATTGTCAATACAGATTTTTTTTGTGGTAAGATTAGACCGTAGTCA
The DNA here is from genome assembly GCF_988280905.1 of Pimephales promelas. Lineage (NCBI taxonomy): Eukaryota > Metazoa > Chordata > Actinopteri > Cypriniformes > Leuciscidae > Pimephales > Pimephales promelas. The sequence goes on from NC_142771.1 coordinate 43,852,450, forward strand.
TTTATCTTGTCAGTGTGCTTGTTTTAACAAGAGAAATAGTCAACTTTCACTAATAACACAAAACAGTTAACTCACATTGTTCTGGAGGTTCGTCGTCGTCTTTATCAACTCGCTCGCTCTGGCTCGAATATGTAGGGCTTGAAGTACAAGTCTTCTGTTGTTGACATTTTATTAAAGTGTGAATAAAAATGTTCTTTGAAGGTATCGTATATAATCGTATATCTCTAATCAAACTACAACAATAATGGCCGAACGTGAGGAGTTGAACCGACCGTGAACTCATCGACCTGGAGAGCGGGCGGCGTATGACGCATCTCCTTTTTATTTAAAGGGGACGCATTGATACGGGTCGCTCAAAGACGCACATCAGAAAATGGGCCTGTGGAGCTATAATAATGAGGAATTCAGACCTAAGCATTGCAGTTATGTTTTATATAGACCACAACGGTATGATTTAGATGTAAAAATGAATGATTTAAAAGCATGATATGTACCCTTTAAGGTCTGCATTGCAATTCAGAATCTAGTGGCTCGGATCTCGCGTTTGCCGAGGCAGCGTGTAGATTATGAGTTTACTCTGCAATAAAGATTCTGTGACTGGGATCTCGCGTTTGCCGAGGCAGCGCATAGATTTAAGGTCTGCATTGCAATTCAGAATCTAGTGGCTCGGGTCTCGTGTTTGCCGAGGCAGCGTGTAGATTACGACTTTACTCTGCAATAAAGATTCTGTGACTGGGATCTCGCGTTTGCCGAGGCAGCGCGTAGATTTAAGGTCTGCATTGCAATAAAGGATCTATAGTGGCTCGGAACAAGGCACTCGGCAATAAAGATTCTGTGTGGGTGCGAGGCACGCACAGTCAGCTCCTGAGGGCGCTGGCTGTGTTCATTTAGAAAAATCTCGACGCACACACAGCCGTGCGTTCGGGTGTTTTCAGCCTCGTGCCCATTGACTTTTTTCTCGAGAGATGAAAGCCAAACATATTGTGAATGACTCGAATCTCGCCGTTGCCGAGGCAGCGCGTAGATTACGAGTCTACAATAATAAGGACACATAATCTGTAAATAAAAATTTTAAATAGTAAAAATAAATAATACTGTTTTGTATGAGGCATTCACAGTCAGCTCTTGAGGGTGCTGGCAGTGTTCATTGAGAAATATATCTCAACGCATAGGCCCACAAATTAGACCATGCGCTGTCGGATATTTCAGCCTCACATCTGTTGACTTTCTTCTCGAGGGATGAAAGCCAAATATATTTTTACGGCTCGAATCTCACGTTTGCCGAGGCATTCGTGTAGATTACGAGAATGTAATAATATTAAAACAGTATTGTTTGGTGAAAGAGTACCGCTTCTAGACCCCCTCCTCAAGGAGCTTGGGGGCATAGGCAGCACTCTCAGGCGAAGCCTCAGCCTAAACAGGGCAACCTGAGGGTCGTCCTGCAGGCTATAAAGGCTTCCTCAAAGAGGTCCTAGCCAGCCTAGGTTCTCTGCGGGCAGCCCCACCCGCGGTGGAGCAACCGAAGTCGTCCCTTTCGCGGAGCCCGCAGGAAATCGATGTTGCTCTCCCGCCGTTAAACACGTTTCGGGACACATCGGTTTCCAGCGAACGCAGGCTGCACTGTCCGCCCCACAGGCTTGCAGCCAGGCAGCAATCGCGTTCGCCCATCGAGAATCGTTTTCGGTCCAGCCCTGCCGGAAATACGCTTCAGGGGGTCGAGAACGAATCCCGATTAATACCCGAAGCCAGGCTCGAGAGCCTGGTTCCCTTGGTAAAATAGGGCCCTGCGCACCATTCAGAATGCGTACAGGCTGCAGTTTGCAAACCCAGATGCAATGGGGTGATCTGGACTGTAGTCGACCCAGTGCAGGGTTGGGTATTGGAACAGGAAGTAAACTCCCTTCTAGAAAGAGAGGCCATAGAATGTATTCCTCCACTAGACAGGGAGTCCGGGCTCTACAGCCGCTACTTCATAGTTCCTAAGAAGGATGGGGCGGTTGCGTCCGATAATAGATCTCAGGCACTTGAACCGTTCTCTGAGGAGATTCAAGATGCTCACCAACAATCATGAACCAAATTCAATCCGAGGATTGGTTTGTCACGATAGATCTGAAGGATGCTTACTGTCAAATATTCATCCTTCCATTTCACAGGAAGTTCCTGAGGTTCGCTTTCGGGGGCGAAGCGTACCAATATCGGGTTCTTCCGTTCGGCCTAGCACTCTCACCCCGCACATTTACCAAATGTATGGATACAGCTCTAGCACCCCTGAGACTCGAGGGTATCAGGGTGCTCAATTTTATAGACGACTGGCTCATTCTGGCTCAGTCACAAGAGCAGGCGGTTCAGCATCGAGATGTTGTCCTCGCCAACATCCAGAAGTTGGGGTTGAGACTCAACACGAAGAAGAGCATGTTGACACCAGCCCAGAGAACGATGTTCCTGGGAGTGGTGTGGGATTCGGTCACGATGCGGGCACGGCTGTCTCCCGCGTGAGTCGAGTCCATCCTGGCCACAGTGGCTGGGATAAAGTTGGGCCAAGCCATTACTGTCAAACATTTCCAGAGAGTGTTGGGGCTCAGGGCAGCAGCGTCCAACATCATTCCATTCGGCCTGCTGCTCCCTGAGGGGAAATCCATTCCGCATGATCAGGGTTACGCGCAGAGGCCTTCGTTCCCTATCTATGTGGAAGAAAGCTTGGTTTCTGTTTCAGTAACTGGATTGTCCATGCTATTTCTACGGCCTACCAGGTGCGCGGTATGCCTTCACCTGTGGCTGTGAGGGCCCATTCCACCAGAGGCTTGGCATCCTCTAGAGCCCTTCTCACGGGGGCTCCCATCCAGGAGGTCTGCGATGCAGCTGGATGGGCCAAACCACATACCTTTATTAGGTTTACAGTTTGGACATTCCGTCGACGCCCGGCTCTCTTGTGCTCGCGTCCTGAGTGTGCCTGTGGGCAGCTTCACACCAGGGCAGGCAGGGCGCGTTGTGGCGTAGTGGGTACTCGTTCCCCCAAAGTGTCATTTGACGCAGTTTGAGTTCCCTCGATAGGAAACGTCCTCGGGTTACGACTGTAACCCTTGTATCCTGAGAAGGGAACGAGAACTGCGTCTCGTGGCCACGCCTTCCCCTGCCTGGGAGCGCTGACATCTCATGTGTGCCGGGTCCTTATATAGCTTTCGCCTATGTGCCGTCACACATCACGTCATGACGCAACAGCAATCAGAGATTGGCATAGTTTCATTCATACTTCAGAGACGCTACGCTGAGGGGCGTTTCTCCCAAAGTGTCATTTGACGCAGTTCTCGTTCCCTTCTCAGGGAACAAGGGTTACAGTCGTAACCTGAGGACGTTTTCTTCAAGCTTGTTCCAAATCTGTGGACCTCTACAGACCACGTACTCAGGCTCGTACATTTCAAACGTCTTATTTTACCAGTAACCAACTCTTTTTCCCTTGTGTGATATGTATGCTGGGGTCAACTGATTGGAACAAGTTCACAAAATCGGTCATTTAGCTTATGAACAACCTGGAATATCATACAAGCATTGTGAAAAGAATTGTATTCCGTAAGTCTTAATAGACCCAGGCGATGAAACAATAGACGCGAGGGGGTATTTGGCTCAGACCACGTCATTACCCGTATAATTTTTTTCTGTAAAGACTGTATTTTTTTCAGGTAACTAGCAAAAGTATTACACCATATGACATTGCAATAATTCAAATGGGACTCAAACAAGGTTTTATATAATGTAACAAGTGCTGACTGCGGGAGAAAATGTCTTACTTTGAACAATAGTCCAACATATTTTGATAATTTTGTTATTAACTGATCAATATGACATTTGAATTGCAGACATTCATCAATAAAGACTCAGCGAAATTTAATGGTGTTACTCTTTCAATAATTTGTTCATTTATTTTAAGACAGACATCTTTATTTAACAATTGTTTTTCTTTGGAATGAAACACGATATAGTTAGTCTTGTTTATGTTAAGAGATAATTTATTGCACCGAAATCAATTAGCAATATCTCGTAACTCTCTATTTATTGTCTCTACCATTTCGTCTGGATTCTTATGTGACATAAATAGATTTGTGTCATCAGCAAATAAGACCTTGTGTAAAGCCATTGTGGAATTGCCAAAGTCATTTATATATATTAAGAAAAGAAGAGGGCCCAAAATGGATCCCTGGGGAACTCCACATTTAATGGGTTTACTTATTGAAATTTGTTCATTAATACTTACATACTGCTGTCTACCAAATAGATAGCTTCTGAACCAGCTAAGGGCTAATCCTCTAATTCCATAATGGTGTAATTTTTTTTAATAAGATGTCGAAATCAATAGTATCAAACGCCTTAGATAAATCTAAAAAAAATACCAATACCACTCTCACCTTTATCAATGGTGAGGCATCATTGATCTTTTCAATCAGATCGAGTACCGCCATACATGTGGTTATTTTCTTCCTAAAACCATATTGAGAAGAAGCAATAATATTAAATTTATCGAGGTAGCCATATAGCCTATTGTACTCTACTCTCTCTAAATCCTTAGAAACTGTGGGCAAGATTGGAATCGGACGATAATTGCACAAATAATTTTTATCCCCAGATTTGAACACTGGTATAATTTTGGCAATTTTTGTCCTTTTTGGTACAGTTTCAGCAAGCAGAGAGAGATTTATACAATAAGTCAATGGCTCCTTGATATTAAATGCTATGGCTTTCAGAATTTTACTACAAATTTCATCCTCACCAGCAGTGTACAAACTTCATAAATTAATAATTATTTTATAGACTTCCTCACAATTATGAGTTGCTACAAGTTATATTTATATGTCAAGTCAAGTCACATTTATTTATATAGCGCTTTTCACAATACAGATTGTATCAAAACAGCTTTACAGTGATAACATGAAAGTAGTACAACACAGATCAATAATATTGTTAAATATTAAATATTAAATATCCCCAACTGACCAAGCCAAAGAAAGGCAACAGTGGCAAGGAACCAAAACTCCATCAGATTGGATGGAGAAAAAAACCTTGGGAGAACCCAGGCTCAGTCGGGGGGCAGTTCTCCTCTGGCTTACATTTATATTGTTTATATATAAATATTAAATATAAATATTGTTTATATTTAAAACGGCGCCATAACATATCGCCGGCGTTGAGTTGTCTCTTCACAGGCGTTGGTCTTCTCATCACAGGCGTTGGGTCATCCGAAATCCCCGTGAGAGGCTGGATGCAAAACTGGACCTGACGAACGCCATTTTTCAGCAGAAAGGCAGATGGGAAATAATTAGCATAACTGATGTTCATAATGATTTCCTTTATACGGGAGTCGGTGTTAGAAAACCACTATCTCTCAAAATCTCTGCAACCCAAACATACGCGCCGACCCGTTTGACTAAGGCTGTCGAGCCCCACTGTCACGGAAATTCGTTTCAGAGCATCTCTTTAGTCAAGCATTCACATAATGCTTACCTTTTAAGGTAAGCATTATGTGAATGCTTGACTAAAGAGATGCGTCTTTAATCTAGTTTTAAACTGTGTCAGCGAGTCAGAGCCTCGAACCGTATCTGGAAGGCTATTCCAGAGTTTTGGAGCTAAATGCGAGAACGCCCTCCCTCCTTTAGTGGACTTAGATATCCTAGGAATGACCAGCAGCCTTGAATTTAGTGATCTTAAGGAACGCGGTGGATTGTAGGGCGAAAGAAGGTTAGTTAAGTACATAGGAGCTAAACCATTTAGGGCTTTTTAGGTCAGTAGTAGTACTTTGTAGTCGATAAGGAACTTAATAGGTAACCAGTGTAGAGATGATAAAATCGGTGTTATATGATCATATTTTCTTGACCTAGTAAGAACTCTAGCAGCTGCATTTTGTACTAACTGTAGCTTGTTTATTGAGGATGCAGGACAACCGGCTAATAAAGCATTACAGTAATCTAGTCTCGAGGTCATGAATGCATGAACTAATTTTTCTGCATCAGAAACAGATAGCATGTTACGTAGCTTAGCAATGTTTCTAAGGTGGAAAAAGGCTTTTCTTGTAATATATGAAATATGATTTTCGAAAGACAAGTTGCGGTCTAGTATAACACCCCAGACAGCAAACTGACATTGAATCAACGTCTCTCATGACATTGAAACAACGTTGATTTGCTCATCGAATTAACGTTGAACCAACGTCAGACGCGGCATTCTTCAAAGCTAAATGAAATCGAAAATTGGTTTGCTTTCATAACGTTGAAACAACGCGTTGATTTCAAGTTGATTTTCCGTTAGTTTTGAAAGAATGACGCATCTGACGTTGGTTCAACGTTAATTCGATGAGCAAAACAATGTCAGATCAAGTTTGGATGTCATATTTCCACGTTGATTCAATGTCAGTTTGCTATCTGGGACCCAGGTCTTTTACTGTAGTGGATAAAGTAACAGGACATCCATCTATATTAAAGTTGTATTGTGAGAGGTTTTGTGTATAGTTTTTTGGACCAATAAGTAATACTTCCATTTTATCTGAATTTAATTGCAGGAAATTACGCGTCATATCTTTGAGACACTTTTAGATGAGTTAGTGTTTTCGTCGTGATGAAATATATAATTGAGTGTCGTCAGCGTAACAGTGGAAATTAATTCCATGTTTTCTTATAATATTACCAAGTGGCAGCATATATATTGAGAATAGCAGAGGACCTAAAACCGATCCTTGCGGTACTCCGTAGTCTACTGACGTTATCTTTGATTTTTTCCCATATGTGTGTGTCAATATAATATAAGCATATACGTAACTGTGAATAATTTAATTGTAAAAGTCTGTCCATTTTTAACAAAATTGTATGTATTTACATATATTTAATTATTCACAGTTACGTATATGCTTATATTATATTGACATATAATAAATGCATTATAAATATGAGAACACTTGGATTATAGCAATGCGGGCAGAAACCACCACACGAGCAGCATTTCTGTGTATTTTAGTGCTGGACTTCCAAGCACTATCCTCTCTCTTTTTGAAGGTTAAACTGGCAAAACATGTTTTACATGTTTTGCAGCTGGCATTGTTGAGTGCCTGGCATTGGGGACATGGTCTCTGTTTAGTGATGGCCGGTTCGTGAACGAATCGTTCTTTTGAACCGGTTCTTTTTAGTGAACCGGTCGAACCAGTACACTAAATCGGACTGAATCGTCCGAAACAGTTCGCGTCTTGCGTCAGCGCTACACCACAAGTTACTAAAGTTACTCACTTTCAGACATGCCTGACAGTCCCTCCGAATCGAAATAAACCAATATCCAGAAGTATATTTTATTCCAGTAACTCAAAGTTCACTGAACGGAGACATGTTGGTGCTGAGAGAAGTGATGAGCACGAGCAGCTGATACTGCGCATGCGTGTGCTACCGAACGTACAGGTACAGCGGTCGGATAACCAGTACAGAACCGAGAACTGTTTCTTTCGGACCCGTTCGACATACTGAGAACTGATGAGTTGATGAGCTGAGCATGCGTGCATTTTTTCTGAGGGACGAAATGTACGTTTCCATGCCTTTAGTTGAACATCATGTAAGTGTAACAAAATAAAACATTTTGGAAACATGTTTATCACATAATTACTGTATTATCACTGTATTATTTTAACGATTGTAAACAATGATTGGATTCTAAAACTGTCAAACTAAACATTTATTATTATACTAATATAATATTTTCAGGAACAGCTCATTTAATTTAGTAACAATATAAATCTTTGATGTAAACTCTTGCCAAGATTTTAATGGTGCACTGCTTAGAAAATGTTTATAATGTGTTAACATAACGAATTAAACATGTTTAATTCGTTATGTTAACACATTATAAACATGATATGTATATAGGCTACAGAAGGCTATATTGGAGACAGACATGCATCGATTTTTTAGTTTTGACTGTATATTCAGGTTTCAGCTCAGCACACAGGCCTATATGCTATGGTTCTCGAGTCGAGAACTGGTTGTTGCAGTTCTTGAATCACTAGTACAGAACCAAGAACTGTTTCTTTCGGACATGTTCGATACGGAGAACCGATGAGCTGGAGATACTGCGCATGCGTGATAGCGCCGTCTCTGAACAGAACTTTCTTTCGGCTGATCCTGTGCTGATATACGAGCACGCAGTAGTACGGGTGAACCCAGGACTTAAATGAGAGGGCGAATCGGCGAAATGTAAGTTTATTTAATAACAAATAAAATGATGAAGACCATTTATGCATTTTATATATTTAAAACATGTAAAACATCCGCGTTAGCACATCGCCTAGGCTGCAGCAGGTTCGTTTTCAAAATGTAAATGTAAGAAACTTATCCAAGATGATTATGACGATGTGTACTATTATTTAACTGAAGTTATGATTAAAAATGCCTGTAATTTGAAGTAGTTTTATCCGCCAGGATGATAGAATTGACGTCATTACGTGATGACGTAAAAGAACTGGTGAACCGGTTTTTTGAACCGGTTCATTAAAACGAACTGTCCGAAAGAACCGGTTCGCGGAAAAGAACCGGACTTCCCATCACTATCTCTGTTTTGGTTTTCAGTGATTCTTGGGAATTTGGATAAAACAGGTTTTAATTTTGAAAATAAAAAGTTAGTTAAATTACAAAATCTGAAGGTATATCATTATAAAGCAAGGTCTTGGCTGTTCAGCAATGCACCGGTGCAACCTCCTCATTTTGTATTTTTTTCATAAAATAGGCGTTTCTCCAGATATCACTTTGTTTTTGTCAACACCGTCAGACAAAATAAATAGCAAATTATTTTTTATTTGTTTGGTCTAATATGTATTTAGAGTTTTTAAATCATTATCTGGCATTCTTGGTACACATATATGCTGTTAAATGTTGAATATTCACTTTTGTTCATTTTTTATACTGTTTTGCGTGTACTCTTTTAAAAGATATAACATCATACAACATTTACTTTAAGCCTAAATAGAAAAATTAATGTTGTTTTATTTAACAAACATATTTTTGTATTAAAAGAGACTATTACTTTAATAACTCAACAGCACTGAAGAATCATATTTTAAGTATATTCATTTAAAACCAATAAAACGTCTCAGGTTACGACTGTAACCTATGTTCCCTGAGAACAGGGAACGAGACAATACGTCGAATGACGCAATGGGGAACGCCTCAGGCGTGACAGGTGTCTGAAATCAAATATCAACTCACAGTAATCAGGTTGACCGGCGACAGCCCGTGCATCATCAGCTTGAATGATGAGCGCGTCAATCTGGATGTATAAGAAGGGCGCCTTGAAACCGTGACAACATCCTATCGTCTGAAGGGACTGTTGCAGGCAGGGCCCGAGGCATGGCAACGAGACGTATTGTCTCGTTCCCTGTTTTCAGGGAACATAGGTTACAGTCGTAACCTGAGACGTTCCCTTTCGAAGGGAACTCAACAATACGTCGAATGACGCAATGGGGAACGAAATACCCACTCCGCCATGCTGAGGGGAGTGCATGCCGAAAAGGCAGTGACAACTGTCAGAACCAGTAATTCCAAGGAACACTGAAACCACTCACCCTATGTTACATCGGGCTGTCAGTGACAGCACTCCCTACCGGTCATAGCCCAAGCTAAGGGCCTCGAAAAACCAGAACGTACTAACGTGGGTAAATCGGGGCCAGCTCAAAGGCTTTAGGACCACCACTTTAAAATAGAAGGGGTCCCTTCTAGGGAGTGTGGCTAGGGGGCCAAAGGGACCCCCAGCCAATCACTATTCAGGAGAGCACTCCTCCTGAAATGCCCCCAGGCTGGCCTGGTGATCTGTACTAAGACACACAGTCTGGCCATAGCCTGTCCGTCCAAGACAGAGCCTCTGGAAATTGCCTAGGAAAGGCATCCAAAAACTGAAGGCCCACGAAGCTGGCAGAAACCATCGAGTTTCGGATCACAGAGACGGGATCCTCCGGAGAGTGTGACTCAACCTCAAAACAACGGGAATCGTACACTCAATCCACGAGTTTCCACCCAGTGCTCGCTTTGAGCACTGAGGAAGTAAGAGAGGGATCAAAATCAGGAAGGTCAATGAGACCTAAGACCTGATGACCCCCTGTGTGGGGAGCTCTGAAACATGAGGGCTCATGTCAGGAAGGCCGTACATTGTGCGGCCTGAAACCCCACGACCACAGCATGTGGAAGCTCATCCTTCAGGAAAGCTAGAGGCTAGAAACCTGACAGACCCACAATATGGGGCTACCTCGAAAAAGGTCTAATGAGACCTAAAACCACCAGTTGTGGGAGATAGCTTGAACAAGGGAAGTGCCTGTCGTAATGTATTGCAACAAAGACACATCTAGAGTGGGACCCAAAGTGAAGAACCGGAGTCTGAACCACATAAGAAGGGACCGAAGCATACTGCGCGTGACCCTCACCATAAGAAATGGATTTTAAAAAAGTGCACAAGACATCTCGTCGGGTGACTTACCACAATAATAGGTGAAGTATGGGTTTGTGTACTTCACTCTGAATTCAGGAAGGCCTGTTGAGGCCTGTAACCTAGCGACCACAGTGTGTGGGAGCTCATGGCCAGGAAGGCCTGGTAAGGCCTGTAACCTGGCGACCACAGTATGCGGGAGCTCGTAACCTGGCGACCACAGTATGTGGGAGCTCATAACCAGGAAGGCCTAGTGAGGCCTGCAACCTGGCGACCACAGTGTGTGGGAGCTCGTGACCAGGAAGGCCTGGTAAGGCCTGTAACCTGGCGACCACATCCGGTGGGAGCTCGTACTCAGGAAGGTCAGGGAGACCCAGCCTGGTGTACCTGAAAAACCACACCAAGTGGGAGCAACTTCCAGAAGTTAGCTCTTAAGAACTCTTAAAGTGGGACCCGAGGAAAGACCGGGGTCTGAGCCACATAAGAAGGGACCGAAGCATACCGAGCGTGACCCTCACCATAAGGAATGGATTTTAAAAAGTGCACAAGACATCTCGTCGGGTGACTTACCACAATAATAGGTGAAGTATGGGTTTGTGTACTTCACTCTGAATTCAGGAAGGCCTGGTGAGGCCTGTAACCAAGCAACCACAATATGTGGGAGCTCATAACCAGGAAGGCCTGTTGAGGCCTGTAACCTGCCGACCACAGTGTGTGGGAGCTCATGACCAGGAAGGCCTGGTAAGGCCTGTAACCTGGCGACCACATTGGGTGGGAGCTCGTACTCAGGAAGGTCAGTGAGACCCAGCCTGGTGACCACAACCTATGGGAGCTTACTCCACCAAGTGGAGGCTACTTCTTCCAGAAGTTAGCCAGAGAAGGGCGTCCCTGTAGCCTACTTAAGTGACAGGACGCCTCTTAAAGTGGGACCCAAGGGAAGACCGGGGTCTGACCCACATAAGAAGGGACCGAAGCATACCGCGCGTGACCCTTACCATACGAAATGGATTTTAGAAAGTACACAAGACATCCGGTCATGTGATTTACCACAATAATAGGTGAAGTATGGGTTAGTGTACTTCACTCTGAATTCAGGAAGGCCGAACTTGAGGCCTGTAACCTGGCAGCCACAACAAGTGGGAACCCATAATCAGGAAGGCCTGACAAGGCCCAACACCCGGTAGTCCCAATGCATGGGGAGCTCACATTCAGGAAGGCCGCTGAGGCCTGCAGCCTGACATGTGAAGACTCACCACTACAACTTAGCGACCACGAAAAGTGGGGGTTTCAAATTCAGGAAGGCCTGGTGAAGCCTGCAACCTGACATGTGACAACTCATAACCAGGAAGGCCAATGAAGCCTGAAGCCTGGTGACCACAGAGTGGGAGCAAAGTGCTCAGGAAAGGTGGTGAGGCTGTAGTCTGGCTACCGCAGCATGTGGGAGCCCACATTCAGGAAGGCTGGTGAGGCCTGTAAACTGACTACCACAGTATGTGGGAACTCATAACCAGGAAGGCCCCTTTGAGGCCTGTAACCTAGCGACCACAATGTAGGGGAGCTCATAACCAGGAAGGCCTGGTGAGGCCTGTAACCTGGCGACCACAGAAAGTGGGAGCTCATAACCAGGAAGGCCTGGTGAGGCCTGTAACCCGGCAACCACAGTATGTGGGAACTATAACCAGGAAGGCCCCTTTGAGGCCTGTAACGTAGCGACCACAATGTGTGGGAGCTCATAACCAGGAAGGCCTAGTGAGGCCTGTAACCTGGCGACCACAGTATGTGGGAGCTCATAAACAGGAAGGCCTGGTGAGGCCTGTAACCTGGCGACCACAGTATGTGGGAGCTCATAACCAGGAAGGCCTGGTGAGGCCTGTAACCTGGCGAACACAATGTGTGGGAGCTCATAACCAGGAAGGCCTGGTGAGGCCTTTAAGCTGGCGACCACAGTATGTGAGAGCTCGTATCCTGGTGACCACAGTATGTGGGAGCTCATAACCAGGAAGGCCTGGTGAGGCCTGTAACCTGGCGACCACAATGTGTGGGAGCTCATAACCAGGAAGGCCTGGTGAGGTCTTTAACCTGGCGACCACAGTATGTGAGAGCTCGTATCCTGGTGACCACAGTATGTGGGAGCTCATAACCAGGAAGGCCTGGTGAAGCCTGTAACCCAGCGACCACAGCATGTGGGAGCTCATAACCAGGAAGGCCTGGTGAGGCCTGTAACCTGGCGACCACAATAAGTGGGAGCTCATAACCAGGAAGGCCTGGTGAGGCCTGTAACCTGGCGACCACAGTATGCGGGAGCTCATTACCAGGAAGGCCTGGTGAGGCCTGTAACCCGGCAACCACAGTATGTGGGAACTATAACCAGGAAGGCCCCTTTGAGGCCTGTAACGTAGCGACCACAATGTGTGGGAGCTCATAACCAGGAAGGCCTAGTGAGGCCTGTAACCTGGCGACCACAGTATGTGGGAGCTCATAACCAGGAAGGCCTGGTGAGGCCTGTAACCCGGCAACCGCAGTATGTGGGAGTTCCCACAGAAGTCTCTCCGTGGCCACCATAGCACCGACGGAACAGCAGATTGCTTGGTGGCCCGGAGTCCCGCAGCAGATCAGTCTGGTAGGCCTGAGGACCACAAGGGCGTGCAGAACCGCACCTGCCTGACCTGCTGCCGTGTACGCTCTGTCATTCAAGCATGAAGATGTCTTGAGCAGCTTGGATGACAGGGTCAGAGCTCTTAGTGAAGAGGACCAACCAGAGACGAGATAGTTAGCCAACGTCTCGTCCACTGGCGGCATCGACACATATCCGTGCTCCACGGCTCCCTCCACAGCAGCGAAACTAGCCCGCTGATGCAGATAGAGACGTGAGGAGAACGGATTCTTCCATACCCTCTCAATCCCAGCGTGGAGATCAGAAAGGAATGGAAGGCTCATCCGGGCTGGTGGCTTATGGGTGGGGAGGAACCAGCCATCCAAAATACCATGAGCGGGTTCCTCCCAGACGCGCCTCCACTGCAACTGCAATCTGTCTGTGGCACGCCCCATAATGTCAACCAGCTCAGCGTACACTGGGCAGGAGGGCTGAAATGGTTCGGTCTCAACCAAACTGACATCCTTTTCTATTTATATATATATATATATATATATATATATTACTACAGCCAACTCCTGCCCTGCCCGAAAAGAACAGTTACAGATTCACCAAAGAGAGAGAGCGCTCATTTTCTCTCTTCTTAGATGTTCAGCGTTAATCTGTAACTCACCCTCGTCAGCTGGTAGATCATCCGCGAGGTTAACGCCCCTCTCCCGATAATCTGCCAGCTCCATCTGAAAGCTCCACGAGCTCAACCGCCACTGAGCCTCAGCCCGAGCGGGAACCGGAACCGCGGGGTTCAGATGCCGCGCCCACTTCCCTCGAGAAGTGGGTCAGACGAGAGCAGAGAGTTCTGAAAGGAAAACTCTCAGTTCGCGGAAAAAACTCCCTCGAGAGCTTCCCGCACATGCTCTTCTCTCAGGCAGAACCCGCACAGATCGTGTGAATCCTCCGGTGTCAAATATCTGGACACAAGTCGGCACACTCGCGCAAAGTGTTTCTCCACGTCTCTGCGCGCTTAATCGTTGATACTATCACACAGACAAACAGTCCCTAAAGATGAAAAGATGTTGTCACGGTTTCAAGGCGCCCTTCTTATACATCCAGATTGACGCGCTCATCATTCAAGCTGATGATGCACGGGCTGTCGCCGGTCAACCTGATTACTGTGAGTTGATATTTGATTTCAGACACCTGTCACGCCTGAGGCGTTCCCCATTGCGTCATTCGACGTATTGTTGAGTTCCCTTCGAAAGGGAACTCTCTCTGACGGTGGTGACTTTAGAACTGACGGTGGTGACATTAATCTGACGGTGGTGACTGTGGCCTCTTTACAACATACAATTCCACAATGTATAACACTCAAGTCAATCAATTCTTGCTTAACAACTTCATTTAACTCTTTGGTCCAAAAAATAACAATCTTGAGCACTGTGATAAACATTTTTTTCCTTTTATGAGGTATTCCTCATTTAACTGCCTCACTGTGTATTTTCTCTCTCAGCTTTTTTTGGTATTCCCTGTTTCTTCTCCTTCTCTCCTCTACAGATAGCTGCTGCCTAGCCATAACTTTCTAAAATACATAAAGTCAAAGTTGAGTGTAATGACTATGAAATTGGGGGTAATTACAGCGAATGTTAGATTTGTTTAAATGATGTCATGCCATTTTCATTTGGCTTTAGTCATTGGAGATGCATAGCCTGGAATGGATAGTGCATACTATGTGCTGTGTAGGTAGGCAGTAGCTGCACTATGTGCATCCCAAATGACATAAGCCAAATGAACATGGCATAATAGTGAATTGAGAGAGAGGGAAGGCACACCTTATCCCCTATTGGACGATAGGCTGATGGTATAATTCATAAATATGTACACTGAACAAAATTATAAATGCAACACTTGTTTTTGCCCCCATTTTTCATGAGTTGAACTCAAAGATCTACTTTTCCATGTACACAAAAAGCCTATTTCTCTCAAAAATTGTTCAAAAAATCTGTCTAAATATCAAGCGTAGTGTTAGTTCTGGCAGTTCACGTTAGTCAAGCTCGCATCAGCCGACTATTAGCTGATCCACCTCCCCCTATAGGAATATGATGCCTATCACTGTACACATATATAAGCTCCTTCAGTATTATCAGCAGCTATCACGTTTATCAGGAGCTCATTACCCTCCTCCCTCCCCAGCTCCACTCGTCAGTCAGGACTTGACATTCTGATTCCCCAAGAATCTGAATAAATTCTCGAATTATATTGTACTTTAAATTTTGAAATAATCTGCAAAACATTCATGTTGGTTCTGTTCTGTTTATCCCAAGGGGGTTATTGCTGCTCCTATCCATGCTAGGCTTTAACAAATTTTTAGTGTGGGCAAAAATCTAAATGAACGTCATGAAACACAATTTAATCGCATCAAACGTGTTCAGATAAGAACTGCTGTATTCCTGCAGCTGAACCACAGCCGTGAGGATATCAGGAAACATCCTCACTCTCACTCGCGCTAATAGTAGCATGCAGTGTAAGCCTGAATGGAAGAAATATAGGGGGAATTAAATAAATAAAAATATTAAAGAGGTGAATGGTGTCAGGGTGTGGTTCAGGCAGAGGACGAGGAGTCTGGAATATCAGTAAAGATTACTTTTAATATACAAACACAGGCTGGAAGACAGGAATACGGGCACCACACAGGCTAACATCAAACATTGACCGACAATAACTGAATGAAACAGAGGGAACTAAATACAGGGAGGAATCAAACATAACGATGTGAAGACAGGTGATACTGATGAACAAGACGAGGAACAGGTGGCTGATGAGGGAGTGAGTTCAGGAGTGGAGACAAGAGGATCCTGGGAAGTGTAGTGCTGATGACAAGACAGGACGGTGCAGACGCAGACTGTAACAAATAGAACATTACAGATAATATATTGGTATTTATTGTGATCAACAATTATATTCTAGCCTCTGTTATAGACCATTTGGGGGGTTTTGTCACCACCGTCACATGGTATGTCACCACCGTCAGATAGAAAACCTGACGGTGGTGACAAAACCTACTCTTTCACATGATATGCATGAGTTGTTCACATTATAGCACATCTTGTTTCCCCTCTGTTGCTAGCTACTTCAGACCTCTTCTTAAAAAGTATACAATTATGTCATAATCTAATCTAATATTTTCTATACAAAAGAGACGGTGTTGACATGTTATGCTTGTGACAGTAGCAGTGCCCAAATATATGAACAAGTTTAAGAGAAAATAGCAAAATTACAGGAGCTTGAGTGATCTTGAAGCATGTAAAGCTGAAGGTTTGAAAATGGGGTATGGAGGAATGTAGTTGACCTTGTAGTTGCCTGATTTTATTGCTTTTTATAAATATCTGACGGTGGTGACGAATATGTGGGACACATTTTGAACAACCACAAAATAATAGTAAATATTGTTCAAAACTCACTGTTTGTAGTTTTTACTACATATTACAATGTACTCTTTTGTGTGGTAAATATATTATTCAATTCAATTATTCCTTTTTGTTTTTTTAATCAAGTTGAAATGATTATCTCCTATCCGAGGGCAGCTGATTTTGTAGGCAATGGGCCAGCATATAATCATTAAAATAATAAAAATGAAAAATAAACCTATAAAAGAACCTTACATATGTGCAAAGGACCCCCTGATTATAAACTTGATTCTTTTCATTCATGAAAATGTTATTAATTTCCAACAGAATTAGCACTTTTTTTAGTGGGACATGTTTTTGCCAAAGTTTCAAGAATCAGTGTTTTGTCATTTTGCTCTAAAAGAAAAAAGAAAGAAAAAATGACAATGCAATCAAATAAAGTGCAGGCAATTGCTACTTTTTAAAACATGTTAAAGGAGTAGTTCACTTTAAAAAAAAAACTTTTGCTGATAATTTACTCACCCCCATGTCATCCAAGATGTCCATGTCTTTCTTTCTTCAGTCGAAAAGAAATTAAGGTTTTTGATGAAAACATTCCAGGATTTTCTCCATATAATGGACTTCAATGGGAAACAAACGGTTCAAGGTAGGGGTAGCAGGGATCACTAAAAGTGCGATCACCCCGTCCCTGACCAAGTGGCTCCTTTTTGGGGCCCGATCCGTTATGAGTCCTCTGCTTAGGCATGATGCTTTCGGATCAGGCCATGTATGCACTGATTCCTGCCGCACTGCTCAGGTGTGTAAAAATGGGCACAGGGGTAAGCTCCCCCTGTGCCGTGAAACCTCTGCTACAAATCTTGAAAGAAAGCCTCGAAACAAACGAATTACCCAATATCGACCACTGCATGGACCACGACTACGAATTAACGAATCCGATTTGACTATCCTTGAAGTGAACATCAGAGGACTACGGTCCAATATTGGGGATCTAGCCAACTGCTGTTCAGTGAAGAAACCTTCCATAGTCATCGTAGTTGAGACCTTTCTTGACTCCACCACTCCAGACGGGGCTGACTCCATCCAGATCCCTGGTTACTCGCTCAATTGTCGCAGAGATCGCACTTTGAAAAGCGGTGGTGGCATAGCAGTATACTGTCTAGAAGGAATATCCATCTATCACAATCCAGCTAGAGATCCTGATGACCTTGAGCTTATGTGGTTTACTGTTGCTCTGAAAACCAGGACACTCCTGATAGGTGCTATTTACCGCCCCCCAAGTGCCTCCTGCGATATCATGGACTACCTTGACAAGAACACATTCGCAGTGATGGACGAATATAGAGCACAGTCCGTAATGCTCATAGGTGACTTTAACGTACACCACCACGAGTGGCTGGGTAGTAATAAAACTGACAGTGCTGGACGGCGAATCTTACAACTCGCCAATTGTCTGGGACTTGATCAGATGGTCATGGAACCAACTAGAGGAGAAAATATTCTAGATCTAGTTCTGTCAGACACACCAGCAACTACTACCACCTTAGCACAAATGGGATCCTCTGATCACAACCCTGTTCTAATACAGCTACAAATCCCAGTCTTTAGAGACAAGCCATACAAGAGAGCAGTATGGAGATACGATAAGGCTCACTTCTGGGAAATGAGAGGTTATCTCTCTAACATCAACTGGCCTTGTATCCTCAAGAATGAAGATCCTGAAATCATCTGCACAAAATTTACCTCCATACTGCGAGACGCCATGACATTATATATTCCCAACAAGATCATTACCAAAAAGCCCGGGGATAAAGCCTGGTTCAATGCAGAGTGTAGAATATTAGCCATGGTAAAAAGAAAGCTTTATTACAACATGCGGACCTCTGATGACCCAGCTATGAAACGGATGTTCCTCAAGGCAAGAGCAGCTTTCAGTCGAGCTGAAAAGAGGGCAAAAAGGGAGTATTACACCAAATTGAGGAATGAACTTGCAGACAACTCACTAAGTTCAAAAAAATGGTGGGGCATAGTAAATTCACTTTCAGGCAGAAGTGGTTTCACAAACATCAGTCATTGAACACCAAGGTACCACCCACATCAGTGCCAGTTCAAAGGCTAACATTTTCTGTCAAACCTTCGCAGAGAAGTGTACTTTGCCCGATGCATCTGTGCATTCGTTGCCTCATTGCCAGCAACCAACATCTTCTTTTGCCAATGTGCACTTCAAACCCAAAGACATTAGAAACATTCTTCGTAACCTTGATCCAGCAAAGGCAACGGGACCTGATGAAATTCCAACAAAAGTCCTTAGAGAATGTGCTGCGGAATTGGCCAGCCCCCTCAGTCGTCTCTTTCAAATTCTCTTCTCACATGGCGTGTTCCCCAAACAATGGAAAAATGCCAGAGTGATTCCAATACACAAAAGAGACTCTAAATCAGATCCAACAAATTATCGTCCCATATCGCTCCTTTCTGTCCTTAGCAAAGTGATGGAATCCTCAGTTCATAAACAGCTCCAGGGCTACCTTTTCCATCATAATCTAATTTCTATTAAACAGTATGGATTTAAACCGAACCACTGCACAGCAGACCTCCTTACAGTTCTATCGCAGACGTGGAACAACATCTTAGACAAAGGAGGTGAGGTGTATATTGTCGCACTAGACATTAAAGGAGCGTTCGACCAGGTTTGGCACAACGGTCTTCTGAATAAGCTTTCTGCAAAAGGTATAACTGGGCCACTACTTTCTTGGCTACAGAATTATCTGGAAGGAAGGTCCATCCAGGTCGTGCTCTCTGGTCAGTCCTCATCACCAAAACCAATCAAAGCCTCGGTGCCCCAGGGATCGATTCTCGGCCCGCTATTATTCTCCATCTTCATTGACGATGTTGTAGAACAGTGCAATAACAGCATTTTTCTGTATGCGGATGATTCCACCATTTATGCCCCAGTAACAGCACTTAATGGTCCCAATGTGGCAGCATCCTTAAATGAAGATCTGGAGAATATTCGCAGGTGGGCAGATACTTGGAAGGTCACGTTCGAACCCAGCAAATGCAAGGCTATGGTTCTGTCGAGAAAGAGGCCTCCATCCCGTCCGGACCTGTTCTTTGGGACAACCAGAATAGACCTCTTTGAGCAGTTGAATATTCTTGGACTATGTTTCGATAATAAGTTGATATGGAATAATCACCTGTCAAACATCTGTAAGCGTGCTGGACAGTGTCTTGGGGCTCTGCGCAGGCTGGCCAACAAGCTTGATGTCAAAGGTAGGGCCAATGTCTACAAGGCACAAGTCAGGAGTACCTTGGAGTACTCTTGCCTTGCCTGGATGAACGCATCACAGACCACCCTCAGGCAGATTGACAACATCCAGAAAAAGGCACTGAAAATCATTGGGGTGGATGAGGACACTGCCCTAAGGAAATATGCAATCAGTCAGCTCAACCATCGGAGAACTGTTGCAGCAACAACTGTGCTTTTCAAAATGCACACTAAAAACTGTCCAGAGGATCTCAAAGCTCTGCTACCCCCACCAGATCTCGTCTGCCGAACCACTCGAAGAGCACGAGCAAGTCACGCACTAAAATTACCCAAGTCTAACACAAAATGCTTGGGAAGGAGCTTTCTTCATTCAGCTGTAACAACTTGGAACTGCCTCCCCTCTACCGTAGTAGGTGAAATCACCTCAAAGAATATTCAGGCCTTCAAGAAGAGACTAAACAAACATCTCCTTAGCAAAAAACTGTGATATCTTGATGCTTATTGCCACTTATTACACATTCTTAGTTCTGAGTAGCTGCAGATCACGATAGGCTCTCAGGCCACAAACTGTTAAAGCCTGTATCTGCCAAAGCACAAAAAAAAAAAAAAAAAAAAAAGGTCCAAATGACAGTTTCAGTGCAACTTCAAAGGACTTTAAACGACACCAGACGATGAATAAGGGTCTTATCTAGGACCCTTCAAGTCACGAACACAGAACAGAGCAAGGCGAGCATTTGTGCTTATAAAACGTAAACTTTTTTATTTATTTTTTAAATGAGCGATCGTTTCGCTTGATAAGACCCTTATTCATCTCTGTGCGACAGAGAGTCGCGTGGGTATGACGCAATCGTTAGCCTACTTTCACTAAAACTGCTTCTACGGGGCCATAACATAAGCTACAAGGTGATGTTTTATACATTGTCGTGTTTCTTTAGAAATAAAAAAAGGACAAATGGGGTCTTCAAACGATGTAAATGTAAGGTTAGATGTAAAGTTATTCGCTGTCAAAGTGACGTCAAAATGAATGGGAGTCAATGGCAACTTCCGGTCGATGGATTACCCCCTTGTAAAGTAGCCTATTAGCTAGCATGCTAACACTTGGTATTGACGTAGCAGGCCTAATTGGAACCATTAGCACTATAGCACCATAGCTTCAGGTGTCATTAGCACCCGTCAATAGGTTTTGGGTATTGTATATAACGATATATATATACAATATATCCTGACATATAACATCCTTGATAGATGTGTGAACATGATACACAAAAGTACAATAAATCCAGAAACTGACATTTTGTATCTAAGTTATGTAATTTCTGTAACAAAACCTACCACGCAAAGACGAGGTATCGCATTGGAAAATGCGACAGGATTTAAACCAGAAAAAGGAAGAAGAAGTAGAAGAAGAAGAAGAAGAAGAAAACTTTTTTTGTGGAATTGCTTTCTTTTACTTTTTATTTTATTTTTTAAAAGTACAATATTTAAAATGTTTTAATTATAAACCAACAATTATAATTGTAAAAATTCCCTGTTGATTTTGTGTAAGAGTTATGTTTTGATTGGCCAACATAAGAACCAGTAAAAGCATGAAATATCGATAATACACGTGATAATATTCTACAGATAATGTCACAGGTCGAGGGGAGGAACGCTCGGGTGACCAACCACCCCCCCTCTAACCGAGTCACCACCGTGAGGAGCCGACACCACAGGCACACAACAGAGGACCACAGAGACAGAGATAAGTTTCAAAGGAGTAACAATCTTTATTGAACCAAGGGTTTCTCACAGTTTAAGATACTCTCATGGATGCATGATAATGGAGCAGGGGGTTGCAGCTTACTTCTCCCCCAGTGGTGCTGCAGACTTCCAGACTCATACAGTAAGTATGGCAGGTAAGGATTCTTCACAGTACAGGGTACTCTCGTTGGTGCACGGTAATGAAGCAGTGGATTAAAAACTTACTTTTCCCCCAGCGGTGCTGCAGACTTCCAGACTCAGACAGTAAGTATGGCAGGTAAAGATTTTTCACAGTACAGGGTACTCTTGTTGGTGCACAGTAATGAAGCAGTGGATTAAAAGCTTACTCTTCCCCCAGCGGTGCTGCAGACTTCCAGACTCATACAGCAAGTATGGCAGGTAAGGATTCCTCACAGTACAGGGTACTCTCGTTGGTGCACGGTAATGAAGCAGTGGATTAAAAGCTTACTTTTCCCCCAGCGGTGCTGCAGACTTCCAGACTATGGCAGGTAAGGATTCTTCACAGTACAGGGTATTCTCGTTGGTGCACGGTAATGAAGCAGTGGATTAAAAGCTTACTTTTCCCCCAGCGGTGCTGCAGACTTCCAGACTCATACAATAAGTATGGCAGGTAAGGATTCTTCACAGTACAGGGTACTCTCTCTCTCTTCAGTTCACAGTAGGGCGACAGTGGGTTAAACGATTACTTTATCAGCGTTGCTGTATACTTCTGGGCTCAAACAGTAAGTAGAACAGGTGAGGATAGTCACAGTACACAGTACTCTCTCTTCAGTTCACAATAGGGGGACAGTGAGTCATAAGGTTACTTTACCAGTGGTGCTGTATGCTTCTGGGCTCAAACAGCAAGTAGAACAGGTGGGGATCTTCACAGCACACAGTACTCTCTCTTCAGTTTACTATATCACTCTGGGCTTCTGACGGGGGCAGATATAATATCCTTCCACGAACGTGTAAGCATGGATAGGGCTACTTCTCAGCAAAGACACATCACACTCGTGTTCACTTCAATTCCACAGGCAAAAATCAATGTGTATTAATAAGGCAAAAGCACTGCAATTCACTCACACGGTAGGGCTGATCAGAGGCCTCGCTCTGTTTGTTGTGCTCACTTTACATGGGGTTTCACTTTCAATTCCTCCTCCACACACTCTGAAACACATAGCTCCTCCAACAGTCAGCTCCACACTCACTGTATCCTCTTCAAGCGGTTTAAATGTTCATAAGTTAAAATCAGTTCACTTATCTTTGCTCTTTCCTTTCCCAGCACAGATCCAGTCGATAGCTCAGACCAGCAGGCTTCCTACAAACAATCACTCTGATCCAGCAAGCTTAAATGGGCGTCTCTCCCTTTCCCCTGTCCCTTCCTTGTCAGTGGGTCCTCCATCTGAGCCTCCTCCATCTGTGTCTTCCCCATCTGTGTCTTCCCCGTCTGTGTCTTCCCCGTCTGTGTCTTCCCCGTCTGTGTCTTCCCCGTCTGTGTTTCCCCCGTCTGAGCCTCTCCTCTCCCTTCTGTCTGTCTCCTTTTATCTTGTTTATCTTGACTCGTCAAACAGGAAACCTGTGTGAGTGCCGCTCCTCTCTCTCTCGCACCTGCAGGGCATTAGCGCTAATCAGTGCGGGCATGATTCCATCACGCCCGGAACTGCAGTGGTGTGTTGCACACAATCCGTTCCCCTAGGGAACTTGCGACTCTGAGGAGAGTTCCGATCGCCAAGCGATTTTGTCACCCGTGACATCCCCCCTTGCCAATCGGTTCTAGTCCCTAGAACCGACGTTCCTCAATTCCATTTGCCATATCTCTCCAGTGGCTGTCCTCGGGTATCCCACTGAGGTCGTCGGGGTGGCGAGGGCGGAGCCGCTCTTACTTCACTTCGAGGTCCCTTGGGACCACAGCCCACCCTGGGTACCTCTTCGTCCCCCATCGCGTACCTGTGGCCGCTACAACTCACGGTGTGTACCCTGCCGACTACGCCACTTATGTCACAGGTCGAGGGGAGGAACGCTCGGGTGACCAACCACCCCCCCTCTAACCGAGTCACCACCGTGAGGAGCCGACACCACAGGCACACAACAGAGGACCACAGAGACAGAGATAAGTTTCAAAGGAGTAACAATCTTTATTGAACCAAGGGTTTCTCACAGTTTAAGATACTCTCATGGATGCATGATAATGGAGCAGGGGGTTGCAGCTTACTTCTCCCCCAGTGGTGCTGCAGACTTCCAGACTCATACAGTAAGTATGGCAGGTAAGGATTCTTCACAGTACAGGGTACTCTCGTTGGTGCACGGTAATGAAGCAGTGGATTAAAAACTTACTTTTCCCCCAGCGGTGCTGCAGACTTCCAGACTCAGACAGTAAGTATGGCAGGTAAGGATTTTTCACAGTACAGGGTACTCTTGTTGGTGCACAGTAATGAAGCAGTGGATTAAAAGCTTACTCTTCCCCCAGCGGTGCTGCAGACTTCCAGACTCATACAGCAAGTATGGCAGGTAAGGATTCCTCACAGTACAGGGTACTCTCGTTGGTGCACGGTAATGAAGCAGTGGATTAAAAGCTTACTTTTCCCCCAGCGGTGCTGCAGACTTCCAGACTCATACAATAAGTATGGCAGGTAAGGATTCTTCACAGTACAGGGTACTCTCTCTCTCTTCAGTTCACAGTAGGGCGACAGTGGGTTAAACGATTACTTTATCAGCGTTGCTGTATACTTCTGGGCTCAAACAGTAAGTAGAACAGGTGAGGATAGTCACAGTACACAGTACTCTCTCTTCAGTTCACAATAGGGGGACAGTGAGTCATAAGGTTACTTTACCAGTGGTGCTGTATGCTTCTGGGCTCAAACAGCAAGTAGAACAGGTGGGGATCTTCACAGCACACAGTACTCTCTCTTCAGTTTACTATATCACTCTGGGCTTCTGACGGGGGCAGATATAATATCCTTCCACGAACGTGTAAGCATGGATAGGGCTACTTCTCAGCAAAGACACATCACACTCGTGTTCACTTCAATTCCACAGGCAAAAATCAATGTGTATTAATAAGGCAAAAGCACTGCAATTCACTCACACGGTAGGGCTGATCAGAGGCCTCGCTCTGTTTGTTGTGCTCACTTTACATGGGGTTTCACTTTCAATTCCTCCTCCACACACTCTGAAACACATAGCTCCTCCAACAGTCAGCTCCACACTCACTGTATCCTCTTCAAGCGGTTTAAATGTTCATAAGTTAAAATCAGTTCACTTATCTTTGCTCTTTCCTTTCCCAGCACAGATCCAGTCGATAGCTCAGACCAGCAGGCTTCCTACAAACAATCACTCTGATCCAGCAAGCTTAAATGGGCGTCTCTCCCTTTCCCCTGTCCCTTCCTTGTCAGTGGGTCCTCCATCTGAGCCTCCTCCATCTGTGTCTTCCCCATCTGTGTCTTCCCCGTCTGTGTCTTCCCCGTCTGTGTCTTCCCCGTCTGTGTCTTCCCCGTCTGTGTCTTCCCCGTCTGTGTTTCCCCCGTCTGAGCCTCTCCTCTCCCTTCTGTCTGTCTCCTTTTATCTTGTTTATCTTGACTCGTCAAACAGGAAACCTGTGTGAGTGCCGCTCCTCTCTCTCTCGCACCTGCAGGGCATTAGCGCTAATCAGTGCGGGCATGATTCCATCACGCCCGGAACTGCAGTGGTGTGTTGCACACAATCCGTTCCCCTAGGGAACTTGCGACTCTGAGGAGAGTTCCGATCGCCAAGCGATTTTGTCACCCGTGACAATAACATTAATAGCGAGCTGATAATTAATTTAATAATGTTCCAGGCATCGAATGTAAAAATAGCCTAAAGAGTAAATAGCAGTCAAATACATTAACCATTATAAATATAAATGTGTGTGTGTTTTAATATTTCACTTTTTTTTTTTTTTTTTTACAATAAGAAACAGGTCAGAGGTATACCAGAGACAATACACAGTAGACCTAAACAATCATTTAATTATGCACTATAAAAAAAACCCCGCAAATATATGTATAAGCATGCATTATGGATTTTAATGCTTTAGAGTTGCTGGAGTTTCCAGATAAAAGTCTTTCCAGATAATATTAAAACGAGGATTTATAGACAGCAAAAAAAATAAAAAAATAAATCTATGTAGCTATAGAAACTTGGCTATAAAAAAACATCAATTTAATAGGCTCATTTATTTCTTACCAGAGCTTTAGAAAATTGCGATGACGAAGGATCTGTTAGCTACCGGGCTAAGTTGCCTTTTCCGTCTTAATCTGACGCAAAAGGCAAGCCATTGAAATCAATGGAGTTCCTTGAACGTCAATAAAGTGACGCCTAGGGGTACTTTCAGCGACGCATAGCGTTACAGTATGTTTTGATTGGCCAACATGAGAACCACACCAATAAAAGCATGAAATATCGATAGGCTAATACACGTGATAATATTCTACAGGTAACATTATTAGCGAGATGATAATTAAATTATTACTGTCCCAGAAAAATAGCATACAGAGCAAATAGCAGTAAAAAAATACATTAAGCATTATACATATAAATGTGTGTGTGTGTGTGTGTGTGTGTGTGTTAATATTTCCCATTTTTTTCACAAAAAGAAACAGGCCAGAGATGTATAACAGAGACAATACAGTGTTGAATGCACAGTAGACCTAAACAATCATTTAATTATGCATTTTAAAAACGCAAATATATGTATAAGCATGCATTATGGATTTTAATGCTTTGAAGTTGCTGGGGTTTCCAGATGAAAGTCTAGACAGCAAAAAATAAATCTATGTAGCTATAGAAACTTGGCTATAAAAACATCAATTTAATAGGCTCATTTATTTCTTACCAGAGTTTTAGAAAATTGCGATGACGTAGGATCGAATTTGCCTTTTGCGTCTTAATGTGACTCATAAGGCAAGCCATTGAAATCAATGGAGTTCCTTGATCGTCAACTAACTGACGCCTACGGGTACTTTCAGCGTCTTTATTGTGACGCAGAAGGACCTTGACCATGCTTCAGTTTTTGACGCCCTGGGAGTGAGAATGCGTTGATATTTCTGAAAAGTATTATTTGGAAAATTTTTAGATCCAATATGATTATTCATAGGGATGCAGCAGATCCTGAAATTAATGTACATAATTTAGTTGGAGACATAACTGTCATGCCCTCACTTTACAGAAACCTCCACTAAAACCTGGCGTAACTGAACCATTTCTCCCCCATAACAATACCAGTAGAGGAATTCAGGGACTTACAAGACACTTGAACTTAATCCTGCATTTCGCTTAATCTAATACATTATGTACACTACATTATACATCTAATACATCAAGTATCCTTTTCAACAGCTGAGACTACGATAGTTATGTATTGAGTCATAAAAAGACTTAACTGAACCTGCTCTCTAATGCTTGACTTTCTTTCTTTGCTCCACCAGCGCCACCTACTGTCAGGCCGTGGCTTTGCAGTCTCATTCAGCTATTGTGTTCAGACCACTGTGAAAATCTCAAGTTTTTACCCAGCACACACACAGCTGTACATAGACAATGGATGAAAAGCAGCAAACATGCTTTCTAAAACTGTAAACAAAATGTGTTATTCTCTGTTTGTTGATATGACAACAATATTGTGCTTGTTGTGTTTATGTTTATGTTAATTATGATCCAAATGGACACGTACACAGTATGATTTTAAAATAGATAAATATCAAAAAAGTAAAAGTAACAAAGCAATACATGTAAAACCTCCAGTATAGTGAACTCTAATCACAACTGGTAATGCAGATGCCAAAGAAATCTGAGCCATCTCTGCTGATGCTGTTTGAGCTGTAATGAGATGATATAATGAGCCAGTTGAGGGCACTATAAACACATGTACATGAGCATATGATCACAGCACATCGTTTGCTTCAGGAACCACTGTACTAGAACAGGCTTTACTGTAGCTCGACTTCACTGTTGGTGTCACTCCACAAGCTCTTCATCACTGCTTGCTTGTGGCAGAGCTAACATGTACAAAAGCTTCTTTATAGGACTGTTGTATACAAATATTATCACACTCAAAATCAAGCTGATTACCTTTTATCACTGTATTCGTCTGTAAATCAATGCATATCTTCAATAAGATATGAAAATGTTTTCTTTCTCTGGTTGGAAATACAGTACACCTGTGGAAAACACATCATGTCACTTACAGTAACTCATCCATGACTGCAGCGATTCGAAGTATGCTAACATTAGCCGAGGCGCGAGGTACCAGATCACGCGTAAGAGGAGTTTGGTGACAGCTGAGGAAGAGTCACTTCAACACTTTCCCTGAGTTATCCCGTAAGCCACACGTGTTGCTGAAACTCAGCGGTAAAGCCCTCGACAGCTGAGATTGGTTCAGCTCGACTGCAGCTGTTTCCCGCTCTCACAGATGGAGGAACGCTTGCCAAACACTGGCTAAAGCCTGCTCGAAGTCGTTTAATGATGTCATACGTAATTAGCATATTCATAATGACCACCCGTCATCTGCATTCTGCCCTTTACCTTTTTTGCTTCTCTCCTACTCTTTCTGCTAACATACTGTACATCTTCATTCATACAAATTCCCAATGAATGTGTTCTCTCTGTTTCTCACAACAGAACAAGTCTGGAATAGTGGCAAATGATTTAGAGAGAATTAAAATGTATTCATAAAACGATTAATAAAACACAATCGTAACACCTTTCATTATGTAAGAAGGAGGTAGGAACTGTCTGAACTTAAATTAATCACAAAATAAAATAAGCCGGTTTAATGACCAAACTCTTATTTCACAATTTGAGGAATTTTATTTCATGATAACTATATAGCCTATATCACAATATAGTTATTTTGCATAATTTTATCTACCGATATATACCGATATGTACCGATATATAGTCCAGCCCTTCAACAGTTTCATAACTCCAGTGGAAGTAATACAGGTAATGAGTTGGACCAGAATGAGCAAACTTGAGCTGGATAGAGAGATAAATATATCCTGCGTACGGACAAAGAACGTATATTGACAAGAAGTGAACGCTCCATTGCAACACCAGCGCCCAGCAGCAGTGCCATTTGGGGGTGAAAGCGACTCGGCAACGGCTCGGCACTCATATATTATACATATATTTAGTCCAGAGCAGAGGTCATTTTTAGGTTGAAATAATTAGGTGATTATTTTATCTCACAACAGTTAACGTTATAGCAGTTAAAAAGAAGTTGCTACTTAACCAGGATTTTTCCCCCACATAACTTGAGACAGGGAAGTTCAAGGATTTAATTAATTTAAATTACTCTGCACTTTAATTGTGACAGGTAAGAATAAAGCAAGTAGGGATAACTACAGCCTGGAGCAATGGGCATGCCACAAGGTCGGAAAGGAATAGGGCGTGCCATAAGGTCTTTACAATTGGACCGAATTGGATGCGAAAGCTTGATCCACCTAAAAGCGAGCCATAAACTTAAGTCAAGTCAAGTCAAGTCACATTTATTTATATAGCGCTTTTCACAATACAGATTGTATCAAAGCAGCTTCACAGTGATAACATGAAAGTAGTACAACACAGATCAATAATATTGCTAAACACTAAATAACCCCAACTGAGCAAGCCAAAAGCAAGGCGACAGAAGGCCAACAAATAATTATACAAGACCAAATACCTTTCTTTCCCTGTAAAAATAGCAATAATGATATTAAGAATACATCCAGAAGTACTTTACCTCCCTTTATGGTGTAGATTACATGACGTCATCACCGCCATTTTTTTAGGGCTTATAGTGGATCAATCATTAAAAAACAAATTAATTTATTATTTTAAAACGAGATAAAAATGATAAAAGGGTTTAAAAAAATGTCTCCTGACACTATTAAAGTCACACTAGTTTTGTACTTTCATTTAAAGTATCTACAAACAAACTAATGTTATGTTTATAATAATAATGTTTTTGCTGTATAATTGTATAATTGGAAAATATATTTATAAATATATATATATATATATAGATGTTTGATCAAACACTCACCATATAATTATAAAATAGGAGTAAAAACTGTTTACAGTAATAAGTTTTTAAGTGACATTAATCAATTAAGCAAAACAAACACCGTTTTATTCACAAAACATTAATTCAGTTGTCATTTTTCAACAATTAATTATTTTAACCCTTGTGTTCAAAGTCAAAACTCTTTACTCATTTTTTTTTTTTACTCATTCCTTTTTAATTCAATTCAAATTTATTTGTATAGCGCTTTTCACAATACATATTGTTTCAAAGCAAGGCAAGGCAAGTTTATTTATATAGCACATTTCATACACAATGGTAATTCAAAGTGCTTCACATAGAAGAAATTAAAATAATCAAAATAAATCAGAATAATTTAAAAATTAGAATAAAAAAATACAGTAAATAATTAAAACAGTTTAGAATAAAAAATAAAATAAAGTACAGCTACACTGTAAAAATGAATATGCTTTATCTAATCAATAAAATTGTGGCAACAGATTACAAGCAATATTATTTATTAAATTGAACAAATTAGAATTGAGCAATAGTTAATCAAATTAACATTCTAATTAATTCTAATTTGTACAATTGTATTAATAATATTGCTTGTAATATGTTGCCACAATTTTATTGATTAGATAAAGCATATTATTTTTTTCAGTGTAAACAGATGTGTTTTGAGTCTGGATTTGAATGTGACTACTGTAGGAGCACACCTGATCTCTTCTGGAAGCTGGTTCTGTGGCTGGCATAATAGCTAAAAGCAGACTCTCCAGGCTTAGAGTGAACCCTCGGTATTTCTAGCTGATGTGATCCTAATGATCTGAGTGATCTGTTGGGTTTGTTGATCTGAGGGTTAGGGTTAGAGTAGATATTAATGCGATATGGCTCAGCTTGTCAGTGAACTACGTCTTTGTAGTAAATGCCGCTCCATCGGAAAGCAGGTGAAGGCGATTTACTAGGAACCTAAAACCTGATCTAATCAAGGAACCGGCTTTACTGACGAGATGCACATAACAGCGATATATCACCCAGTCTATGTATAATTACATATATATATATATATTACATATAATATTTTACTTTTTTTAATTTTTTTTTTTACATTTTTTATATTCTATATAATATTCTATTTTATATAATCTTTTCTGTGCCTTTTAGGGTTGCCAAGCGTTCCGTATAATACGGAATCGTTCCGCATTTGTCACATAAAAGTCTTGTTCCGTATTGAACTGATACGGAACGCACTTTGTTCCGTATTTTTGAGAATCAGTTCAGTGCAAATCCATGACAAAACACATCTTCTAATATATCTCAGACAGACTATGAATGAAGACCTCACCAGTTGAGCCACTCCACTCGTTATCGACTAGTTTTACAGCAAATTAGTTAAATATCCTCTAATCTATAGAGCAATCTTGCCTGCGAGATTAAGCTTCTAACGGTGTGGACGCAAAACCAGGACTGGAGTCAAAGCACATTCCTCTCTGAACTCTAAGCGTTCTGTTATCACTCCGATTTCGTCCACTACGGGTTTTCCAGTCTCACTCACAGGAAAAACTGTTCCGCGTTCAATTGATTTTAAAAGATAATCTTATGTTTTACTGACTGCTCCCCCGCAAGAATTTTTTTTACATTTTAAGGTTAAATGCATCAGTCTCGTGCTTTTTTGATAGATCAAAATTAAGAGCTTCAACCCATGAACTGCTCGTTAAAGAAAGATAAAGCATTGATTTGTACTAGGACAATAAAGAGGGCTCAAACATCTTTTTAGTTATGAGAGTCTCAGTCTACTACATTACATTTTATAATTTTACAATTATTATAATAATGTAATAATGATTTATATAATTATTCCTATGACGTAAAATCCATATAGCCTATATAGGCTACTATATAAATGAAAATTAATATTTCAAAAGTATATTTTAATCAACATTACACTATAATATAGGAAAATTAAAATACTTTTGTTCTATTTCTACACTTACAAGAAATAAACCCTTGAGCTTTTATTTAGGAGAAAACAGATAGCCATGCTGATCGCGTGATTAATTCAACTTAAAAAAATTATAAACTAAATAAATCCATGGTTCATTGTTGGCAAAATGATCATGATAGCCTTCATATATCTAGAATATGTGGTACAGTCATTGATTAGGCATACTGTGCTATTCAATACTGTGCCCCCCCCCCCCCCCCCCCGATTCCTTATTTCAAAATCAGAAAGTTGGCAATCCTAGTGCCTTTTCTAATCTGTAAGAGGCAGAGAGAGAGAGAGAGATTTATAAAATGCTAAGAAAATCACCAGTTTTTCAGTCTTCAAGTAGCAGTACACCCCACCATTTCCTTATTCTTGACATATTAGCCTTGAAAAAGCATTAAAAATTATGTTTTATACAGGCTTGCAAAAACAAATGTGTTGAACAAATATCTGAAGACTCACCTCAGAAAAGTCAAAAGACACCCGCAAAGAAATGTACAGGCCATACTGAAATTCAAAGGCTACTTGTTTAGACCTTTTTTATTTGGTTTCTAAACTTAAACTGATGTTACTGTCATATAAAAACTCACCATGAGCACACAGACTCCACAACCCACATACCCAGCCAACACAGTCATGTGGGGTCCACATTGGTTTGACCTGGGCTATCTAACTGGGACCCAGCCAGATTTGTCCAAGGTTTCCATGGTGGGTTTGCCCAGGTGAAATGAACACTGCTCAGTGTGCACTCTACAGGCTGTTAAATGTAACACTGAATCAGTGTTGGAGTTAATGAAATAATTAATTGATTGAAAAATGATTGAGCATTATTGATGAACACCTGATTTTAATAAGCAGAATCACTGAAGACAAGAGAAACACAAGAACTACTTGCAGCCACAGCGTTAAATGAAATCAACTGCAGATACAGTACATTAAATCTCTTAAGATCTGATTACACAACTCCACAAACAGCATTACCAGCTTCACTTATTACTAACCAGATTTACTTTATTTCTGGTAGACATCTTCAAAAGTTCTTATTGAAAATTAACTGAGGTTAAGATGTTGATTATTTATTGAAAATAATGATCAGTGATCATATAGTGATCAGTGTTTGCTTTAGTTGGGCTCTTGACTTTTTAACATTAGCTTCTCTCTGCTCAGTTGGATCTGATTGTTATGTTGAGAACAGCAAAAGAAAATGCAATCAGATGCTATAAACTGATTGATGATAGTGGCTTAACTCACCAGGATGTTATTCCAAATATGTTATTCATTTTGTTTTATTGTTGTGATTCAACAGCAAGAGAACCAGCACATTTTTATCAAATGATTTTTAAAGCACCATTTACACATTTTGTATAGGGTTATATTGAACGATATTGTTATGCACATCTCATCAGTAAAGCCGGTTCCTTGATTAGTAGTAAATCACCTTCACCTGCTTTCAGATGGACAATATGATGCAGATATGAGTGTTAAATTAACAATCAAGAGTGGTAAAGTTAATGAGATAATTTAAGTGATTAATTGAGTGATGATTGAGCATTATTGAAGACACCTGAAGCAGAATCACTGAAGGAGAAAATCACAAATTGTAAGGCACCGTTATGGAGATCAGTGTTTGTTGAGTGTTCTTTAGTTGGGCTCTTGACCCTTATATTATTAACTTTAGATTTTGTTTGGCTGTTGTATCTGAGTTATAACTGCCAGATGAACAAAGAAAACATATGATCTAATGGTTTTGGTTATATTATGACAATCATCATTTTAACTTTATGTTTGTGGTCTCTGCTGTTGGTTACAGTATAACTGTGATTCTGCATAAATATCCAGAGTTTGAGATATAATATAATGGATTTCTTAAAAGTTGTTTAAAAGAAAAATCTCTCTTTTAGGCACACACAGACCTCAAGATTCAGTCAATGCTTCTCTACAACGGTGACGAGTAGAATATTCAATTAGGAAAAGTAAATTACATAGGCAATTCAGATCATAATTTATTCATACCGCAATGCATGGATGGGAGCCATTAATGAGTTGTGATTGGCAGCAGCCACTGCAACAAGGATTATTATTGCCACCACTGTTGAGATTCACAGGCTGATTATTGATGTCTGTGTTTCTAAATAAATTCTGTTGAAGCTGAATCACTGAATCTCTGAAGGAAAGAAGAGAACAGAAAAAGAGACGAGCAGAAACAAAAGAACTACAACTGACTTCCAGACGCAGGCCTAGATGAAATCAGATGAAGATAAAAGGAGACATTAAATCTGAATATCTCAGCAGAGGATGAATAAACAACTCCACAAACAGCATTACCAGCTTCACTTATTACTGACCGTACTGACTTTATTACTGTCAGACATCTACAGAAGTTCTTATTGAGAATTAACAGAGGTTTAACTGTTTCATTTGAAGTCACCATAACAGTGATCAGTGTTTCCATTAGTTGGGCTCTTAACTCTAGTGATGGCTCAGATAAGGAGTGCAATGGTTGAAACGGCCCGTTGCCAGGTAGACTTTTGAATGGCGATGCAGAGGTGAACTAGAGGATTAGGCAGATGTTCATGAGAACCAATTAGTGTGCCCCACACATGACCACAAACAACCCTTTCTACAGCGGACAGCCCATCTTCAGTGCACTGAATGAGTGCACACACATCTCCCTGAAACTAGCCTAGGACAGAGCCCAAGTGAAGTCATGATCAAGCCCATAGGGGTCTAGCCGAACAAGCAGAAGTTCCTCCAGGGTTTAACTTTGTACACGACAACCTTTTCACCTCACTAAGCCTCCTTCACGAAATGACAAAACGAGGTATTGGATGTCTTTAGGTCTAATTGAAGAATTTGAATGAATTCTGACTATGGTATTTCCCACCGGTCACTATTGTGACTGAGTATAAAACCTAAAAGTTCACTAACTTAAACAACATAAAATCAAAAAAGGCATTTTGTTTTAGTGTTAGGGAGGTCTAAGGAGTAAAATGCATGTACTCAAGTTGCAAGAAAAAATGGGATTGGGATTAAACAGGTGAAACCGCATATGTGTCTGTGTGGAACTGCAATTGAAACCCATCTTCATCATTTATTACTAAACAGCATGTTTAATTTCAAAAGGTTTTCATAGATGTTCCTTCATGTAACAGCCAGTGTACATTTTAACTCAATTTGAGTCAAATATAACAGTACTGGAAGAGTCAGCAAGGGTTGAGGACAGGCACATGAAGACAACGAATTAGGTAAATATGCTTTAATAAGCTTCAAAGATACATACAAATACAGGTTACTGAAGAAACACCAGCGCTAACGTAAACGCAGAGAACCAATGAGAACTGATATAGAGTAACTTACTGTATAC
Source organism: Pimephales promelas (assembly GCF_988280905.1). Classification (NCBI taxonomy): domain Eukaryota; kingdom Metazoa; phylum Chordata; class Actinopteri; order Cypriniformes; family Leuciscidae; genus Pimephales; species Pimephales promelas. The sequence goes on from NC_142771.1 coordinate 43,887,251, forward strand.
ACAGATGGTAATGGGGTGAACAGCTGAAGCTAATGACACATCATACTAGTAAACATGATGGAAAAAAACAAGGAGTGTGAAAACTTAACAAAGGAAAACAGGAACCAATGAATACTAACTAATAGTCTAAGAAAGTGAAACTAGGAACAAACATAACTGAATATTCCTGACAAAATGAGCCACTGGGAAATACAATCTTTGTCTTTCTTTGGTATTGTGTTATCAAATTCAGTAAAGTCTACCGTATAGAACTGAGCTAAAAGTATAGCCACAAAGGACCAAGCGTCTTTGTATTGAGAGAGTGTGTTTAATCCCAAATGCATGTGTGTGTAAAGCATGATCAAGGCTCAAGACAGTTCTTCATGCATCTTTCTGAGCCAAACACTGACCGGAGTCCAAGAGAGAGAAGAGAGTACTTTATTTCTCTCTCAGATCTCTCACTTTCTCACTTCTAGTCTCTCTCTTTGTTTCTCCACCTCCGTCCTGTGAGGATATGAAAACTCTCAGCCAACGTTCCTCCCACACACTGAATTCCAGGGGCAGTGAAACACACTGATGGAGGTCTGAACAAAACACACACCTCCTGATAAACCTCCCTCTCGCTTCTGCGGCTCATCAATGCATTTCCTCGGGGAAGACTCTGCTTACTTATGTGACCAACCTATCGTGTAGAAATAAATCAAAAAATACATTTGTACACGTGTACAATGAGGAAAAAGGAGTTTCCTTTTCACAATAAACTGTATGTTTGAAACTAAATACCATAATTAAATGTGATTATTCATAAAATGTGATTATATAATTTCAGTTATGATTGTAATGAAATATCAACTAATCACTCAACACTTATTCAAGATGGCGCTCGTAAAGCGAGTGTGTGTTCATGTTTATGCTTAGATCATGTTTGGGCTGATTGCAGTATTTTCTCTGTTGGGGAACTGATCCTCCAGAAAAACCAAAGTTATCGAAGTGCCGTTTGGTATTATAACAACGAGAAAGCTTACGAGTGTTGGCAATATGGAAGATATTAAAAAAACTCTGGCCTCAATCCAACTCGAGGTTGGCAAAATCGCAACGCAACAAACAGACATCCTGCAGCTCACGAAACAGGTGAATCTACTACAGGCTCAGGTGAGCGGCTATGAAGATAATCTGATTGAAAACTCGACACCGTGCTTATTCCAATGTCGCTGCGGGAAACAATACTGATGACACAACTGCTGAGACGGAGACCCTGGAATTCCAGGTTATCCAATTCTTCGGTAGTAAGGAGATTCCCATTTGCAGTGATCAGATCTCGGCCTGTCATACACTCCCTCGATCTAATAAAAACAGTCCTACCCCACCAGCTATCATAATTCGCTTTGTCAACAGAAAGGACAAGATCGCCTTGCTGAAACAGGGCTTCAAGTTAAAAGGCACGGGAGTATTTGTGAATGAACATCTAACGAGGAAGAACGGGAATATTTCTTATGCAGCGCGGCAAGTGGAAAAGGCAAAAAAAGATTAAAGCGACCTGTTCATCTTTGAAGAGAACTCTTTTATTTTTAATCCGTTTGAGCAGAATATAGACAGTTGTAGCATTTACGATAGTTTCTTTAATCCTGATGTAAATCAATCTAATTTAAAATTATTAAAACTGTCTTGTAACTATTGCTCTGAAGGACAAGTAAACTCACTGCATCAAACTGTAAAATCTCTCTCTACTTTCCATTTGAATATTCGTAGTATGTCTAAAAGTTATGATGAATTAAGAATTTTCCTGTCTACCTTAAGTTTTTCCTATTCAGTCTTGGCTTTTTCTGAGACTTGGCTGACTGATGATGTATTTTCTTTATTCCCCTTACCTAATTATTTATCTTTTCATTCTTGTAGAAAAAAGAAAAGAGGAGGAGGTGTCTCCTTATATGTTTTGAATACCTTTGATGCTGGTGCTAGGGATGATCTTAGTACAGAATTTGATTCTACCAACACTGAGTCTATATTTATTGAAATTCCACCTTGTCAGCAATTCATTGGTAAGAGCATTTTGATTGGATGCATCTATAGACCACCTGATTCAGACCATAACACATTTATTGATGCTCTTCAATCAACACTTGAGTCAATTACCAAAGAAAGTAAATTATGTTTTCTACTTGGTGATTTTAATATTAATTTACTTAAATGTGATTTACCACAAACAGTTGATTTCTTAAATGCACTCCATTCCAATTTTTTTCCTCTTATTACTAAACCGTCTATAATTACCTCCTCATCTGCTACTTTCATTGATAATATTTTATTTAATTCTTATAATTTTCACTTCAGGCCTCCTGAAGTGTGATGTTTCTGACCATTTTCCTGTTTTTCAGTTTATCCAATCTCGTCAACTAATGTCTAGCTATCCTAAGAATGGGTCAAATAAATATCGTAATTCCTCTAGAAATAACATTGTTCATTTTAAGTCTGCCATTAGCAATATCATATGGGAGGAGGTAGGTTAAGACGTTAATAGTGCATATAGTTTATTTTTAAAGTCTTTTAATAAGGCTTTGGATTCATCATTTCCGTTGATGAGCACAAAATCTGGAAATAAATATTCTAAAGGGAAGCCGTGGATAACTGACGAACTAAAAAACCTTTCCCGAAAAAAAAGAAAGAAAAAAACTGTATAGGAGGTCTATATTTACTCTTTCTTCAATTAATGTTGAAATTTATAAGAAATGTAAAAACCAATTCACATCGTTAGTAAGAAAAGCAAAGAAAGCTTCTAGAAATATTAAGACAACATGGCACCTCATTAATCATTTATTGAACCGCTCAGAATCCCCATTGCTAATGGCTTTAATGATTTCTTTATATCGGTTGGTTCTGATCTAGCGTCTTACATTAATGATTCGGAAATTCATCCATGCTCCTTAATTAAAGGTCAATATCCTCCTTGGTAATTTTGACCCACCAACAGTTCAAGAGGTTCGGAATATTATTTTATCACTTAAAAATGCAGCTTATGGTCATGATGGCATTAAAAGTCTTCTTATTACAGAGACAATTGACTACATTATTAAACCTCTTACTCATATTCTCTCACTGTCTCTGAGAACTGGAATTGTCCCTCAAAATTTGAATGTTGCTAGGGTTATACCAATTTTCAAGACCGGTGACTCCAAGGATTTTAGTAATTACATGCCAATATCAATTCTCTCGTGTATATCGAAAATCTTAGAGATCTTAGAGATCTTTCGATATTATTTAATCATCTGGATGCTAATATACAAACATCAATATGGTTTTCGGAAGCGACACTCTACTGAGCATGCCCTTATTCAACTCGTAAACTATTTCTTCAGCTCTTGATAATAAAAAATATGCTCTTGGAGTCTTCCTGGACTTGAGTAAAGCATTTGATCCGCTCAGTCACAATATCTTGATTGCTAAACTTAGAAGTAGATACGGAGTGAAGGATGTTGCCTTGAGATGGTTTAGAAGCTACTTAGATAATAGAGAGCAATATGTTAATCTGGAAGGCTATGATTCTATGAAGTCACAAATTAAGATTGGGGTCCCTCAAGGATCCATTTATTTTTAATTTATATTAATGATGTGCCTATTGTACCAAACTCCTCCCAGTTCTATTTGCTGATGACACAAATCTTGTAGCTTCGCACCATGACTTCAATATTCTAATAAAAATGGTTAACGAGGAACTATCATATATTATGGAATGGTTTCAATGGAACAAACTTACTTTTAATATAAAAAAAAATGCATCTTTATGATTTTTTGTAATACTCACAAACATTACCCTATTGAATTATCTAAGATCTTTATTAATAATACTCAAATTGAATTGGTTCAGCATGCCAGATTTTAGGAGTCATTATAGATAGTGGTCTTAATTGGTCTAACCATATCAATTTTGTCTCTAAGAGGTCAGCTAAAATGTTGGGCATATTGAGGAGGGTTTTTACTTTGGTTCATTCCTCAGCATTTTTAACCTTATATTCAAGTTTTTTGTTTCCATTTATTAATTATTGCAACATTGTTTGGGCAGCCCTACCCTACCTTAAGAAATTATTAGTTATACAAAAAAAAAAAATATCGATTGCGATTTATTTCTCATTCAAACAGATACGCACCTTCAGCCCCTCTTTATAAAAAATTTTAAGTTCTCCCTATTGATAAGGTAAATATTTATCAAACATGTTTACTTATGCAAAAGTTTATATATAGGAAACGACTCTTTCCAGAATTTGTTTATTCCTATCTCTCATGTTCATTCATTTCACACTAGACATAGCAATAATAACTTAGTCTTACCAATCACACGAACTACAAGACATCAATTTAATATTTCTTTTAGAGGTCCTAAGCTCTGGAGTGAGTTAAGTCCATCGTTGTGATCAATGTCCTCTTATTCAGCTTTTAAAAAGCATTTGAAGACTTTACTATTGCTAGCTTGATGCCTTTTGTGTAGTTTTTTCTAAGTATTGTTTGTTTGTATTGAATCGCTTGTTGTTTATTTTTATTTTAAATTTTTTTTGGGGTGTGTGGGTTCTGTTTTTTGTTGTTCTTTTTTCTTCTTCTTTGATGCTTAGTCTGCATATCTCGTGAGTTAATAATAGGAGTGGAACTCTGTACAAGCCTAGTCTGGCTTCGTTCTCTCCTTGCATTGTTCTGTACTTGTACTAAATGTGCTAATGTTTTATGCTAATTGATCCACATTATAGAGTATAATCTCTATAATTTGTGCATTCAATCCCAATTTGGCGATTGATATTTCTGAGATGCTATTTTCACCTGCAGATATACACTGTAAAAAAAGATACACCAAATCTACTCAATAAAAATGAGGCAACAGATTACAAGCAATATTAGTAATTAAATTTAACAAGGTTTGGTATTGAGTAAATATAAATTAAATTAGACCCTTAATAGTTATCCATTTAATATGAGTATATTCCAATAGAAAACACAAAAGAATTAATTAAAACCTAAACAAATTTATTGAGTTGGTTTGAATTAAACTCCCTAATTGTTTAAATAGTACTAATAAAAATTAATTTAATTCTACATATCAATGATACATAATTGACTAATAATCATCTGCATTAATCCACACAATGAGTTAAATTTAATCAATGCAATTGGTTAAATCTAAATATTCCTTTCTTAGGAATAATACGGCTCAGAAAGAACTAAACAAATACTCTTAATTCTTAAAGAATTTTATTAACAATTATTTTTTGTGCTTTAGACACAGCACAACTTTGTACTGCAACCACCGTCTTATTTCATGTTAGAAGTTGGATCTTGCATTTCAGATGTGCAATTTCCAAGCTTTGTAAAACATTGGCACATGTACACTGCAAATATGGTCTCATTTTGGAGGTTTGCTAACCCATTTCAAACCAGAACTTTGAAAAAGACAAAATGCTGTTTAAAAAACTATTAAAAAACAAAAGAAAGAAAAATAGAAAAAAGAAGGAAAAGAAAAATACACTATAATAGCATGTGCAAAAACATAAATCATAAAGTGCAATTTGAACAGATTAAAATACATAACTTTGAACAAACAATTTAAATGCCATAACATTGGTGGGACAAATCACTGCTAACATAGCACTTTCAAATATGCAATTTAGTAGAAGATGGCATTGTAGCACAAAAGTCCGCACTGCAATAGTCTAATTTCCACTGTAAAGTTTGCTTTTGAGGGACTGGACTTTGTTCGACAGCTTTGAAGCATCCAGTTCCAAGAAAACGTTTTGGAATACTTCGAAGGTATACTTCAGCTGTCTGGGATAATTGAGATTAAGTGCGTAGGTCAAGCCAAGGAGGACAGAGCAAGCCTTTGCAATATCTCCAAGTCCTGTGATGACTTCCACTCCATCTATGACGATTCCAATGTTCTTTGTAGAAGATCCAGGCTTTGGGGTGAGGGTAATGGCCATTATGACTTGCTCAAGCTCCTCCAAGTTCTCGGTGTCCTGCAGTGCAACATGAAATTGTTAGTGTCTTGGTATAAAACTTAACGAAATATATTGCAAGCATATCACATTACTAGACAATACATTCATTATGGTTTTCATAGCTTATAAACCTATTTTATTCGATTTTATTTTCTCGCAGACATTGGTCTCAAATTGTTCTTTGATTTGTTTCCTTCTCTAGTTTGATGTTTTTGTAGTCTACAAATGTTCTTCCATCGTAATGAGGGATTTATGCTATTCTACTATCATATCCATCTCTAATATGTACAGTATCTTCATCCCTCTAGTTGAGTTCAGAGATTTATAGTCCAGTCATTTTATGAAAAAAGGTTGAACAAATTGCCACAGAAGCAAACTCAAGATTTTGTATCCTCAATATGTTCTCAGTAAGGAAAAAAAGCCCAGAAGAATCCCATTAGGGGAAAGTTTCGAAAAGGACCCAAAAATATCCCATTCATTCGCATATTCATTCTTTTTCTCACGTGAAAAGGGTAAAAATTTTAACCTTTAGATATCCTTATGAAAATCACTGAGTTGATAACTTACATCAAGAAAAACAAAAAATGTATTACAAGTTTTTTGAATAGTTTGTTAACATGGATACACGGTGCATAATATAATTGCGTATTAGCCAATTTGCATAATTACCCAAACAGATCTAAACATTGGGTATAGCAGGTGTAAATGTTTTTTTGAATCTTGTTGACATATAACAGTAAAAGACTTAAAGGGATACTCCACTTTTTTTGGAAATAGGCTCATTTTACAACTCCCTCAGAGTTAAACAGTTGAGTTTTACCGTTTTCGAATCCATTCTGTCGATTTTCAGCCGAAATTTAGAAGAATATCAGTAACCAGACCGTTTCTGGTCTCATTGACTTCCATAGTAGGAACAAATATATATTCTATGGTAGTCAATGAGATCAGAAACTGTCTGGTTACAGATATCTTTAGCCTGGCTAATGCCAGACCACGTATCATTCAGAATGAAACGCGGTCTGGAAAACACATGTTCTATTTCTCGTATTTGAGGCGTGGTTTACGAATGCCCAGAGCCGTATTATTGGCTGCTACGAATGTCTATCAAATGCGCCTGTGCTCCCTCCCCGTTCTGTGATTGGTTCCCTATTTCAGGGGAAAATTTGGTTCATGGTACACAGACTGCCTAGCAGTGCAAATAAAATCGCAGTGCGGCAAGGCAGAATGGGGAAACCCAGGCTAGATATTCTTCCAAATATCAGAAAATCGGCTGAATGGATTCGAAAATGGTAAAACTCCACTGTTTAACTCTGGGGGAGTTGTAAAACGAGTCTATTTCCCAAAAAAGTGGAGTATCCCTTTAATAGTAAGGTCTGAATGGAACCCATTTAGGCTACCCATGAACATTAATACAGGAAGAAGTACTTTAGAAACCAGCCTTTATTAATTATTATTGTAGAGATGGGGTTTGGGCATTGAGTGCATTGTGTACGTAATTAGATTTTTTGATCAAGACACTTTTTATTTCACCTACCTTTTGTCTTCTGCATTCTCCTTACACGTGTCCTGTTCTTGCCTCAGACTCATCCTCTAGAAACAGTCCCACTGACCCAGCCCCAAACCCCATCTCTGCCATAATAATTCATAAAGGCTGGTTTCTAGAGTACTTCTTCCTTCATTAATGTTCATGGGTATCCTAAATGGGTTCCATTCAGACCCTAACATAAATAGTTTACTGTTATATGCCAACAAAATTCTACATAACATTTTTACCAGCTATACCTAATGTTTAGATCTTTTTGGGTATTTATGCAAATTAGCACATATGTAATCTGATTATGCACCATTTGTCCATGGTAACAAACAATTTCAAAAAATGAATATGCGCATGAATGGGATATATTTGGATCTTTTTCTAAACTTTCCCCTAATGGGATTCTTCTGGGCTTTTTTTCCTTACTGAGAACATATTGAGGATACAAAATCACTTGAGTTTGCTTCTGTTGCAATTTGTTCAAGGTTGACCCCCATTTTGGCTTAAAATGACTGGACTATTAGGCCCCATCCACACTACTACGTTTTCGTTTAGAAAGAGAGACCTTTTGCTACGTTAGCACCTCCCGTCCAGACTAAAACGGCAAACAAGAAGACCTAAAACGGAGAAGTTTAGAAACGCTGCAGACCCTTTTGCGTTTGGTTTTAGTGAAGACGGGACAAAACAGAGGACTTTAGAAACGATGACGCGGACACTCGGCTCTCTGATTGGGTGTCATCAGTCATGGCGAATCCGAATACGTAACGTTAGCGACTACAACATGGATAACGATTTAAAAGCGTTACTGACTTTGACGTCTTTGTTAGCAGCTGTTGTGCAAGTACATTTTTAATTTTACAATGCTATAACTTGCCTACATGCGCCAGCATGCGCATACTCAGTGTTGGTGAATAGTCACGTGATCCGCGTTTTCAGTCGTTTTAGTGTGGATGGAGAATTCTAATACGCAGCTAAAACGCTGGTGTGGACTGAGATCGTATTCGTTTTAATTCGATACAGATACTACTTAAAGGGATACTCCACCGGGTTTTCATATTAAACTATGTTATTCCCTTAATTAAGACGAGCTGATGCATACCTCTCTCGTCTCAGTGCGTGCACTCTATCGCTCTCCCCCTCCCTCTTATTTCCGTCAATGCAGCCAACGTGACATGCGCCAAAGCGGGAGTCGGTCAAGTCAAGTCAAGTCACATTTATTTATATAGCGCTTTTCACAATACAGATTGTATCAAAGCAGCTTCACAGTGATAACATGTAAGTAGCACAACACAGATCAACAACATTGCTAAACACTAAATAAATAACCCCAACTGAGCAAGCTCAAAGCAAGCCAAAAGCAAGGCGACAGTGGCAAGGAACCAAACTCCATCAGATTGGATGGAGAAAAAACCTTGGGAGAACCCAGGCTCAGTCGGGGGCCAGTTCTCCTCTGGCTTACATTCATATTGTTTAAATATAAATATTAAATATAAATATTGTTTATGAATCAAACGGCGCCATAACATATCGCAGGCGTTGAGTCGTCTCTTCACAGGCGTTGAGTCGTCTCATCACAGGCGTTGGGGCATCCGAAATCCCCGTGAGAGGCTGGACACAAAACTGGACCTGACGAACGCCATTTTTCTCGGGACAAGCGTCCCGAGATAACAGCAGAAAGGCAGATGGGAAATAATTAGCATAGCTGATGTTCATAATGATTTCCGTTATAACTCACAAACTCTCCGTAACCTGAACTCTCCGCAACCCAACCATACGCGCCGACCCGTTTGTCTAAGAGGCTGTCGAGCCCCACTGGTGCGTTAAGCAGTTTCAGTGGCAAACGGTTCCGTATGGCATAACAGAGGACTAGAAGGTAAGCATTATGTGAATGCTTGACTAAAGAGATGCGTCTTTAATCTAGTTTTAAACTGTTTCAGCGAGTCAGAGGCTCGGACCGTATCGGGAAGGCCATTCCAGAGTTTTGGAGCTAAATGCGAGAACGCCCTCCCTCCTTTACTGGACTTCGATATCCTAGGAATGACCAGAAGCCTTGAATTTAGTGATCTTAAGGAACGCGGTGGATTGTAGGGCGAAAGAAGGTCCGTTAAGTACATAGGTGCTAAACCATTTAGGGCTTTATAGGTCAGTAGTAGTATTTTGTAGTTGATGCGGAACTTAATAGGTAACCAGTGTAGAGATGATAAAATCGGTGTTATATGATCATATTTTCTTGACCTAGTAAGAACTCTAGCAGCTGCATTTTGTACTAACTGTAGCTTGTTTATTGAGGATGCAGGACAACCGGCTAATAAAGCATTACAGTAATCTAGTCTCGAGGTCATGAATGCGTGAACTAATTTTTCTGCATCAGAAATAGATAGCATGTTACGTAGCTTAGCAATGTTTCTAAGGTGGAAAAAGGCTGTTCTTGTAACATATGAAATATGATTTTCGAACGACAAGTTGCGGTCTAGTATAACACCCAGGTCTTTTACTGTAGTGGATAAAGTAACAGGACATCCGTCTATATTAAAGTTGTATTGTGAGAGGTTTTGTGAGTAGTTTTTTGGACCAATAAGTAATACCTCCGTTTTATCTGAATTTAATAGCAGGAAATTACGCGTCATCCAGCATTTTATATCTTTGAGACACTCTGTCATTTTAGATGAGTTAGTGTTTTCATCTGGTCGTGATGAAATATATAATTGAGTGTCGTCAGCGTAACAGTGGAAATTAATTCCATGTTTTCTTATAATATTACCAAGTGGCAGCATATATATTGAGAATAGCAGAGGGCCTAAAACTGATCCTTGCGGTACTCTCTAGTCTACTGACGTTATCTTTGATTTTTTCCCATTTAAACAGACAAAATGAGAACGGTCCGATAAGTACGATCTAAACCAGCTTAATGCCTGTCCCTGGACACCGGTGATGTTTTGTAGTCGATCCAAGAGTATTATATGATCTATAGTGTCGAACGCAGCGCTAAGATCAAGTAGGACTAGTATTGAGATACAGCCTTGGTCAGAAGCTAAAAGTAAATCATTTGTAATTTTAACTAGCGCAGTTTCTGTACTATGATGCGGTCTGAACCCTGACTGGAATTTTTCATAGATATCATTTTCTTGCAAAAAAGAGCACAATTGAGCGGACACTACTTTTTCAAGTATTTTGGACATAAATGGAAGATTTGAAATGGGTCTGTAATTTGCCAAGTTATTTGGATCTAATTGCGGTTTCTTAATGAGCGGTTCCCTTTCGAAGGGAACTCAACAATACGTCGAATGACGCTATGGGGAACGCCTCAGGCGTGACAGGTGTCTGAAATCAAATATCAACTCACAGTAATCAGGTTGACCGGCGACAGCCCGTGCATCATCAGCTTGAATGATGAGCGCGTCAATCTGGATGTATAAGAAGGGCGCCTTGAAACCGTGACAACATCTTTTCGTCTTCAGGGACTGTTTGTCTGTTTGATAGTATCAACGATTAAGCGCGCAGAGACGTGGAGAAACACTTTGCGCGAGTGTGCCGACTTGTGTCCAGATATTTGACACCGGAGGATTCACACGATCTGTGCGTGTTCTGCCTGAGAGAAGAGCATTCGCGGGAAGCTCTCGAGGGAGTTTTTTGCGCGAACTGAGAGTTTTTCTTTCAGAACTCTCTGCTCTCGTCTGACCCACTTCTCGAGGGAAGTGGGCGCGGCATCTGAACCCCGCGGTTCCGGTTCCCGCTCGGGCTGAGGCTCAGTGGCGGTTGAGCTCGTGGAGCTTTCAGATGGAGCTGGCAGATTATCGGGAGAGGGGCGTTAACCTCGCGGATGATCTACCAGCTGACGAGGGTGAGTTACAGATTAATGTTGAACATCTAAGAAGAGAGAAAATGAGCGCTCTCTCTCTTTGGTGAATCTGTAACTGTTCTCTTTGGGCAGGGCAGGAGTTGGCTGTAATATATATATATATATATATATATATATATATAAAAGGATGTCAGTTTGGTTGAGACCGAATCATTTCAGCCCTCCTGCCCAGTGTACGCTGAGCTGGTTGACATTATGGGGCGCGCCTCAGACAGATTGCTGTTGCAGTGGAGGCGCGTCTGGGAGGAACCCGCTCATGGTATTTTGGATGGCTGGTTCCTCCCCACCCATAAGCCACCAGCCCGGATGAGCCTTCCATTCGTTTCCGATCTCCACGCTGGGATCGAGAGGGTATGGAAGAATCCGTTCTCCTCACGTCTCTATCTGCATCAGCGGGCTAGTTTCGCTGCTGTGGAGGGAGCCGTGGAGAACGGATAAGTGTCGAGGCCGCCAGTGGACGAGACGTTGGCTAACTATCTCGTCTCTGGTTGGTCCTCTTCACTAAGAGCTCTGACCCTGTCATCCAAGCTGCTCAAGACATCTTCATGCTTGAATGACAGAGCGTACACGGCAGCAGGTCAGGCAGGTGCGGTTCTGCACGCCCTTGTGGTCCTCAGGCCTACCAGACCGATCTGTTGCGGGACTCCGGGCCACCAAGCAATCTGCTGTTCTGTCGGTGCTATGGTGGCCAAGGAGAGACATCTGTGGGAGCTCCCACATACTGTGGTTGCCAGGTTACAGGCCTCACCAGGCCTTCCTGGTTATGAGCTCCCACTGATTGTGGTCACCGGGTTACAGGCCTCACCAGGCCTTCCTGGTTATGAGCTCCCACATGCTGTGGTCGCTGGGTTACAGGCTTCACCAGGCCTTCCTGGTTATGAGCTCCCACATACTGTGGTCGCCAGGTTAAAGGCCTCACCAGGCCTTCCTGGTTATGAGCTCCCACACATTGTGGTCGCCAGGTTACAGGCCTCATCAGGCCTTCCTGGTTATGAGCTCCCACATACTGTGGTCGCCAGGTTACAGGCCTCACCAGGCCTTCCTGGTTATGAGCTCCCACATACTGTGGTCGCCAGGTTACAGGCCTCACCAGGCCTTCCTGGTTATGAGCTCCCACATACTGTGGTCGCCAGGTTACAGGCCTCACTAGGCCTTCCTGGTTATGAGCTCCCACACATTGTGGTCGCTACGTTACAGGCCTCAAAGGGGCCTTCCTGGTTATAGTTCCCACATACTGTGGTTGCCGGGTTACAGGCCTCACCAGGCCTTCCTGGTTATGAGCTCCCACTTATTGTGGTCGCCAGGTTACAGGCCTCACCAGGCCTTCCTGGTTATGAGCTCCCACATGCTGTGGTCGCTGGGTTACAGGCTTCACCAGGCCTTCCTGGTTATGAGCTCCCACATGCTGTGGTCGCTGGGTTACAGGCTTCACCAGGCCTTCCTGGTTATGAGCTCCCACATACTGTGGTCACCAGGATACGAGCTCTCACGTACTGTGGTCGCCAGGTTAAAGGCCTCACCAGGCCTTCCTGGTTATGAGCTCCCACACATTGTGGTCGCCAGGTTACAGGCCTCACCAGGCCTTCCTGTTTATGAGCTCCCACATACTGTGGTCGACAGGTTACAGGCCTCACCAGGCCTTCCTGGTTATGAGCTCCCACACATTGTGGTCGCTAGGTTACAGGCCTCAAAGGGGCCTTCCTGGTTATGAGTTCCCACATACTGTGGTGGTCAGGTTATAGGCCTCACCAGGCCTTCCTGGTGATGAGCTCCCACACATGGTGGTTGCTAGGTTACAGGCCTCAAAGGGGCCTTCCTGGTTATGAGTTCCCACATACTGTGGTAGTCAGTTTACAGGCCTCACCCAGCCTTCCTGAATGTGGGCTCCCACATGATGCGGTAGCCAGACTACAGCCTCACCACCTTCCCTGAGCACTTTGCTCCCACTCTGTGGTCACCAGGCTTCAGGCTTCATTGGCCTTCCTGGTTGTGAGTTGTCACATGTCAGGTTGCAGGCTTCACCAGGCCTTCCTGAATGCGAAACCCCCACTTTTCGTGGTTGCTAAGTTGTAGTGGTGAGTCTTCACATGTCAGGCTGCAGGCCTCAGCGGCCTTCCTGAATGTGAGCTCCCCATGCATTGGGACTATCGGGTGTTAGGCCTTGTCAGGCCTTCCTGATTATGGGTTCCCACTTGTTGTGGCTGCCAGGTTACAGGCCTCAAGTTCGGCCTTTCTGAATTCAGAGTGAAGTACACTAACCCCTACTTCACCTATTATTGTGGTAAATCACATGACGGGATGTCTTGTGTACTTTCTAAAATCCATTTTGTATGGTAAGGGTCACGCGTGGTATGCTTCGGTCCCTTCTTATGTGGCTCAGACCCCGGTCTTCCCTTGGGTCCCACTTTAAGTGGCGTCCTGTCACTGGCTACAGGGACGCCCTTCTCTGGCTAACTTCTGGAAGAAGTAGCTTCCACTTGGTGGAGTAAGCTCCCACAGGTTGTGGTCACCAGGCTGGGTCTCACTGACCTTCCTGAGTACGAGCTCCCACCCAATGTGGTCGCCAGGTTACAGGCCTTACCAGGCCTTCCTGGTCATGAGCTCCCACACACTGTGGTCGCCAGGTTACAGGCCTCAACAGGCCTTCCTGGGTATGAGCTCCCACATATTGTGGTTGCTGGGTTACAGGCCTCACCAGGCCTTCCTGAATTCAGAGTGAAGTACACAAACCCATACTTCACCTATTATTGTGGTAAGTCACCCGACGAGATGTCTTGTGCACTTTTCAAAATCCATTTCTTATGGTGAGGGTCACGCGCAGTATGCTTCGGTCCCTTCTTATGTGGTTCAGACTCCGGTTCTTCACTTTGGGTCCCACTCTAGATGTGTCTTTGTCGCAATACATTACGACAGGCACTTCCCTTGTTCGAGCTATCTCCCACAACTGGTGGTTTTAGGTCTCATTAGACCTTTTTCGAAGGTAGCCCCACATTGTGGGTCTGTCAGGTTCTAGCCTCTGGCTTTCCTGAAGGATGAGCTTCCATATGCTGTGGTCGTTGGGTTTCAGGCCGCACAACGTACGGCCTTCCTGACATGAGCCCTCATGTATCGGAGCTCCCCACACATGGGGTCATCAGGTCTTAGGTCTCTTTGACCTTCCTGATTTTGATCCCTCTCTTACTTCCTCAGTGCTCAAAAGCGAGCACTGGGTGGAAACTCGTGGATTGAGTGTACGATTCCCATTGGTTCGAGGTTGAGTCACACTCTCCGGAGGATCCCGTCTCTGTGATCCGAAACTCGATGGTTTCCGCCAGCTTCGCGGGCCTTCAGTTTTTGGATGCCTTTTCTAGGCAATTTCCAGAGGCTCTGTCTTGGACGGACAGGCTATGGCCAGACTGTGTGTCTTAGTACAGATATCCAGGCCAGCCTGGGGGCATTTCAGGAGGAGTGTTCTCCTGAATAGTGACTGGCTGGGGGTCCCTTTGGCCCCCTAGCCACACTCCCTAGAAGGGACCCCTTCTATTTTGAAGTTGTGGTCCTAAAGCCTTTGAGCTGGCCCTGATTTACTCACGTTATTACGTTCTGGTTTTTCTTGGTTCATTAGCTTGGGCTATGACCGGTAGGGAGTGCTGTCACTGACAGCCCGATGTAACATAGGGTGAGTGATTTCAGTGTTCCTTGGAATTACTGGTTCTGACAGTTGTCACTGCCTTTCGGCATGCACTCCCCTCAGCATGGCGGAGTGGGTATTTCGTTCCCCATAGCGTCATTCGACGTATTGTTGAGTTCCCTTCGAAAGGGAACGTCTCAGGTTACGACTGTAACCTATGTTCCCTGAGAACAGGGAACGAGACAATACGTCTCGTTGCCATGCCTCGGGGCCTGCCTGCAACAGTCCCTTCAGACGATAGGATGTTGTCACGGTTTCAAGGCGCCCTTCTTATACATCCAGATTGACGCGCTCATCATTCAAGCTGATGATGCACGGGCTGTCGCCGGTCAACCTGATTACTGTGAGTTGATATTTGATTTCAGACACCTGTCACGCCTGAGGCGTTCCCCATAGCGTCATTCGACGTATTGTCTCGTTCCCTGTTCTCAGGGAACATAGGTTACAGTCGTAACCTGAGACGTTTTATTACAGCCAGCTTGTATATTTTTGGGACATGACCTAAAGATAAAGACGAGTTAATAATATTGAGGAGAGGCTCTTCCACTACAGGTAATAGTTCTTTCAGTAGTTTAGTGGGTATTGGATCTAATAAACAAGTTGTTGGTTTAGATGCAATGATAAGTTTATTTAGCTCCTCCTGTCCTATCGTTGTAAAGCGGTTTAGTTGTTCTAGAGGGTCCATAATTGAAGCTGAATCATAAGACACCATAGCGGATTGTACATTTATAATTTTGTTTCGGATGCTTTCTATTTTCGCATTGAAGTAATTCATAAAATCATTACTACTAAACTGTAAAGGTATATTTTGCTCTGGTGATGTCTGTTTATTTGTTAGTCTAGCCACGGTGTTAAATAAAAACCTTGGATTATTTTGGTTATTTTCAATTAGTTTGCTGAGATGCTCAGCCCTGGCTGTTTTTAGTGTCTTTTTATAACGTGACATACTGTCTTTCCACGCAATTCTAAAGACCTCTAAATTAGTTTGTTTCCATTTACGCTCTAAGTTGCGAGTTTCTCTCTTGATAGCATGCGTAGCACTGTTGTACCACGGTGCTTTAATTTTCTCTCGAACCTTTTTTAATCTAATTGGCGCAACAATATCTAATGTACTAGTAAGAATGGTGCTTAAACTGCTAGTCATTTCCTCTAATTCATCTGTTTGTTTGGGTTCACTTAGCAGCTTAGATAGATCAGGTAAGCTATTTGAAAATCCATCTATAGTGGTTGGAAGGATTGTTCTGCCTGGTCTATAACGTGGCGCAACATGACATATTTCAGCAGTACGTATTATGCAAGTCACCATGTAATGATCAGTGACATCATCGCTTTGCGGTATAATATCTATATCAGTTGGATCGGTTCCATATGATATAATTAAATCTAGTGTATGATTTAGACGATGAGTGGGACCACTGACGTTTTGTTTGACCCCAAAGGAGTTTAATAAATCTGTAAACGCAGCCCCTAAAGCATCATTTGTATTATCTACGTGTATGTTAAAATCTCCAGCAATTATTGCTTTATCGACATTTACCAATAGATCCGAGAGAAAGTCTGCGAACTCTTTTAGGAATTCAGCATATGGCCCTGGAGGTCTATATACAGTAGCCAGGGCTAGAGATAATATGGATTTCCTTCTTACATCTAAGAGCGTAACATTTAGCACAAGTACTTCAAATGAATTAAACCTGTGACCTGTTTTCTGAGTAATATTAAAAATATCTTTATAGATTGTTGCAACACCGCCGCCACGACCGATCAGACGAGGCTCATGTTTATAACAGTATCCTGGCGGAGTAGATTCGTTTAGACCGAAATACTCATTTGGTTTAAGCCAGGTTTCAGTAAGGCACAGAACATCGAAGTTATTGTCTGTGACCATTTCATTTACAATAACCGCCTTAGGTGTGAGCGATCTAATGTTTAGGAGACCTAGCTTTAGAGATTGTTTTTGTTGACTGATATTTAGATTTTCTGGTTTAATTACAATAAGATTTTTGCTAGATCCTACACTAGATTTATTGTTTGGCTTCACTAAACGAGGAATAGACACAGTTTCTATATAATGTTCCACACTATGCTTATTAGTTAAGTTTGGACCGCAAAGGCTGTAATTTGGACTTTGACTCATTAGTCATCTGGTGCGTAATGTCTTGGAAATGTTGTCCGACAGCACAGCCGCTCCGATTCGGCTGGGATGGAGACCATCTGTGCTGTACAGCCTTGGTCTTTCCCAAAACAGATGCCAGTTATTTACAAAGTGTAGCCTCTGTTCATTACACAATGACATTAACCATTCATTTAATGCAAAAAGTCTACTGAACCTTTCCTGTCCTTGTCTGTACGTGGGAAGCGGTCCAGACACGATGATCGCTGCTTTAGGCGCTGTGCTGCGTACCGTCTCGATCAGGCTCCTGTAGTCCTTCTTCAGAACCTCCGTCTGCCGCAGCCTGATGTCGTTCGCTCCCGCGTGCAGCACAACAGCTCCGACGCGCTCGTCCCCGTTCAGGATCTCGGGAACCTGTGCAGCAACATCAAGAACACGAGCACCAGGAAAGCAGTGAGTGCGCACTTTACCTTTATCCGAATTAGCGCGGACATGGCGGACTATGGATGTGCCGATGATCACGGCGTCATCGCGTTCCGGCTCGCGAAGAGGGGAGAAGCGGTTCCGGGTGGAGATCTCGAAGACTCGGAGGGGCGGAGAGGCAGCTCTGGTCCTGGCTCGTGTCTTCCGCTGTGTGATCCATGGTCCATGTTGTTTCGGTGCCGGAGTGAATAAAGCCTGAGATGGTCACATCTTCCTCGGCAGAGTAACGTACGGCGTAGATGAACTCGGAGTCAAAGAGTGATTTGATTTGTTAGCGTCGGCGCGTGATGCTTCAAGCGTTGAGCGCCGATCCAACAGCTCGGCTTGCTTCACCAGCAGACCGCGGATCTGTTTCTCAACGTATTCCAGCTCCTGCTTCACCGTGAAGAGCTCGAATGTGTCTTCACCTGCACTCAAAGGTAATGTTAGACACGCATCTGATATGTTCGCCATTATAACGGATGATCAGTAAATTAGTAGTGATACTACAACTATCACTACTAATTTAGGATTGAAATGTCGGAAATAACCAGGATTCAGTGAAACGGGTGTAAAATGAGACGATCAATAGGCGAGAGGGCACGCGTGGAATGCTAGCGGGCTAAAGGCTAGTAGCCAGGATTAGGGAGGTTGGATATAAGTAGCGATATCAAAGCAATCCAATTGTTTTTTATAAGGAATACTATCGAGGATAAGTTCACATAATATAAAAATAGAAAGTGCTTGTTTATAAATAAGTGGTAAAGAAGAAAATCAAGGATTTGTGAAGAAATTCTCCGGAGCTACAAACACAAACAACCGATCGCTCGCGCACGCGCAATATCAATAGAAGTGAGTGAGCTGCTACCCAACAGTTCAAGAGGTTCGGAATATTATTTTATCACTTAAAAATGCAGCCCATGGTCATGATGGCATTAAAAGTCTTCTTATTAAAGAGACAATTGACTACATTATTAAACCTCTTACTCATATTCTCTCACTGTCTCTGAGAACTGGAATTGTCCCTCAAAATTTGAATGTTGCTAGGGTTATTTTCAAGACTCCAGGGATTTTAGTAATTACAGGCCAATATCAATTCTCCCGTGTATATCGAAAATCTTAGAAAGACTTGTCTATTCGAGATTATTTAATCATCTGGATGCTAATAATATTTTATACAAACATCAATATGGTTTTCGGAAGCGACACTACTGAGCATGCCCTTATTCAACTCGTAACTATATTTCTTCAGCTCTTGATAATAAAAAACATGCTCTTGGAGTCTTCCTGGACTTGAGTAAAGCATTTGATAAGGTCAGTCACAATATCTTGATTGCTTAACTTAGATACGGAGTGAAGGTGGTTGCCTTGAGATGGTTTAGAAGCTACTTAGAGAGCAATATGTTAACCTGGAAGGCTATGATTCTATGAAGTCACAAATTAAGATTGGAGTCCCTCAAGGATCCATTTTGGGGCCTCTTTTATTTTTAATTTATATTAATGATATGCCTATGACTTGTGCCAAGCTCCTCCCAGTTCTATTTGCGGATGATACAAATTTTGTAGCTTCGCACCATGACTTCAATATTCTAATAAAAATGGTTAACGAGGAACTATCATATATTATGGAATGGTTTCAATGGAACAAACTTACTCTTAATATAAAAAAATGCATCTTTATGATTTTTTGTAATACTCACAAACATTACCCTATTGAATTATCTAAGATCTTTATTAATAATACTCAAATTTAATTGGTTCAGCATACCAGATTTTAGGAGTCATTATAGATAGTGGTCTTAATTGGTCTAACCATATCAATTTTGTCTCTAAGTGGTCAGCTAAAATGTTGGGCATATTGAGGAGGGTTTGTCCTTTGGGTCATTCCTCAGCATTTTTAACCTTTAAAAGTTTTAAAAGTTTTTTGTTTAAAAGTTTTTTGTTTCCATTTATTAATTATTGCAACATTGTTTGGGCAGCTACCTATCTTAAGAAATTATTAGTTATACAGAAAAAAAATATCTATGAATGCGATTTATTTCACATTCAAACAGATACGCACCTTCGGCTCCTCTTTATAATAAATTTAAAGTTCTCCCTATTGATAAGGTAAATATTTATCAAACATGTTTACTTATGCAAAAGTTTATATATAGGAAACAAGATCTACTGGACTCTTTCCAGAATTTGTTTATTCCTATCTCTCATGTTCATTGATTTCACACTAGACATAGCAATAATAACTTAGTCTTACCAATCACACGAACTACAAGACATCAATTTAATATTTCTTTTAGAGGTCCTAAGCTCTGGAGTGAGTTAAGTCCATCGTTGTGATCAATGTCCTCTTATTCAGCTTTTAAAAAGCATTTGAAGAGTTTACTATTGTATTGAATCGCTTGTTGTTTATTTTTATGTTCATTGTTTGTTTTGTTTTGTGTGTTCTGTTTTTTGTTGTTGTTCTTTTTTCTTCTTCTTTGATAATTAGTCTTCATATCTCGTGAGTTAATAGGAATAGGAGTGGAACTCTGTACAAGCCTAGTCTGGCTTCGTTCCCTCCTTGCATTGTTAAATAAACTAAACTAAACTAAACTAATCAATTTAATCAATCAGTTTGTCTGTTTTTGTAAAGATACAACTGAATGTCCTGAACATCAAACTTGTTCTAAAGATTAGAAAGCTAATGTTTTATGCTAATTGATCCACATTATAGAGTATAATGTCTATAATTCGTGCATTCAATCCCAATTTGGCGATTGATATTTCTGAAATGCTATTTTCACCTGCAGATATACTCCTCTTCTTCATATAATGTAAGAGCAAAATGTTTTACCAGTAGATTTCAGCTATACACTGAATTTATGCAGGATGGATTAACAAACCAACCCGGTCTCATCCCAAGACGTCATATTACTGATGTTTTGGGACGTCTTTTGACCATACGTCAATATTCGCCTTTTTAGGGCCCCCTTAAACGTCGGTAGATGAGGTTATGGGATCCTAACTCTACCCCAGACCTAAACCTAACCCTAAACCTAACCCGTCACCTAACTGACGTTAAAGGTAAAGCGTCAGTTGTATGACAGCCCGGGATCGCCATCTACTGACGTTTAAGGGGGCCCTAAAAAAGCGGATATTGACGTATGGTCAAAATACGTCCCAAGACGTCAGTTATATGACTTTTTGGGATGAGACCGTGTTAAACAAACACATCTGTGACATGTTAGGTTTGGAGAGTAAGGCAACATTACAGCTTTTCTCAGTCGCTTTGGTGCATTTCTTGGATCATCCTTAACATTTGCATAATGGTACACATTCGGGCTTCGACGAAAATGCGGTTGTGATTCCTGAAAAAAGTATGAAAGTAAGTTGCAGAATGCAGTTGTCACTGCTGTAATCTCCCATATATACAAACAGTAGAGCCCTGCAGAGCAAAAACTTAACTCTCCTGGGAGTTTATATGACTCCACACTCAAGAGTGTTAAATTAACACTGAAGCAGTGTTAAAGTTAATGAGATAATTAAGTGATTAATTAAGTGAGGATTGACCAACATTGAAGACATCTGATGTTAACAAGTAGAATCACTGAAGGTGAAAAATCACAATTTTATGTCACCATTATGATGATTAGTGTTTGCTTCACTTGGCCAGTTAACCCTTACATTTTTTACTTTAGATTTTGTTCGGCTGTTGTAACAGTGTTATAACTGCCAGAAGAACAAAGAGAAAAGATGATCTGACGGTGTTGGTTATGTTTTAACAAAATCATCAGTTGACCTAGCCTGGATGCCAGCCCGAACTCCGCCCACAATATTTTTTCGTCGGGAAGTTCGGTCTGGACTCGATCCATTGAGGAGTAATTATGATCAGGCAAGAAATGAACGGGCCAATCAAATTGCCAGGGCTGGCTTTATACGATGGACAGATGATCTGCAGGGACGTAATCATCAAGTTATCAAAGAGCACTAACTGACTTCCCTCAGAGATGACTGCAGCTGGAGAATTGAGATGTACATATTCTGCTGTCGCGTCTGTTGTAAAATAAATCGACAGCGCATTCATTTTTTAATAGACAAACAGAGAACTGCAATCAAGGCATTTGTCGATCGGAAAGATATTTTTGGCGTCCTTCCAACATGATTCGTGAAAAGTGTAACTTATCAGCTGGCTCTGACGAAAGACGGGACGTAATGAAAAGCCTGTGGTTGTTGTGGTTTCTCCTTTGGTGGCACTCATGGAGAAGTAAGTAAGAGAAGTAACACTCGTTATTTAACTTCTAAAATAAATAAAGTTAGGCTACGTTCTGTATTTGAAAACTGCGTTATGCCAAGAAGTTGACTTATGCATTGCTCTGGCCAAGAGTTATTTATTTATTCTTGAGTAGCACGAGTGTAAGTGTAGATTAGGAAAAAAAGTGATGTACATGGTGTTATAAGAACACATATCTGTCTGTGTGACAAAGTAAAATGAAACATGATACCAGGAAAAATTGTCATTTTTAAAAATAAGTGTAAATAGCATCCTGCAGCCAAATTAGCTGAAAAGTACACGCCAAATTAGGTGAATTTAAATGGAAAAGTCCACGCCAGTTGGAAATTTTACAAGTAGAGCTTCGAGTTGTACATGTAGGTAATGGGGCTGGGGAGGGATATTGACATTTAACCATGTTTGTTCGTTGGCCAGGGGAGAACTGGCCCCCGACTGAGTCTGGGTTCTCCCAAGGTTTTTTTCTCCATTCTGTCACTGAAGGAGTTTTGGTCCCTTGCCACTGCCACCTCTGGCTTGCTTAGTAAGTTGGGGACATAATAGTAATGATAATAATTCATTACATTTATATAGCGCTTTTCTCAGCACTCAAAGCGCTTTACATAGAGAGGGGAATCTCCTCAACCACCACCAGTGTGCAGCATCTACCTGGATGATGCGACGGCAGCCATAGTGTGCCAGAACGCCCACCACACACCAGATTACAGGTGGAGAGGAGACAGTGATGAAGCCAATTGGGATGGGGATGATTAGGAGGCCATGATGGACAGAGGCCACTGGGCAAATTTGGCCAGGATGCTGGGGTTACACCCCTACTCTTTCGAAAGACATCCTGGGATTTTTAATGACCACAGAGAGTCAGGACCTCGGCTTAACGTCTCATCCGAAGGACGGTACTCTTTGACAGTATAGTATCCCCATTACTACTGGGGCATTAGGACCCACACAGACCACAGGGTGAGCACCCCCTGATGGCCTCACTAACACCTCTTCCAGCAGCAACCTGGCTTTCTCAGAAGGTCTCCCATCCAGGTACTAACCAGGCTCAGCCCTGCTTAGCTTCAGTGGGCAACCAGTCTTAGACATAATCCCCATTGTATAGAGGCATGCACCAGCCCGACCCACCACTATATGTGACCCTGGACCACGAAACCAGTCACTTGGGTCAATTTTATTAAAGTGAGATTTATACATCATCTGAAAGCTGAATAAATAAGCTTTCCATTGATGTATGGTTTGTTATAACTTGGCCTAGATACAACTATTGGAAAATATGGAATCTGAGAATGCAAACATTGAGAAAATCGCCTTTAAAAAATATCTTCATGGAACGTGATCTTTACTTAATATCCTAATGATTTTTGGCATTAAAAAAAAATCGATAATTTTGACCCGAACAATTGCCACATTTGTGGCTATTGCCACAAATATAGACCATTTCTCAAGATGTCAACAACACTGGTCCAGAAGCACTTCCTGTTTCAGTTTTTTAACACTACACAAAAGCTGGGATAAAATACAACCAACAGAACATTTAAAACTGAATCAAAAAGTTAAACAAACATCTTTAAGATGTTTTCTTTACATGTGAAATAAAGAAAACAATTACAAACTGAAACAGGAAGTGCTTCTGGACCAGTGTTGTTTACATCTTGTGAAATGGTCTATACCAGTGCGACATGTTGAAAGGCCCAAAGCCATCTCAACATCGTCAACCAACTCCATCTGCGAACCCCATGGTTGAAGACGCGCCTGGCCTGTCGCATCGAACAGGGAATCGAGATTGGACTAGTCCCATACAGGCTTCAGACACGTCACGATGAAGGCGTTCCCCAAAGTGTCGTCTTTCGCGCAGCGCGAGCTCCCTCGAAAGGGAACAGTCCTTGGATCTGATCTGTCTCAAGGTTAACATTTTGAACTTGAGCTGTATGACTGATTGATTCAGTAAATCTAGAAATGCATTACAAAAATCTAGCCTTGAGATTATAAATGTGTGATTTAACTTTCCTGCATTTGTCATTTATGTAGAGAATTATTCATTCTCTACATAAATGACATATGTAAAGTATCTGAACTACTCAAATTTGTATTATTTGCCGACGACACAAACATCTTTATTTCGGGTCAGAATTTACAGCAACTCCTGGACTTAATCACTTCAGAATTCATAAAAATAAAACAGTGGTTTGACACTAATAAGTTATCTTTAAATTTTAGCAAAACTAAATTCATGATATTTGGTAATTGTAAGTCAAACAATCAAGTTCAGCTACAGATCGAGGGTGTAAATATAGAACGAGTACATGAAATTAAATTCCTTGGAGTGATTATAGACGACAGGATTTGCTGGAAATCTCACATTAAACATATCCAAACAAAATTGTCTAGAAGTATCTCAGTATTGGCTAAAGCTAAGCACATTCTAAATTACAGATCACTCCACATTTTGTACTGTTCACTCGTGTTACCGTATTTAAATTACTGTGTAGAGGTTTGGGGTAACACATATCAAAATTCATTGCAATCCTCATTTATGCTTCAAAAAAGAGCAATTAGAATTATTCATAACACAGGATATTTGGAACACACCAACACATTATTTTTACAATCTAAAGCACTAAAACTAATTAATCTAATTGAATTTCAAACAGCAATATTTATGTTTAAGGTTAGGAAAAATGTATTGCCTGGTAGTAGAAAAGGTTCTTGGAAAGAGAGGGGTGTTACGACTTAAGGGGAAGGTCAAACGTCAAGACTACCAGTTATCGAACAACTAGGAAAGTTCCCTTTCGTAGTCACTTCGAGTTACGTCAGAAGTGACGGAGATTGGGGGATTTCGCATAGAAAGCCAATCCTCTTCGAGTATTTAAACACGAGCCAATGGCATGCAATGCCTTGGGGCTGCGGAAATTTGCATAGCGTACTCCGCCCTACTCCGTGAGTATAAAAGGAGGAAGTGAACGCAACCGCAGTATGTTTTTGCTTCGGAGCCAAGAGAACCTCTTCACTCCTAAAAGCTGATTCAAGACTCTTCGAGAACGAGCGTCCTCTTCAGTGTTGGTGTGACGGCGGTACCCAGCGAGATTTTGCATTGCCTGCGATCTGAGCAGTGGTCTGCCAGACTTTGCACTTCTCCCTGGTAGCTTCAGCGCTGAAAGAGTGAATTTCTCCTTTCTCTTAAAAGTGAAAGTGAAAGAGCTGCACGCGGCACGTCTTTTTAAAGATGGTTCGCCCGTGCCCTTCTGGATGTGGTAGATTTCTGTCATCATCTGATGGTCACGAACGCTGCTTTGTATGCCTGGGCATTCAGCATGCAGCAGCAGCGTTCGTGGATGACTCATGTTCCTTCTGTGGGAGCATGACCATCTCCACACAGAGGTCGAGGCTCAATGATCTCACTAGAGTGAGAGCCCCGGTCCCCCCTACTCGATCGGCTTCCTTCACGAAAGGGGGCCCGTCGACCCGGGGACCCGGCGATCTAACGGTGACGGTGTGGGATAGAGCCCCGACGATTCCTCGGGCCACACCTCCCGCCTCAGTGCGTGAGCCAGCGAGCGCCAGCTCGATTCAGTCGGCTGTCTCTTCGGCGGCGCCGGCTGCTTCTAGCAGCGCTCCAGATGATGATGTGATGTCTATCACTGCATCACTAGGCGGGCTTGAGTCCTCGGGAGAGGAAGATGCGGCTGCGTTGCCCCCTACGGGAGTGCCAGCGTTGCCCGTGTCAGATCCCGAGCTGACGGCCATGCTGTCTCGAGCCGCTGGGAGTATCGGGCTAGAATGGAAACCTCCATCCTGCCCCGATCTCTCGCGGATGGATAACTGGTATCTGGACAAAGCTGCCGCCGCAAGGCCACGGCCAACTCCGATACCTTTTTTCCCCGAGCTGCATGCGGAGTTATCGCGCTCTTGGGGGGCTCCTTTGTCCACTCGAGAGCGCGATCTCTCCCCCGCCTTTCCCCCCCTCGACGGTGGGGCCGCCCGTGGGTACACTGGGATGCCCCCGGTGGAGCGCTCTGTTGCGATGCAGCTGTGTCCACAGAGCGCCTCCACCCGTGGTTCTCCTAAGCACCCATCCAAAGCCTGTGGGTTCTCGTCTGCTATGGCGGCGCGATCCTATAGAGCGGCGGGACAGGCGGCCTCCGCTTTGCATGCCATGAGCACTTTGCAGGTCTTCCAAGCGAAGGTGCTCAGAGACATGCACGAGGGCGGGACTGACTCGACGGCATTTAAAGAATTGCGGTCCGCCACTGACCTTGCTCTCCGGGCAACGAAAGTGGCCGCTCGCGCCGTCGGTCAGGTGATGGCCACTTCGGTGGTTCAGGAGCGCCATCTCTGGCTCAACCTGGCAGATACGCGGAGCGCTGAGCGGACTCGTCTGCTCGACGCTCCGCTCTCCCAGGTTGGCCTTTTCGGCGGTGCGGTCGAGGACTTCGCCCAGCAGTTCTCCACCGCTCAGAAGCAGACGGAGGCCATCAAACACATCCTGCCCCGGCGACCAGCTGCTGCCTCCACCCAGTCATCGGCGCAGGTGCCTCCCTCTGCTCGCCGCCGAGGACGCCCCCCTGCGGCTCCCCTCCCTCCCGCCCGGCCCCAGCAGCAGCCTTCACCCGGGCCCCGGCGTCGAGGAGGCCGCAGGCCGGCGTCACAGCCCCCTCAGGCCGCTCGCCCCGCTAAACGCCAGGCCAAGCGAAGATCCTGACACGGGCCGCTCAGTGACGATCTCGAGTCTTTCCCAGGAGGCGGTAGCAGGCCCCCTCCTTCCCCCGGTGGAGGGCCGGGGGAGAATCTTTTGTTCTCAGCTCCCCGCTGCTCACCCACGGGTGGGCAGCACCCTGAACTGGTTAAAGAAAGACTTGACATCCTCACTGAGCTCACAGACTGGAGTGGGTGCGCTAGATGCCCCCGTGCGTCAGCCCACACACTCCTCTCTGTCTCTGAGGGCGCGGAAGGGTGCGTGTGTCGTCCCAGGGCTACACCAATCCCTTCCCCCTCTGTCGCCAGACCCCCGGCAGAACAGACCCCCGTGGAACGCTCCGCTTTCCCTGGTCCCTTCTGTCGGGGAGCGGGCTTCGACGCATCCGAGCGGGGTAACTCCTGCACGCGTGCCAGTCGACCCGCACCGCTGCCCCTCCGGGGGGACGTCTGTGGTTCGCATGACCCCGTTGGCTCATTTCCTGGAAGCCTGGCTAGCGCTTCCTGGGATATCCCGCTGGGTCATCAGAACGATCAGACTCGGCTACGCGATTCAGTTCGCACGGTCTCCTCCCCGCTTCACGGGAGTTCGCTCCACGATGGTCGGTGGCAATGCCCCAGTCTTGAGAGCGGAGATTGCGACCCTGCTGGCGAAGGGTGCAATCGAGACGGTCCCTCCAGCCGAGGTGAGGTCCGGGTTTTACAGCCCCTACTTCATTGTCCCCAAAAAGACCGGTGGGTTACGACCGATCCTGGACCTGCGCATTTTGAACCGTTCTCTCCATCGACTACCGTTCAAAATGCTCACGGCCAAACGCATTTTCGAATGTGTTCGGTATCAGGATTGGTTTGCAGCGATCGACCTGAAGGACGCGTACTTCCATGTGTCCATTTTACCTCGACACAGACCGTTTCTTCGGTTTGCCTTCGAGGGCCAGGCATATCAGTACGCCGTTCTCCCATTCGGGTTAGCTCTGTCCCCTCGCGTCTTCACGAAGATCGTCGAGGCAGCCCTTGTTCCCCTTCGCGAACACGGGGTTCGCATCCTGAATTATCTCGGCGACTGGCTGATACTAGCACACTCTCGAGCTCAGCTTTGCGAACACAGAGACCTGGTGCTCCGGCACCTAGCCCGTCTGGGCCTTCGGGTCAACCGGGAAAAGAGCAAACTTTGCCCCGTGCAGAGGATCTCTTTTCTCGGCGTGGAGATAGACTCGGTCGCCATGTCCGCGCAGCTCACGAACGAGCGCGCGCACTCACTGCTGACTTGTCTTCGACAGTTCGAGGGCAAGAGTGCGGTTCCACTGAAACTATTTCAGAGGCTCCTGGGGCATATGGCATCCGCGGCCGCGGCAACGCCGCTCGGTTTGCTTCATATGAGACCGCTTCAGCTGTGGCTTCGTGATCGAGTCCCGAGGTGGGCATGGCATCGCGGCTCGCTCCGAGTCCCAGTGACTCCGGCATGCCGGCGAACCTTCTTCCCGTGGTCGAGCCTCAGCTTCTTACGGACCGGCGTCCCTATTCAGCGAGTTTCCAGGCATCTCGTTGTCTCCACGGATGCATCTACCACGGGTTGGGGTGCCATGTGCAATGGGCATGCAGCCGCCGGTTCCTGGACAGGAGCCCAGCGCCTCATGCACATCAATTGCCTCGAGCTGTTGGCAGTACAGCTCGCCCTACACCGCTTCCGAGCGTTGCTCAAGGGCCAGCATGTGCTTGTCCGCTCAGACAACACTACGGCAGTAGCGTACATCAACCACCAGGGGGGTCTACGCTCACGCCAGTTGTCGCAGCTCGCCCGCCACCTCTTGATATGGAGTCAGAAGCACCTGAGGTCCCTTCGTGCAGTTTACATTCCTGGAGACCGGAACTGGGCAGCCGACGAGCTGTCCCGGGTCCGTCCCCTCTCCGGCGAATGGCGACTCCATCCCCAGTCGGTCCAGCTGATTTGGGACGAGTTCGGGGAGGCACAGATAGACCTGTTCGCCTCTCGGGACTCGTCCCACTGCGCCCAGTTTTATTCTCTGACCCGCGGCACTCTCGGCTCGGATGCGCTGGCGCACAGCTGGCCACGGGGCCCACGCAAGAATGCGTTTCCCCCAGTGAGCCTCCTTGCACGGGTGTTGTGCAAGATCAAGGAGGACGAGGAGCAGGTCTTGCTGGTAGCCCCCTACTGGCCCACCAAGACGTGGTTCTCCGATCTCATGCTCCTCGCGACAGCACCTCCTTGGCCTATTCCTCTGAGACAAGACCTACTCTCTCAGAGACGGGGCACTCTGTGGCACCCTCGTCCCGATCTTTGGAAGCTGCACGTGTGGCTCCTGGACGGGACGAGGCAGGTTTGAGTTCGCTGCCACCTGCGGTGGCGGCAACCATCACTTCCGCAAGAGCGTCGTCCACGAGACACCTTTATGCGTTGAAGTGGAACCTCTTCGTCAATTGGTGCTCTTCTCGCGGAGAAGACCCCCGGAGATGTTCGATCAGTGTCGTGCTTTCCTTCCTGCAAGAAGGGTTGGAGCGCAGGCTGTCGCCCTCCACCCTTAAGGTTTACGTCGCGGCCATTGCCGCTTCTCATGAAGCAGTGGAAGGTAAGTCCTTAGGGAAGCACGACCTGGTCATCAGGTTCCTGAGGGGAGCGAGGAGGCTGCATCCGCCTCGTCCTCCCCTCGTACCCTCTTGGGACCTCTCGGTAGTTTTAAGTGCTCTGCAGAGACATCCCTTTGAGCCTTTGTAATCGGTAGAGTTAAAGTTTCTGTCCATGAAGACAGCACTCCTGGTTGCATTGGCCTCCATCAAGAGGGTGGGGGACCTGCACGCATTCTCCGTTGACGAAGCGTGCCTGGAGTTCGGGCCGGCTTACTCTCACGTGATCCTGAGACCCCGGCCTGGATATGTGCCCAAGGTTCCCACCACTCCCTTCCGGGACCAGGTGGTGAACCTGCAAGCGCTGCCCCCGGAGGAGGCAGACCCAGCCTTGGCACTGCTCTGTCCGGTACGTGCTCTCCGCACCTATGTCGACAGAACGCAGTGTTTCAGGACCTCAGACCAGCTCTTTGTCTGTCATGGAGGGAGCGAGAAGGGAAGGGCTCTCTCAAAGCAACGGCTGTCCCACTGGATAGTGGATGCCATTGCTTTGTCTTACCAGCAGCAAGGCCTTCCGTGCCCCCTTGGTGTGACGGCCCATTCCACTCGGAGTGTAGCCTCCTCTTGGGCTTTAGCGCACGGCGCCTCGCTAACAGACATCTGCAGAGCTGCAGGCTGGGCGACACCCAACACCTTCGCCAGATTCTATAATCTGCGAATTGAGCCGGTATCCTCTCACATACTCGTTTCGGCCAGTTCTGGATCCGCTCAGGTGTCTTCGCTTGCTCGCCACTCCACTCCCCGGACTGGATAAGTGCGATATTTCCTCAGTTCTTCCATTGAAGTCTTGAGTCCTCCAGCACCGACGATGCGGGCACCACTGCGTTGCTCTGGATGCTAGCTAGGTGCCTCCATGCGCACGGTTCCCCATGGTAACCGTCTCATGTGTATTATCCACTGTAAGCCTCTCTGAGCATGTGTCTTCCCTTGGCAAGCCATCTGCCACCCCTGGAGTTTAAATCAGTAGCCACCTGCGGTTGGTACTCCAGTGTTCCATATGCGTTCCTATGTGGCCATATGTGTATTCATAAGTCCTCCAGGCAGGCAGCTGGTTAGCAGGTCCCCTTCGGGATATGTTTCCCAGTGTACCTTGGTAATCCTGTGTCAAAGTCGGATCCCCAAAAAAAAAAAAAAAAAAAAGAAAAGAGGTAAGGCTCGGGGGTTCAGTCTTTCGCAGGGCACTGGAAGACAGCTTGAAGATGGCGTGATGGCACAGACCCCCAATCTCCGTCACTTCTGACGTAACTCGAAGTGACTACGAAAGGGAACGTCTCGGTTACGTATGTAACCCTCGTTCCCTGAGTAGGGAACGGAGACGTTACGTCTCCCTGCCACTTCTGCTGTATCGCTGGGTAGATGCCGAGTTCAGTCTTGGCTCCTCAGCGAAGACATACTGCGGTTGCGTTCACTTCCTCCTTTTATACTCACGGAGTAGGGCGGAGTACGCTATGCAAATTTCCGCAGCCCCAAGGCATTGCATGCCATTGGCTCGTGTTTAAATACTCGAAGAGGATTGGCTTTCTATGCGAAATCCCCCAATCTCCGTCACTTCTGACGTAACGTCTCCGTTCCCTACTCAGGGAACGAGGGTTACATACGTAACCGAGACGTTTCTGTTTGTCTGTCTCTGGTGTTAAGTTGTGGAATAATCTAAATAATGAATTTAAGCAATGTCCAAACATAATTCATTTTAAAAAGATGTTCAAAGAAATTATATTCCAGAGTTACAGAGAAACATAGTGTTAACTTGAGCTTATATTGAATTAACCCGTAGTATAAATATTGTCATGTATCGGGAAACATCCTTATGTGTATAGAACTTCTGAATCAATACTTTCATGGATTATAGATTGATTACTTATTTAGATTTTTATTTATTTCTTTTTTATTTAATTTTTTTAGGTATTTGTTTAAATATGGTATAGGGGGGTAGGAGTACATAAGTTTTACTTCTTCCTACTCCTTTTTGCACATGTAAATAGAGGGTTGTTTTTGTTTTGTTTCTTTTAATTGATATTCCTTGTTTCATTGATTAATATCTGTATTTTTATTTATTATTTACATGTTCAAAATAAAGATCTCAAATCAAATCAATTTGGCAGGCATATGGCATATGTCCTTATTTAGAGATATTTTATTATGGAAATGCAATAAATGCGCTTTCAAATGACAGATCGCTATCTGAATGACAACAAAGACTTGACAGAGAGTCTGAGTTTAGTAATAGGAACTAGCTAGTCATCCAGTTTTTAATATCAGCTATGAATTTTGTAAATTCATGAATTATGAATATAGAGTTGAATATTGTCAGTGAAAAAGTGACAATTAAATCCATGTTTTTTAATGATTTCTCCCAAGGGTAGCATGTACAGGGTGAACAGCAGCGGTCCTAGTACGGAGCCTTGTGGTACACCATACTGAAAATGTGATTGATATGACATCAAATTGATGATGGTCAGATGAATTTGAGCCATACCAATGGAAATGCTGTTTTGGAAATGTCTGAAACTGTTGATGCCTTATTTATTGTCAATTGAACCACTCTATCAAATAAAAACATAGGGTTGTGTTGGTGTTCTTCAAAGAAAGTCGAAAGGTATGCAATTGTGTGTTTGCTTTACTCCTAACTTGTCTTTGACTGTGCAGATGCAGTAATCTGAAGGATGTTTGAGAGTGAAAAGTGCCTTTATTGAATGCACTTGAGTCACGTCTGCTCTCTCTTAAGAGTTCCTCCTTAAACTATCTGGCCAACACAAGAGGAAATGAGAGTTTAACAGTGAAAAACAAGTCTTCCTAAAGCCACCCACATCCCATCTGCTCATTAATTATCAGTTTTATTATTATCATCACGGTTTTCACGATTATGAGCTGAAGTTTTCCTAATTGCCATACTGGTCATCAGACTGTATTCCAGTTAAACAGTACAGTATGGAAAAATATCCACCCGTGTGCATGTAATCATCCATTCACATCCCCCCTAATGACTGTCAGTTTTTCTGCCCTCCATTTTCTATCCAATTAATTCTTTTCTTACTTGCCGGAGAAAGAGAGACAATAGAGCCCTCCACTACATAATAGAATAGATCATTAAAATTCAGCAGTTCTTTGCAATGGCACCGTGCTTCCTCCCCGGACCGCTTGGACTGAATGCCAGACCTCGCTTTGAAATTCTACCCAGCAGACCACATGCAGTCCCAGACACTTCTCATCCCTTCCGTACTCGCAGAATTAACTCTCAATCTACCCCACACCAGAGGTTTCTGAGCAGCATTTCCGTGGTTTTCACACTGTAAAGATGAACTGAATGTGTGGTACATTTGAGTTTCTGTCCTAGTCGTTTAGTATGACTAAAATCAATTGTGATTAAAATGTGAAACATGAATATGATTTCAGACAGATGTGTAATTCTCTTAAAGCACATCTTTAAAAAATTCAAATAAAGATGCAACATCGATGATTATTAGAATCACACTGCATGCAAGGAAACAAGTATCCTCTCGTATCTGTTCATTCGTTTGAAATAAACAGCACTAAAATAATTACACTGCCTACATCCATCCATTTACTAAATCGCGTGTACTTTATGGGGTTAAAAACGTTCTGATCTTAACTGAAATGTTATCATAATTAGTTATGGTACGAAAATTACAAAACCTTTTGTTGAATAAAATCATGGCACCCGTTCCTGACAGTGACAGCTGCTGCTTTGGTTACAGACAAACTCCAGCAGCTGCCGGGAACAGTGACTTACTATTTCCCAAAGCAGAAACTGGCATTTAAGATCTTTTGGTGATGCTATACAGTATATCTACTCTTGTTCATTACATTTTACTTCATAATTGCAGCCACATGTGTTGTATTCATTGTTGCAAAACTTGTTTTGTAGTTCGTTTGTTATCGTGATCAAAACCATTGATCTGAAGCTCAATGCTGATGCTGTCATGTAAATAGTTTTATTTCTTATCAGCAAAAAATAAAGCAATTTCAGATCAACCCATATCAATTGCATGCTTAAAATAACATACCGGTTAAAGCCCCGCCCATTTCAAGACTACCCGACCCACTTCCGGGTTTAGGCCCCGCCCAGTCCGAGTACAGATACAGATACAGATAATTCATATGGTTAACAGATACAGATACAGATACAGATAATGCTGTACTCGCTCATCCCTAATATCTATATATAAATGACGTATGCATGTAAAAGCTCTTTATTTAACCAAATCAGTGGTGGAGGAAGTACTGAATCTCAGTACTTAAGTAAAAGTACAAATACCCAGATAAATATTTACTTTAGTAAAAGTAGAAGTAACACAATGACAACCATACTTAAGTAAAAAGTAAAAAGTACTTTATTTTAAATGTACTTTAAGTATTAAAAGTAAAAGTACTTGCATAACAATTTATTATCTTAATGTCTATTTTCTAATGATTAATAAAACATTTAATTCTAACTCATTCCACCTAATACTCCTATAATGATGTTCAATAATGATGGGAAAAAAATGTCACCATTTCTGAAACAAGCTTGCAATTAGGCAATATCATCCTTATCCTTACTATATGTTAATAACTATGTTTGGCAGTAAACGCGATTAATTTATGGTGTAATTCGGAACCTCTTGGCTTGCCATAATCCTAACCAAACCAAACATATATTACACACGGTGTGTTTCCTATGCACGTAAAAACAAATTTTTGCGTATGAGTTGCATGATAAACACACTGCGTGTGAGACGCATTTAGTGTGACCGGGTTGATATACTGTATCTATGGCAACCAAACGTCACTGGTGAGACAAACGTGCAACGAACGGACGGTCAGATTACGTTTTGGCAGGGGAAAAACTGATCAGAAAATGTAACGAAAATGTAACAGAAGTTGTAGAAATGTAGTGGAGTAGAAAGTATAATAATTGCTGCAAAATGTAACGAAGTAAAAGTAAAAAGTAGGCACTATTTATTGTACTTAAGTAAAGTAAAGATGCGTGAAAAATGTACTTAAGTAAAGTAACGAAGTATTTGTACTTCGTTACATTCCACCACTGAACCAAATACTATGTGTGCAGAAAATTATGCGAATTTTTTATTAAGTTATGTTCTCACAAAAGGCTCTAAAACAAGCTAAATGCAATAAAAGCAGTACAACAACAATGAACCATCACTTACTTAAGCTGAAATGTGATGCTATTTTCTTCTACACCTCTCTGCTTTGAAACACTGTGTATTGTAAAAAGCGCTATATAAATAAAGGTGACTCGACACAATAGTAACCATCAGCTTAGATAAGTAAGTTTTAAGAGAAAGTTTTATTTTTTTACACAAATATTGTCAGCAATTAAGATGTTAGAACAATGCAGAGTAAACACTGTTTCGTGTGTTTGTTTCACAGCCTCAACATTTTCAGCTGATTGCTGTATAATTAATTTTTATTTTATTTTATTCAAGGCAGTCAATGACAATAAGCACGTGATATCAATGACTGGTGATGTTAAAAATGCAATTATTACAGCAAATTAAGAGCCTTTGACATGTTAAAGTGCTCACTGAAATTATGCACACATAAAAAGACATTTTTTTTCATTGCTAACCATTGGTCATCCATTATTTTTCAATGATTTCATTTAGAGTTATCTGGTGACTGTGAGCTGAACACAAAACTGCAGATATTTCCCCTACAGGGATACTCTAAAAAAATAAGGATTCAACCAACTAAATCCAACAAAACACGCCTGGGATTATCAAAAGGAAACGTTTGCAAGTGCTATAACTGGCTGTACAGGCATAAACTCACACATTTAGCACCAACAGTCAACGTCGAATGATGTGGAAAAATCAGCAGGCACTTATTTCATAGTTAGTTGGCACAAATCCCCTCAGCTAAAGCTGTCCTTTCTCATAATAACGGCTGGCCCTTATGGCCTGGATAACGTGGTGTAAATGGGCTGGTCCCAGTTGGCGTTGGGACTGTGGGATGGGGGAATGGACAAGCTGTTGAGGATGGGGCTGGCGTACGGTCTCCGTGAGGAATGGAAGTACGGGTACTGGTAGAGGCCGGACGGGTAGCTGGAATAAGGGCTGTAATAGCTGGAGCTTTGGAGGTCTGTATAGTCACACTGAGCGCTGGCGAACGCATGCGGGCTGTAAACGCTGTACTCGGAGTGAGAGGGCGAGGGCTCGCTGTAGCGATTCGGGCTCAACTGCTCAGTTTTAATGTGAGCTCTGTGCAGGTTCACTTCACTCGTGCCCGGGGACGAAGATGCCACGGGCCCTTTGCGGCTCCAGGACGCCCCGTTGCTGTAAGGTGAAGCGTAAGCGCTGCCGTTCTGCCCGTGCTCTGAG
Source organism: Pimephales promelas (assembly GCF_988280905.1). Classification (NCBI taxonomy): domain Eukaryota; kingdom Metazoa; phylum Chordata; class Actinopteri; order Cypriniformes; family Leuciscidae; genus Pimephales; species Pimephales promelas. The sequence continues at coordinate 43,922,783 of NC_142771.1, forward strand.
GTAATCGGCGTCGAAACATGGCCGGTGAGAGGCAAGTATTGGTCAAACTCATGCACGTCGAAGGTTTCTATGTTGCTGATGACGTCTGTGCTGAGCTCAGAAATGTCAACGTTGCTGAAGTCGATGTTTTGACGACTGCTGTCGAGCAAACGCCTTCCTTCGTGCTTTGAATCTTGCTTTCCTCCATGATGGAGGTCTGTTTTGGGCGTTGTTGGGGGTGTCGGGGGTCCATGAGGCTGGCCTGTGGATAATCACCACACATGATGCTTACACAGTTTATTTTGCGTACCATGTACACTATAAATTGCTCCATGTGAAGAGTGTGTATCTCACCTGTATGATCAGAGATATGACCCGAAGAACTGCCGGGTTCAGCTTTATACATGTGATGGGATAGATCGACGGCGGCGTCAGACTCACTCGCTCCTGGCTTCACTCCCTTCCGTCGCCTCGGCTGGTACTTATAATCCGGGTGATCTCTCTTGTGCTGAACTCTCAATCTTTCGGCTTCTTCCACAAACGGCCTCTTTTCATTCTCTGTCAGCAGTCTGTTGAGTGACATAATTATTAATTTACTTATTCATCAAGTAGTTCAGGAATCGGCTAAAGACTTAATACCCGATAATTATGGTAATAGATATCCTGAACTTCACATTTTTCAAGGGTTAATAACAAGGTTGTTACCTCCATATATATTATTGTATTTATTTAAATATTAATTTATGTCAGGTTATGTCAATATTTAAAAACAAAGAAAACTTTAGGGGATGTGCACTCTTTCGTATTAAAATGCCTTTATTATCAGATGGCTTCATACAAAATATCTATAGGCAAACACATCTACTTAAAGTACGATGATCACATATGTGTTAGCCTACCTCCAGAGCTTGCCGAGTGTTTTGCTGAGCTCGGCGTTGTGTAGGTGCGGGTACTGATCCGCCAGCTTCCTGCGCGCGGCTTGAGCCCACACCATGAACGCGTTCATAGGTCTCTTGACGTGCGGTTTGCTCTTGCTGGAGCCGCTGCCTCGCGCTGGCATGGGCAACAGAGACCAATCATAACCCTTCAGAACCTGCGACACCGCGTCCCTGATGCACGCCGGGAACCTGTCATCCTCCTCTAGCTTTTTACCCATCCTCGTGATCATGAGTGAAGTGTGTGTGGTAGAGCCAGCGGGAGATGGTGAAGACGCGTCCGAGTCCGAGTCCTCCGCGGACATCGAGCTGCATGACCCGGCCGGGCTACTTGGAGTCTCCGCGCGTGACTTATCCTGATCCTCGGTCATGATCACTAATGATTTAAACCCGAGATACTCAAATCCAACTTCTTTAGTGCTTTTCCTAAATCCAGAAAGTTTCAGAGAGTGTTACAGTCCATCCGAGATGATGCCTCAATGACAGAGCTCATCTGTTAATATGACTTTCAAGCTCTTTACGCGAGGACTCTCTGTGTGTGTGTGTGTGCGTGTGTTACTCCTCCTGCCGCCTCTCGTTGGTAGAATGAGTGGCCATAATCAGTTTCGATTGGTTAACCACATTTCACTATGAGGTAATTTGATGCGTTTCACTTGAAAAAATTTCCTTCTCTTTTTCATTAACAGAAAGTTTGCAAAACAAAATTAAATTGTATACATAAATGAGCCATTGCACAGAAAGGGTGACATTTCTGTCCCCAGGACATTATATGTATAAAATTGCATGAAATACATTTTATTATTAATAGGGCTGTCAAACATCCAAAATAAAAGTTTGTGTTTACATAATATATGTGGGTGCACTCTGTATAATTATTTTATATATATAAATACACACACATGCTTGTATATATTTAATAAATATTTTCATGTACTGTACTGTATATAGATTTATACATAATTTATATTATATATAAATATAAATATTTTATATACAAATAATATTTTTTTAAGCAAAATGTCATGCACATTAAGCTAACTACAAATTTGAAACGTATAATTAAAAACATTAATACAAACGACACAGAACAATAAAAAAAATAGCATTTTCTGCATGTCCCAACTCTCTATCTCTAAACTTTACTATGAAATATTATGTTTAAAATCCTTCAGAAATCTTGCATTGTTGTGTGACTTTATATCCAAACTGCTTTAAAAATGACAAAAAAAAAAAAAAAAACATTTGATCTAATACCTAAACTTTTCTTAGATTTAATTTTTTTTTATTTTAAAAAATATTAACTTTTAGTAAGGCACAACAAATGGCTTACTGTCCTCACGCTATTAGCATCAATGCTATGTGGCCATATGCCATAGCCTATATTTGATATCTTTTTGCTTAAAAACTCTAAACTCTAAATTTTTAACATATAACCAACAATTTCTTAAAATAAACACATTCTTGTGAGGAAAACAAAGGAATTAATTGACATGCTTCTAAACTTGCTTTTTAAATGACACATGATTTTCAGTAACAGGATTAAGAAAACATGCGTCCATATTCTGCTTAAACCTTGTAAAAAAATTAATTAAATTTGCCTGAGATTGACCAATCAACATTTTGAATAGTTAAATATGTGTAGTATTAGATTCAGTGTTGAAAAATATCAAAAATAACGTTTATTTTTGAAGAGTTACAACAAGCAAATGTCACCCATTTGGTGGAATGGCCCAAATATGTATACAAATATTAGAAAATTATTATATAGGCCGACGTTTTTTTTTTCACGAGTTCACACTTACAAATAAGTCAGAAAGAATAAATCTATGGAATAAATGCTTATTTGGCGTGCTGTCCGAGGAGAGGGCTCCGGGCTCGGTATTCGGCCCGAACCCAGAGTACTCCCCCTGTGAAGAATAAGCCAAGAGTGAGGAGTCGGGGTTGTGGAGGGATGCTGAAACTGTCAAGGAATGTTAGGTAAGTTGACGGTGAATGTTTATATATATATATATATATATATATATATATACACACACACACACACACATATATATATATCGTGCTGAGGGTAGACATTGTAATTGTTTGATGTCAAAATGTTCGGAATGATTATTTGAACGTGCTCCTCCCGAACTTTGTTTATAAAACATAATTCAACTGTGTTAGTAGGCTATTCACTTACAGTTTTGACATTAAAAAGTAGATACAGCAAAAGACAGGGATGTCATATATTCAGTCGCAATATGACATCAATTAGAAATGAATAAACAATTATTAATTTTGGGGTGAATTCAGGGTGACTTTTTCCAAGTCATCTTTAATGGCCAAAAGTGTCCCAATCTCCCAGAATTCACCCCAAAATGAATAATTGTTTATATTACCCTGGTGAAAAATAGGTACCCTTAAATGTATAAAAAATGTATTATAGTATATTGGTTTTGCAGTACTACAAACAAACTAGTACATTTTTTATGTAATATTTACACTATTTACATTTAAACTATTTAATAGTACGTCTTTTTCACCTGGGTAATTTCTAATTGATATCATATTGTCTTTTACTCTATTTACTTTTTAATGTCAAAAGTGTAAGTGATTACTAACACAGTTAAACCAACCCGATCTCACGACCAAGTCGTACGAATTCGACGAATGATTAAAAAGTGGCTAATTCGTAACAATTCATACGACCTCACTCGTACGAATTAATACGATTTTGCTAAATCGTACATATTTTACGAATTGGCCAATTCGTATGAATTCGTACGAATGACCTACCCCTGACCCCGCCCCTAAACCTAACCATCACGTGGGTTTAGACAAACAGTACGAATTAGTACGAGTGAGGTCGTACGAATTAGTACGAATTAGCCACTTTTTAATCATGCGTCGAATTCGTACGAATTGGTCGTGAGATAGTGTTGGTTAAACCAAAAACAAACACACATGCTTCTTATCCTCTTATCTTATATTTCAAAAATAATAAAATCAATCTGAATTCACCCCTATATGTATAAAACTTACAGTATGGGGAGACATATTTATAGAACTTAAAAAGCATAGGTGTCAGGGTTCAGTTATGGGAGGCCGGATATATTAAAACACTTACGCGTTCACATTAGACTTGCGCAGACATGTGAAACACATTGAAACACTGGCGCGTAGACTTGCGTAGACATGCGAAACACATTGAAACACTTGTGAAACACATTGAAACACTGGTGCGTTCACAATAGACTTGCCGAACAAACACATTGAAACACTGGCGCGTTCACATTAGATTTGCATAGACATGCGGAACACATTGAAACACTGATGTGTTCACATTAGACTTGCTGAACATGTGAAACACATTGAAACAGAATTGTAACAAAAAACAACATTTTTCATGTATTTTGAAGAACTATTTAAAGATATTTAGCCTTGTTATTGTTCTTATTTCTTGTGTATAAATATTATATTACGATGTACACAAACCAATGATCTTTATGTTTTCTGTTTTGTCATTATGATTGTTAAGATACAACTATGGTATCTTTCCATGATGATCTTGTATGTAATAAGTTTAAACTATAAGAGCGACAGGTGCACTAACACTTCATAACATCAGTAACTCGACAGCGCAACCTAGAACAGTTAGTTTTCCTCTGTGTTTGTAATGTTTGAACGAAGGAGACGGGCAGCTGCTCGAAGATCTCTTTTGGAGAAAACTGTTGATGTTATACTCGAAAAATGTATCACTCCTTAAAAATTAATAATTACCTCAGAATGAATTTCTTTGTTAGCCCACCCCAAAACTTAAACAAAATAAAGATATTAAATGCTGGCCAATACTTAATTATATAACTTTTTTATATACTAAAAATGATATGATTTAATAAAACAAGCAAAATGTAATTTGTTTTGTCATATGACAGTTATGCATGAATACATTTATATTGATAAATGCAGTGAAACATCTCAATTGTCAGTCAAGCAATGAATTAATGCATACATTAATTAAATAATTATATTTTATATACTGTCAACAATAAGAAATGCATATAAAAGAAAAGAAATGCATATACAAGTCAACAACACATGAAACAAAGCTTTATTCAAACTACAAGCATGTATTTACAGCCGCTGAACACCACATCCTACTGCCGACTCACAGCGGTTCCCAATCTGCGGCTTTATTCTGATGAATTCACCAGAGGGGACTGTGCCTTCGTCCCAGAGCTTGTTGCTGCGCTTCACAATCTAAGGCAATAAGGGCAGGTGGAGCGATAGAGGGACTCGTAAGGGCAGGTGGAAAGATGGAGGGTATCACACAGCAAAATCCCCAGTGTTAAATTAACACTGAGAAGTGAGAATTATATAAACTCTGAGCAGAGTGTTAAATGAACACTGAAGCAGTGTTAAAGTTAATGAGATAATTAAGTGAATAACTGAGTGATTATTGAGCATTATTGAAGTCACCTGATGTTAACAAGCAGAATCACTGAAGGAGAAAAACGGACATTTTAAGTCACCATTATGGAGATTAGTGTTTGGTTTAGCTGGTCTCTTGACCCTTAATTCTTTAACTTTAGATTTTGTTTGGCTGCTGTACATGAGTTATAACAGCCAGATGAACAAATAGAAAAGGCGATCTGATGGTGTTGGTTGTGTTTCAACATAATCATTAATTGACCTGAATCACTGAACTCATCAAGAGCATAAATTCTGAGTTAAATTTACTTTAAGGATTTTAGCAGCATGGTCATTTTAGGACATACCATTTTTAGCCTTTTCAATGAAAAACGATAAAAATTTTTTTTTTTAAATATCCCAAAAATATTTTATATAGGCACACACAGACATCAAGAATTAACATACTAATCTCAGCAATGGTGGCAAACAGATCACCTCTGAACATAATTTCATTATTTACTCATGCAGCAATGCATGATGGGAGCCATGAATGAGTTTTGATTGGTGGCACCCAGAATGCAATGAAACATGCTTTATAACTGTTGCCATTGTTGAGATTCACAGGCTAATTATTGATGTCTGTGTGTCTTAACATTGTAGAGAAGTAAAAAGTTGTATAAGAAAAGCTTTTAAGAAATTATTTTGAATATTCTGTAGATGTTGAGAATATTATGCTGCACAAGGTCACTGCTGCTATAATTAATAAAGTAAACCTAACTCAGAAATTAGGCTCCATATGAATTCAGTGATTCAGGTCAAATGATTGTGAATTAATGATTATGTTGACACACAACCATCACCATATTTGTTCATCTGGCTGTTATAACTCATGTACAGCAGCCAAACAAAATGTAAAGTTAATGATTTCAGGGTCAAGAGACCAGCTAAACCAAACACTGATCTCCATAATGGTGACTTAAAACTCCGGTTTTCTCCTTCAGTGATTCTGCTTGTTAACATCAGGTGTCTTCAATAATGCTCAATCATCACTCAATTATTCACTTAATTATCTCATTAACTTTAACACTGCTTCAGTGTTCTTTTAACACTCTGATCAGAGTTTATATAATTCTCACTCTCAGTGTTCATTTAACACTGGGGATTTTGCTGTGCATAAGGGCAGCTGGAGCGATAGAGTGACTCATAAGGGCAGGTGGAGAGATGGAGGGTCTCATAAGGGCAGGTGGAGAGATGGAGGGACTAATAGGGGCAGGTGGAGAGATGGAGGGACTCAAAAGGGCAGCTGGAGCGATAGAGGGACTCATAAGGGTAGGTGGAGTGATGGAGGGACTCATAATGGCAGGTGGAGTGATGGAGGGACTCATAAGGGCAGGTGGAGCGATAGAGGGACTAATAAGGGCAGGTGGAGAGATGGAGGGACTAATAAGGGCAGGTGGAGAGATGGAGGGACTCATAAGGGCAGGTGGAGTGATGGAGGGACTCATAAGGGCAGGTGGAGAGATGGAGGGACTCATAAGGGCAGGTGGAGTGATGGAGGGACTCATAAGGGCAGGTGGAGAGATGGAGGGACTCATAAGGGCAGGTGGAGTGATGGAGGGACTCATAAGGACAGGTGGAGAGATGGAGGGACTAATAAGGGCAGGTAGAGAGATAGAGGGACTAATAAGGGCAGGTGGAGAGATGGAGGGACTCATAAGGGCAGGTGGAGAGATGGAGGGACTCATAAGGGCAGGTGGAGAGATGGAGGGACTAATAAGGGCAGGTAGAGAGATGGAGGGACTAATAAGGGCAGGTGGAGAGATGGAGGGTCTCATAAGGGCAGGTGGAGTGATGGAGGGACTCATAAGGGCAGGTGGAGTGATGGAGGGACTCATAAGGGCAGGTGGAGAGATGGAGGGTCTCATAAGGGCAGGTGGAGAGATGGAGGGTCTCATAAGGGCAGGTGGAGTGATGGAGGGTCTCATAAGGGCAGGTGGAGTGATGAAGGGACTCATAAGGGCAGGTGGAGTGATGGAGGGACTCATAAGGGCAGGTGGAGAGATGGAGGGACTCATAAGGGCAGGTGGAGAGATGGATGGACTCATAAGGGCAGGTGGAGTGATGGATGGACTCATAAGGGCAGGTGGAGTGATGGAGGGACTCATAAGGGCAGGTGGAGAGATGGAGGGACTCATAAGGGCAGGTGGAGTGATGGAGGGACTCATAAGGGCAGGTGGAGAGATGGAGGGACTCATAAGGGCAGGTGGAGAGATGGATGGACTCATAAGGGCAGGTGGAGAGATGGAGGGACTCATAAGGGCAGGTGGAGTGATGGAGGGACTCATAAGGGCAGGTCGAGTGATGGAGGGACTCATAAGGGCAGGTCGAGTGATGGAGGGACTAATAAGGACAGGTGGAGAGATGGAGGGTCTCATAAGGGCAGGTGGAGAGATGGAGGGACTAATAAGGGCAGGTAGAGAGATGGAGGGTCTCATAAGGGCAGGTGGAGTGATGGAGGGACTCATAAGGGCAGGTGGAGAGATGGAGGGAATCATAAGGGCAGGTGGAGTGATGGAGGGACTCATAAGGGCAGGTGGAGTGATGGAGGGACTCATAAGGGCAGGTGGAGAGATGGAGGGACTCGTAAGGGCAGGTGGAGAGATGGAGGGACTCATAAGGGCAGGTGGAGCGATAGAGGGACTCATAAGGGCAGGTGGAGTGATGGAGGGACTCATAAGGGCAGGTGGAGAGATGGAGGGACTCATAAGGGCAGGTGGAGAGATGGAGGGACTCATAAGGGCAGGTGGAGCGATAGAGGGACTCATAAGGGCAGGTGGAGCGATGGAGGGACTCATGAGGGCAGGTGGAGAGATGGAGGGACTCATAAGGGCAGGTGGAGAGATGGAGGGACTCATAAGGGCAGGTGGAGCGATAGAGGGACTCATAAGGGCAGGTGGAGCGATGGAGGGACTCATGAGGGCAGGTGGAGAGATGGAGGGACTTATGAGGGCAGGTGGAGAGATGGAGGGACTCATAAGGGCAGGTGGAGTGATGGAGGGACTCATAAGGGCAGGTGGAGAGATGGAGGGACTCATAAGGGCAGGTGGAGAGATGGAGGGACTCATAAGGGCAGGTGGAGAGATGGAGGGACTCATAAGGGCAGGTGGAGAGATGGAGGGACTCATAAGGGCAGGTGGAGAGATGGAGGGACTCATAACGGCAGGTGGAGTGATGGAGGGACTCATAAGGGCAGGTGGAGAGATGGAGGGACTCATAAGGGCAGGTGGAGTGATGGAGGGACTCATAAGGGCAGGTCAAGTGATGGAGGGACTCATAAGGGCAGGTGGAGAGATGGAGGGACTAATAAGGGCAGGTAGAGAGATGGAGGGACTAATAAGGGCAGGTGGAGAGATGGAGGGTCTCATAAGGGCAGGTGGAGTGATGGAGGGACTCATAAGGGCAGGTGGAGAGATGGAGGGACTCATAAGGGCAGGTGGAGAGATGGAGGGACTAATAAGGGCAGGTAGAGAGATAGAGGGACTGATAAGGGCAGGTGGAGAGATGGAGGGTCTCATAAGGGCAGGTGGAGTGATGGAGGGACTCATAAGGGCAGGTGGAGTGATGGAGGGACTCATAAGGGCAGGTGGAGAGATGGAGGGTCTCATAAGGGCAGGTGGAGAGATGGAGGGACTCATAAGGGCAGGTGGAGTGATGGAGGGACTCATAAGGGCAGGTGGAGAGATGGAGGGACTCATAATGGCAGGTGGAGAGATGGAGGGTCTCATAAGGGCAGGTGGAGTGATGGAGGGACTCATGAGGGCAGGTGGAGAGATGGAGGGACTCATAAGGGCAGGTGGAGAGATGGAGGGACTCATAAGGGCAGGTGGAGTGATGGAGGGACTCATAAGGGCAGGTCGAGTGATGGAGGGACTCATAAGGGCAGGTGGAGAGATGGAGGGACTCATGAGGGCAGGTGGAGAGATGGAGGGACTCATAAGGACAGGTGGAGTGATGGAGGGACTCATAAGGGCAGGTGGAGAGATGGAGGGACTCATAAGTGCAGGTGAAGAGATGGAGGGACTCATAAGGGCAGGTGGAGCGATATAGGGACTAATAAGGGCAGGTGGAGAAATGGAGGGTCTCATAAGGGCAGGTGGAGAGATGGAGGGACTCAAAAGGGCAGGTGGAGAGATGGAGGGACTCATAAGGGCAGGTGGAGAGATGGAGGGACTCATGAGGGCAGGTGGAGAGATGGAGGGACTCATAAGGACAGGTGGAGTGATGGAGGGACTCATAAGGGCAGGTGGAGAGATGGAGGGACTCATAAGGGCAGGTGAAGAGATGGAGGGTCTCATAAGGGCAGGTGGAGCTATATAGTGACTAATAAGGGCAGGTGGAGAGATGGAGGGTCTCATAAGGGCAGGTGGAGAGATGGAGGGACTCATAAGGGCAGGTGGAGAGATGGAGGGACTCATAAGGGCAGGTGGAGCGATAGAGGGAGTAATAAGGACAGGTGGAGAGATGGAGGGTCTCATAAGGGCAGGTGGAGAGATGGAGGGACTCATAAGGGCAGGTGGAGAGATGGAGGGACTCAAAAGGGCAGGTGGAGTGATGGAGGGACTCATAAGGGCAGGTGGAGAGATGGAGGGTCTCATAAGGGCAGGTGGAGAGATGGAGGGACTCATAAGGGCAGGTGGAGTGATGGAGGGACTCATAAGGGCAGGTGGAGAGATGGAGGGTCTCATAAGGGCAGGTGGAGAGATGGAGGGACTCATAAGGGCAGGTGGAGTGATGGAGGGACTCATAAGGGCAGGTGGAGAGATGGAGGGACTCATAAGGGCAGGTGGAGTGATGGAGGGACCCATAAGGGCAGGTGGAGTGATGGAGGGACTCATAAGGGCAGGTGAAGAGGTGGAGGGACTCATAAGGGCAGGTGGAGTGATGAAGGGACTCATAAGGGCAGGTGGAGAGATGGAGGGACTCATAAGGGCAGGTGGAGTGATGGAGGGACTCATAAGGGCAGGTGGAGAGATGGAGGGTCTCATAAGGGCAGGTGGAGAGATGGGGGGACTAATAAGGGCAGGTAGAGAGATGGAGGGTCTCATAAGGGCAGGTGGAGTGATGGAGGGACTCATAAGGGCAGGTGGAGAGATGGAGGGACTCATAAGGGCAGGTGGAGAGATATAGGGACTAATAAGGGCAGGTGGAGAGATGGAGGGTCTCATAAGGGCAGGTGGAGAGATGGAGGGACTCATAAGGGCAGGTGGAGTGATGGAGGGACTCATAAGGGCAGGTGGAGAGATGGAGGGACTCATAAGGGCAGGTGGAGAGATGGAGGGACTCATAAGGGCAGGTGGGGAGATGGAGGGACTCATAAGGGCAGGTGGAGTGATGGAGGGACTCATAAGGGCAGGTGGAGTGATGGAGGGACTCATAAGGGCAGGTGGAGAGATGGAGGGACTCATAAGGGCAGGTGGAGAGATGGAGGGACTCATAAGGGCAGGTGGAGTGATAGAGGGACTAATAAGGACAGGTGGAGTGATGGAGGGACTCGTAAGGGCAGGTGGAGAGATGGAGGGACTCTTAAGGGCAGGTGGAGAGATGGAGGGACTCGTAAGGGCAGGTGGAGAGATGGAGGGACTCATAAGGGCAGGTGGAGTGATGGAGGGACTCATAAGGGCAGGTGGAGAGATGGAGGGACTCATAAGGGCAGGTGGAGTGATGGAGGGACTCATAAGGGCAGGTGGAGTGATGGAGGGACTCGTAAGGGCAGGTGGAGAGATGGAGGGACTCTTAAGGGCAGGTGGAGAGATGGAAGGATTTTTTGTAAGGGCAGGTGGAGAGATGGAGGGACTCATAAGGGCAGGTGGAGTGATGGAGGGACTCATAAGGGCAGGTGGAGTGATGGAGGGACTCTTAAGGGCAGGTGGAGAGATGGAGGGACTCTTAAGGGCAGGTGGAGAGATGGAGGGACTCATAAGGGCAGGTGGAGAGATGGAGGGACTCATAAGGGCAGGTGGAGTGATGGAGGGACTCTTAAGGGCAGGTGGAGTGATGGAGGGACTCATAAGGGCAGGTGGAGTGATGGAGGGACTCTTAAGGGCAGGTGGAGAGATGGAGGGACTCTTAAGGGCAGGTGGAGAGATGGAGGGACTCATAAGGGCAGGTGGAGAGATGGAGGGACTCATAAGGGCAGGTGGAGTGATGGAGGGACTCATAAGGGCAGGTGGAGTGATGGAGGGACTCGTAAGGGCAGGTGGAGAGATGGAGGGACTCTTAAGGGCAGGTGGAGAGATGGAGGGACTCGTAAGGGCAGGTGGAGAGATGGAGGGACTCATAAGGGCAGGTGGAGCGATAGAGGGACTCATGAGGGCAGGTGGAGTGATGGAGGGACTCATAAGGGCAGGTGGAGAGATGGAGGGACTCATGAGGGCAGGTGGAGAGATGGAGGAACTCATAAGGACAGGTGGAGTGATGGAGGGACTCATAAGGGCAGGTGGAGAGATGGAGGGACTCATAAGGGCAGGTGGAGAGATGGAGGGACTCATAAGGGCAGGTGGAGCGATATAGGGACTAATAAGGGCAGGTGGAGAGATGGAGGGTCTCATAAGGGCAGGTGGAGAGATGGAGGGACTCATAAGGGCAGGTGGAGAGATGGAGGGACTCATAAGGGCAGGTGGAGAGATGGAGGGACTCATAAGGGCAGGTGGAGTGATGGAGGGACTCATAAGGGCAGGTGGAGAGATGGAGGGACTCATAAGGGCAGGTGGAGAGATATAGGGACTAATAAGGGCAGGTGGAGAGATGGAGGGTCTCATAAGGGCAGGTGGAGAGATGGAGGGACTCATAAGGGCAGGTGGAGTGATGGAGGGACTCATATGGGCAGGTGGAGAGATGGAGGGACTAAAAGGGGCAGGTGGAGAGATTGAGGCACTCATAAGGGCAGGTGGAGCGATAGAGGGACTCATAAGGGCAGGTGGAGAGATGGAGGGACTCATAAGGGCAGGTGGAGAGATGGAGGGACTCATAAGGGCAGGTGGAGAGATGGAGGGTCTCATAAGGGCAGGTGGAGCGATATAGGGACTAATAAGGGCAGGTGGAGAGATGGAGGATCTCATAAGGGCAGGTGGAGAGATGGAGGGACTCATAAGGGCAGGTGGAGCGATAGAGGGACTAATAAGGACAGGTGGAGAGATGGAGGGTCTCATAATGGCAGGTGGAGAGATGGAGGCACTAATACGGGCAGGTAGAGAGATAGAGGGACTAATAAGGGCAGGTGGAGAGATGGAGGGTCTCATAAGGGCAGGTGGAGAGATGGAGGGACTCATAAGGGCAGGTGGAGAGATGGAGGGACTCATAAGGGCAGGTGGAGTGATAGAGGGACTAATAAGGACAGGTGGAGAGATGGAGGGTCTCATAAGGGCAGGTGGAGAGATGGGGGGACTAATAAGGGCAGGTAGAGAGATGGAGGGTCTCATAAGGGCAGGTGGAGTGATGGAGGGACTCATAAGGGCAGGTGGAGAGATGGAGGGACTCATAAGGGCAGGTGGAGTGATGGAGGGACCCATAAGGGCAGGTGGAGTGATGGAGGGACTCATAAGGGCAGGTGAAGAGGTGGAGGGACTCATAAGGGCAGGTGGAGTGATGAAGGGACTCATAAGGGCAGGTGGAGAGATGGAGGGACTCATAAGGGCAGGTGGAGTGATGGAGGGACTCATAAGGGCAGGTGGAGAGATGGAGGGTCTCATAAGGGCAGGTGGAGAGATGGGGGGACTAATAAGGGCAGGTAGAGAGATGGAGGGTCTCATAAGGGCAGGTGGAGTGATGGAGGGACTCATAAGGGCAGGTGGAGAGATGGAGGGACTCATAAGGGCAGGTGGAGAGATATAGGGACTAATAAGGGCAGGTGGAGAGATGGAGGGTCTCATAAGGGCAGGTGGAGAGATGGAGGGACTCATAAGGGCAGGTGGAGAGATGGAGGGACTCATAAGGGCAGGTGGAGCGATATAGGGACTCATAAGGGCAGGTGGAGCGATGGAGGGACTCATGAGGGCAGGTGGAGAGATGGAGGGACTTATGAGGGCAGGTGGAGAGATGGAGGGACTCATAAGGGCAGGTGGAGTGATGGAGGGACTCATAAGGGCAGGTGGAGAGATGGAGGGACTCATAAGGGCAGGTGGAGAGATGGAGGGACTCATAAGGGCAGGTGGAGAGATGGAGGGACTCATAAGGGCAGGTGGAGAGATGGAGGGACTCATAAGGGCAGGTGGAGAGATGGAGGGACTCATAACGGCAGGTGGAGTGATGGAGGGACTCATAAGGGCAGGTGGAGAGATGGAGGGACTCATAAGGGCAGGTGGAGTGATGGAGGGACTCATAAGGGCAGGTCAAGTGATGGAGGGACTCATAAGGGCAGGTGGAGAGATGGAGGGACTAATAAGGGCAGGTAGAGAGATGGAGGGACTAATAAGGGCAGGTGGAGAGATGGAGGGTCTCATAAGGGCAGGTGGAGTGATGGAGGGACTCATAAGGGCAGGTGGAGAGATGGAGGGACTCATAAGGGCAGGTGGAGAGATGGAGGGACTAATAAGGGCAGGTAGAGAGATAGAGGGACTGATAAGGGCAGGTGGAGAGATGGAGGGTCTCATAAGGGCAGGTGGAGTGATGGAGGGACTCATAAGGGCAGGTGGAGTGATGGAGGGACTCATAAGGGCAGGTGGAGAGATGGAGGGTCTCATAAGGGCAGGTGGAGAGATGGAGGGACTCATAAGGGCAGGTGGAGTGATGGAGGGACTCATAAGGGCAGGTGGAGAGATGGAGGGACTCATAATGGCAGGTGGAGAGATGGAGGGTCTCATAAGGGCAGGTGGAGTGATGGAGGGACTCATGAGGGCAGGTGGAGAGATGGAGGGACTCATAAGGGCAGGTGGAGAGATGGAGGGACTCATAAGGGCAGGTGGAGTGATGGAGGGACTCATAAGGGCAGGTCGAGTGATGGAGGGACTCATAAGGGCAGGTGGAGAGATGGAGGGACTCATGAGGGCAGGTGGAGAGATGGAGGGACTCATAAGGACAGGTGGAGTGATGGAGGGACTCATAAGGGCAGGTGGAGAGATGGAGGGACTCATAAGTGCAGGTGAAGAGATGGAGGGACTCATAAGGGCAGGTGGAGCGATATAGGGACTAATAAGGGCAGGTGGAGAAATGGAGGGTCTCATAAGGGCAGGTGGAGAGATGGAGGGACTCAAAAGGGCAGGTGGAGAGATGGAGGGACTCATAAGGGCAGGTGGAGAGATGGAGGGACTCATGAGGGCAGGTGGAGAGATGGAGGGACTCATAAGGACAGGTGGAGTGATGGAGGGACTCATAAGGGCAGGTGGAGAGATGGAGGGACTCATAAGGGCAGGTGAAGAGATGGAGGGTCTCATAAGGGCAGGTGGAGCTATATAGTGACTAATAAGGGCAGGTGGAGAGATGGAGGGTCTCATAAGGGCAGGTGGAGAGATGGAGGGACTCATAAGGGCAGGTGGAGAGATGGAGGGACTCATAAGGGCAGGTGGAGCGATAGAGGGAGTAATAAGGACAGGTGGAGAGATGGAGGGTCTCATAAGGGCAGGTGGAGAGATGGAGGGACTCATAAGGGCAGGTGGAGAGATGGAGGGACTCAAAAGGGCAGGTGGAGTGATGGAGGGACTCATAAGGGCAGGTGGAGAGATGGAGGGTCTCATAAGGGCAGGTGGAGAGATGGAGGGACTCATAAGGGCAGGTGGAGTGATGGAGGGACTCATAAGGGCAGGTGGAGAGATGGAGGGTCTCATAAGGGCAGGTGGAGAGATGGAGGGACTCATAAGGGCAGGTGGAGTGATGGAGGGACTCATAAGGGCAGGTGGAGAGATGGAGGGACTCATAAGGGCAGGTGGAGTGATGGAGGGACCCATAAGGGCAGGTGGAGTGATGGAGGGACTCATAAGGGCAGGTGAAGAGGTGGAGGGACTCATAAGGGCAGGTGGAGTGATGAAGGGACTCATAAGGGCAGGTGGAGAGATGGAGGGACTCATAAGGGCAGGTGGAGTGATGGAGGGACTCATAAGGGCAGGTGGAGAGATGGAGGGTCTCATAAGGGCAGGTGGAGAGATGGGGGGACTAATAAGGGCAGGTAGAGAGATGGAGGGTCTCATAAGGGCAGGTGGAGTGATGGAGGGACTCATAAGGGCAGGTGGAGAGATGGAGGGACTCATAAGGGCAGGTGGAGAGATATAGGGACTAATAAGGGCAGGTGGAGAGATGGAGGGTCTCATAAGGGCAGGTGGAGAGATGGAGGGACTCATAAGGGCAGGTGGAGTGATGGAGGGACTCATAAGGGCAGGTGGAGAGATGGAGGGACTCATAAGGGCAGGTGGAGAGATGGAGGGACTCATAAGGGCAGGTGGGGAGATGGAGGGACTCATAAGGGCAGGTGGAGTGATGGAGGGACTCATAAGGGCAGGTGGAGTGATGGAGGGACTCATAAGGGCAGGTGGAGAGATGGAGGGACTCATAAGGGCAGGTGGAGAGATGGAGGGACTCATAAGGGCAGGTGGAGTGATAGAGGGACTAATAAGGACAGGTGGAGTGATGGAGGGACTCGTAAGGGCAGGTGGAGAGATGGAGGGACTCTTAAGGGCAGGTGGAGAGATGGAGGGACTCGTAAGGGCAGGTGGAGAGATGGAGGGACTCATAAGGGCAGGTGGAGTGATGGAGGGACTCATAAGGGCAGGTGGAGAGATGGAGGGACTCATAAGGGCAGGTGGAGTGATGGAGGGACTCATAAGGGCAGGTGGAGTGATGGAGGGACTCGTAAGGGCAGGTGGAGAGATGGAGGGACTCTTAAGGGCAGGTGGAGAGATGGAAGGATTTTTTGTAAGGGCAGGTGGAGAGATGGAGGGACTCATAAGGGCAGGTGGAGTGATGGAGGGACTCATAAGGGCAGGTGGAGTGATGGAGGGACTCTTAAGGGCAGGTGGAGAGATGGAGGGACTCTTAAGGGCAGGTGGAGAGATGGAGGGACTCATAAGGGCAGGTGGAGAGATGGAGGGACTCATAAGGGCAGGTGGAGTGATGGAGGGACTCTTAAGGGCAGGTGGAGTGATGGAGGGACTCATAAGGGCAGGTGGAGTGATGGAGGGACTCTTAAGGGCAGGTGGAGAGATGGAGGGACTCTTAAGGGCAGGTGGAGAGATGGAGGGACTCATAAGGGCAGGTGGAGAGATGGAGGGACTCATAAGGGCAGGTGGAGTGATGGAGGGACTCATAAGGGCAGGTGGAGTGATGGAGGGACTCGTAAGGGCAGGTGGAGAGATGGAGGGACTCTTAAGGGCAGGTGGAGAGATGGAGGGA